>NC_059353.1:4187500-4510000 GCF_019703515.2 Myxocyprinus asiaticus
GCTATGTGCATCTGCAAGCAAACTTTCCCTCTGAATACAGTGATTATATTGTGCTGTGAACTCCTCTTAAGATCACGAGCTGTTCTGTTGTGTGATGTATCAGGACTCATCCAGATGGCAAGAAATGCTGGAGTGAATGGTGGTTCTATTTTGTAATCTTCAGTCTGAGTGCTGACCAGGTTAGGGGGACTAAGTCGCATTCTTTCTTTTTTTGTGTGTTTTTAAGTGCACGGTTTAACTGATTGTTTTCAGCTGTTCATTTAAGAGCTGTAGAGAGCTGTCTTTCTGCTCAGCTCGGTGGAGAGAGTCAGGTGCTGGCCGCTCACAAAAGACAGATTAATGTAGTGTGCAGAGAGACAAATGTGACTCTTGAAGTGATCCAGTTAATCTGTCTGAAGTGGCCGAGACAGGGAGCGACATACAGGCGGCGGTCAATGGGGTCCTGAGACCAGATGATGGGGTTCTCTCTCTCTTCCCCTCAGCTGTTTGAGTCCCTCTAGATATGTTTTACTGTTTGCTGAGGACGTAACTACAGTGATACAGTTTTTAGGCACAATGTAAAGCAGAGTGCCCAAAATCCCCCTAATCGTGATAAAAACTTCAATAAAACAGTGGCAGCATTCTTAGAATTAGTGATAGATAGAATGTTAAGAAACTTCTGATGTAAACTGACCATTCTCTATTTAAAGACATCTGCAGGGAGCTGTTATTGAAGGGACAGGCTATTTTTCCTGCCCTTTAATATTGTCCATAAACAATACAAGAAAAAACTCTAGGATACTTTACAAGATTCTGGTGTCCTGACACTAACATGTGTTTTGTCTGTGATGCGTGTAGCATCATGTCTGATAAAAGTGAGCTGAAAGCTGAGCTGGAGAGAAAGAAACAGCGTCTGGCTCAGATCAGAGAGGAGAAGAAGAGAAAAGAGGAGGAACGCAAGAAAAAAGAGGTGAAAACACACCACACTCTACTGTTTTCATTTAAAGGAGCAATTCAACCAAAAGTAAAAAATAAAATGGTCATAATTTACTCGCCCTCATGTCATGACTGAGAGGACGCTAACATTAAAGCTAACTTTAAGCGGTTTGAACAGTGTGTCAAAAATACACGCAAGTCCTACCCAAATGTTTAAATGTCACGATTGTTACCATCTATTTCCATCTATTTGCATTAGTTTATATCTAGCTGGTCACGTTTATGCATTCGTTAGCCAGCTAAGTTGCATATTTAAATCTAATGATGTGAGAAAGCAAATTAATATCTTCATGTAGCCGAGAGAAACATATAAACAAATCAGAAACGCATCTGATTTCAATTAAATTTTTTTATCCTCACTGTAATACGATGACTTAAGATCGATCACATTCTTGCCCTAAAAAGCCTAGACACAGCGTAACAAATACAGTTTAACAGAAAGCAGGTGTTTCAATATGCTTTTAAAGTTCTTTTTCTTGTGGACTAAGGAAACAACGTCAATTTAAAAATCAGCTGACTTTAAAATTTGAATATTAGTTCATATATATTAATAGGTATTTCATTTAAAAAAGTACAATACATTTTCATGGTTCAGTCAGTACTGTTTATTTTTGTAATAAAGTTCCGCACTATTTTACTTTGTGTGTTATTCATTCAGTATAAATTTTAAAAACGATCAGTTGATTAATCAGTTATCGGCACGTACTGCCCAACTTAGTTATCGGTATCAGTAAAATCCACTATCGGTTGACCTCTAGCGAGCAGAGCTCTAATTCACTTTGTAGTGTGAGGCACATACAGACTACATATCTATTTAATGAAATAGCAGCCTTTTGCGGTTTAATAATCACATTGGGCCAAATAGCGACCTGCTTTTCCAGAGGTGAGAAGCTACCATCAAAAACACACAGAAATAGAAAGGGCTTCATTACAAAATAAAAGCTTCACCAATTTAAAAGCTCAATTTAAATGAAAATAGTATGACAGAAAAATATCACTACTGTATAGCTATTACAACTACAACTACTATTAATAATAAATCAATAGTAGTTGTATTATATTTAAGCAATACAGTTGAAGTCAGAAGTTTACATATACTTAGGTTGAAGTCATTAAAACACATTTTTTAACCAATCCACAGATTACATAAATGCAAACTATAGTTGTGGACCCAGGTAAAGTGGCCTGAGATTTTTCCAGGGTGACTTTATAGTAATGCATATTTTTCAGTACATGCAGCTCATCAGACAAGTTTGTTTTCTTTCATGCTGTGTTATGAAGCTGTGTAATACATTGTGTTTATTCCTTTGAGTAACTCTGAGGGTTTTGCGTGTATTAGGCGGAGCTGAAAGAGGCCGCTCCACCGCGGGATGATTCAGATCTGGAGAAGAAGCGCAGAGAGGCAGATGCTCTGTTACAGAGTATGGGCATCACATCTGACGTACCTGTGGGTAGGTCACCTGCACACCTGAGTCATTGTCGTTCAGCCTCATGCCCACAGGGCTGGTCACAAGCCGTCTGATCCATATTGCACATGAACTTAACCATATCACAAGCTCTAATCTGATTGGCTGGCTTTAAGCAATTTCCAGGAGTCAGAGTGAACAGGTTGTTATCAGTTAATTTGACAAGTTACAAGGATGATGTTTTGAGACGTGTTGTAACAAGCTCAGCTTAATATCCTATATTTGGTTTCTGGTGTCTGTATATGATACTATATGATTTTTATTACTTTTGGACGGACAGAAATTCAGATCACAAAGTTTACGCATTTAATGTTTTTGTTGTTGTCTGTACAACCTTGCATTGAGACTGCTGTGCCTTTTTTTTGAGTGTAGAATTGTGCCAGGTATTTCAGATTTATACACCCCTAAATGTTACTCAAAAAAAGCAAACTAAGGTTAGTTAAAACCACAGTAAAGTGTGCTAAAACTGTGGTTATTGTTAGTAAAAACAGTGATGTTCCTATGGAGTGCTGCCAGCTCATATAGGAAGCCAGTGTAATGTACTTCACTGTTTGAACACAAGGGGGCAGAAGTGCTCCACATTAAATTTGATAAGGTGTGAGCTACTTGTATTGGACAATATCATCAAGCGCATCTTTTTGGATGAAATTTTCTACATCTTAACTTTAAAAAAAAAAAAAAAAAGGTGTTGAAATAGGCTAAAACGTTAACAAGATATTTAAATTAAATGAGAAAATCAGCTATATAAGTTAGAGCATCAGGCCAACACAAACTAATAATTAACAGATTATATCATACACATCTGTATTGTTTGTGAGTAGTTATTGTTTTATTTTCCCCCCTTTTTGTTTGTTTATTTTGTTCATTTTTTAAAATTATATTGCGTGCCCTGCATTTCACATACACAGCTGAGCAAACAGGGAGTGCTGTTCTCTTTTAGTGAGTGTAAATAACCGAATAACTACAATGGTCCAAATTGTATTTGGACACTTAAGCTGTACAAAATATTGAATCAACTAATTTATTTTAAAGAAATATATAGTACAAAAACACTTTTCATGTTAAACATTTTCACAAAAAAGATGTTTAAGTTTACAAGATTCTCTAACATTCTAAAGCTCTAGCTTTAGTTGTTTGCAGATGGCTTTGCAGATGAACAAATACTTTGGGGACAGTGTATTCAGATAAAAGGTATGTGTATTTTTCCCTCTCTTTAGTTCCTGCACCAATGTCTCCCACAGCCAAATCTGTGGACACTCCAAGTGAGGCAGGTAGCCAAGATTCAGGAGATGGTGCCACAGGACCAAGGTATTCTCTCTCTCTCTCTCTCTCTCTCTCTCTCTCTCTCTCTCTCTCTCTCTCTCTCTCTCTCACTCACTCACTCACTCTCTCACTCACTCTCATGTACTGTATGCAGCAGGCCTGATCTGATTGGCACTGGAAAGGTTTGTGAGTTTAGCATTGCATGAAGGACAAACTGTCAGTATGTGTGTCCATGTTCATCTGTGTGCAGGTTTGAGCATGTATGAAATGACTGTTGTATAAATTTACAGCAATTTGTATAAATTGCTGTAATTAGGTGCTTTTCAATTCTAACTATGAGAATTCACTACTGGAAAACCCCTGAGAAGAGAGATGTTAAAACATGAAGACATAAGCCACTTTTAAACATGAAACCTTTTAAATTGCCAGTGCCTTTTTTTGGTAAATTTCTGCTATCCACATATGCTTTCTGTCCTTTATCCATTTTGCTACCATTCACACATCAGCACCAAAATGCCATTAAACGCTGGGATGTAATTTGCCTTAAAGGCTTTTGTTCTTGTGTATACCTCATTCCTGAAGGAGGCTAGTTATTAAAGCAATATAACATGAGCAAGAGTGCTGTATGGCCCTATATCAGCACGGCTGTAATTCGGCCAAAGGTAATCACAGCTGTGCTGATATAGGGACATACAGCACGATTGTGAGTGTGATATTGCTTTAATACAACAGTTCAATGAACAATTAAATAAATAAATGAGGAAAAACTAAGGACTGTCTGTCACAAAAACGCACTTGTGTGTGGAACTACTTTTTTATACCATGGATCAGTATCTGCCTATGCGAGTTCAAAAGATATGATCAAAACTTAGTTACTAATTTATAAACGTCACTTTAGAACTAGTAATGATGGCTTGGGCTGTTTCTAACAAGTTATTGGAGAAACAAGGGTGTGTGTGTGTGTGTGTTGGAGAGAGAGAGAGAGAGAATGATTGAGCATGTGAGATTACCTGCGTCTGTCATGACTCACAAGCAGAAATTAACAGTAAAGCTAAAGCTGTTTAACTCTATTCCTCAGCTGTAGTGTATTGTTAGTCAGCTTGCTAAACATAATGGAATTACTCTGTGTAAAAATAGCCATCCGAGCCGAGTATTTCGAAGTAGCCGATTCACTATAGAAACCGTAGTGTAGTAGTAATCCAAGCAATCATGGAGTGAGAGACAATGCCAGTGACTTCAAAGAAACCTGCTCGCTGATGAACGGCAACTCAACTGGCTCATAATACACAAAAATTGTCTTTGGTCACCATCTGGCTAAAATCTTGAATGTCACAGGGATAAATGAACATCTAGCTGCTTTTACTGCTCTGGTGTGAGATATCAGCACTCTTGGAACGCCTCTCGTCGAATCAGATTCTAGGTCCGGAACTAACTGTTTATTAGAAGAAACGGAATCACTTACTGTTCCTGTAAAATGATGACAAATTTCTTCATCCGCTCGGTTTTACTAAATCTCTACTACTGAGTAATTGTGTAATTTCCGTCAGACTTCGTACATACTCAAACTGTTAATCTCATGGCTTTGTTCACACATAGGCCACGTCCACACTAAAACGTTTTTCTTTGAAAAGGCATTTTTCTAGAACAGCCTTTTCCTTCACTGAAAAACAGAGTTTCAAACTTCACATCAGCATCAAAATAGAACTTTTCTGGTATTGTTACAATGTGTCATTCTGGATTTTTTTTTTTTTGCCAGAGCTGATTTACCGGTATTTCCCAGTGTTTAAAATGCAAGAACTATGCCAACACTAAAACTTAGAAAAATGGCTTCAAAATATTTTGATTGTTCTTCTGAATGTGGATTATAATATAGTCCCACTCCGTTTTCTCTAAATCTGAGTATAGTATGAGACTATTTAGCAGAGACGGCTACTTCTATTAAAATGAATGGGAGAAATTGGAATGCTCAGTGGTTGTAGAAAAGGAAGTCCCACCTTACAGGTAAAAGAGCCAATCTGCTTTTTCGCCTGTTAATCAACTCAAGAAAGCGCTTTAGCTGAACCAGCATTTTTTTAAGCGCGATAAATGATACTATTGTTGTTAGATTTCACTACTGATCTGAAATATGGAATTTGATCTTAATCTTGACCAAACGTTTTGGAGATTTCGGTCTTTCCCCATTCATGCAGATAGGAGCTGTACTTTTTATTGCAGTCATATGGCATTTTGCCTTTGCAGGGTGGAAAAGTTTGAATGCACTTGACTCAGTTTGTGTAGAGTTGAGGTCAGAATTGATCTGGCAGAGCATCAAGGGCTCAACGTGTCTGGAGCATATGAGTAAACCCCTGGTCCACGCCTCCCAACTAGTAAATCAACATGAATATTGAAACGTTACAGAGGGATTTTTATTTTACATCAGATCTGTGCGTGCAGTGTGGAGCTGCTCTGGAGAATGTTGAACTAAAGATTACACACACTCACAGATGCCCCTGGGTGCTCCGTGTCCTCTCATATCCCGCACTGCTTTACCACTTCCTACACACATGCAGGTCATGTGACCAACCTAAAACATACACACACACATCACAGTCATACATGTAACACACTCATGACCACACACACAGCCTTAAGTTGTACTTCTTCTGATGTGGGTCAAGCCAGATTCACACTGTATGATTTTTGCTATCTGAGGCAAATTATGGGGATCATAAAAGATTTCTCTTTTTGTAAGGCAAAATCGGCAGTCTTTGATCACTTAGTGTGACATGTTTACCGACAGCCGATGCAATGAAACGTATTCTCCAACGAAGTTCTGGCAGTGTCAGAAAAGTCTTGGCTACAATGTGTATCATACAGTCTGGCATAATGTCACACAATGCGCCATAGCACATTTTACCAAAGATCTCACTGGGATAATATGGAACAGTCAGACACGCAACAATCGATCATAGAAATCATGCAGTGTGCACCAGACTTTAATTTAGCGTATAGGGCTGAATAGATATTTCTTTGTGATTCATTGTCATACAAATAATTGCGATTAACAACTTTGTTTTTTTGTTCTGTGTAAGGTTATCATTCATCTGAAGAAGTGATTTATTCAATTTGAACTTAAATAAAATGTCAGATTTTATTTCAGGATTAGTAAACAAATATTCCACATGTTAGAATGACATGATTAATAGTATTTCAAATTTCAAAATACGTATATTACATGGTATATAAAATATTAAAATATTTACAGATCTGACAAATCTCTGTTGATGTTCTGGGGCTGTTTTTTTCCCCTCCGTTTGGTTCACTCCTTCCATTGCCGTATACAGTTTTTCACACCAAAATTTAAAAGTTCAAAATTTAAAAAAAATTAAAAATCCAATAATTTATCAATTATATTGTATATGTTTACAGTGTAATGAAACAAATAATTTTTTTTTATCATGTTTTATAAAAGCCTGTGATTCAGGCTCTGTTTGCTCTGCTTCTGCTAAAGGTATTATTCCATTCCACTATATGACAGTGCGTACTTCCTCTTTCACTTTTCATCACTGTCTGAAATGCAGGTGACGCTCTAACGCAGCTGAAGACTTGCCTTGTGCTCCTCCTTAGGCATTCAGTCTATTTTGTGATACCACACACCTTCCCCCTGTTTAGTAAAATATCTCTGACTTTAATATTGTAAGCGTTAACGTAGTCTCACCCACAGTCCGTTCTCTAACCATCTAATACATATAGCACACAAAACTGGAAAACGCTTTCTCGATCAAATTGACGTAAATCTGATTGACTGGTTTAGTGGAACTTCCTTGAGTATTTTCTGCTTATGTCTCTGAAATTCTCTATAATGAGTTTATGTGTGCTGTACTTAGACTCTCTACACATTTTCTGCTATTCTCCTGTGTGTTTCCTGTGCAATTGCTTGCAGAGACTCGCGCACCATTATATAAATGATTTTTTCCCTAATGTCGGTCTTTTAATATGGTGTGATCGACATGTTTTTTAATGTTTTGTTTTAAAATGCTTCTCATTCCAAATGAGGAGATATGCTGTCATCTCCTCCTGAGTTGTTGCAGTACATTAGCTTTGTATGGTGGTAACCTGTAATGGGCAAAAGTGTTACAAAAAATAATACAAATGTGTACATAAAATGAACCCCATCACAGACCTGAATCAAGCTGTATCATAGCACCTACTGAGATTTAGTTTCACTGTACTCATAAAATAATATAAAATGGATTGTTTTTAAGTTCTCTGTAAAACTGTTGTCAGCAATTAATGTTCCCGGTTCAATGCAAGTTAAGCTCAATCGACAGCCTTTGTGGCATAATGTTAATTACTAAAAAACTATATATATATATATATATATATATATATATATATATATATATATATATATATATATATATATATATATATATATACTGTATATAACTTGGAGTCATACCTCGTTTATTTTATTTTTTATTTATTTAAATTATAGCCACAAGATATACATGTTAACACGATTTTAGTGAGATGTTAAAGAGAACAAAAATCAGGAATTTCCCAGCGATATGACGTATACCAGATTACAGGGTCTACAGCATTACGACGTGCTGTGTTTTGCACTGTAGATTCAAAAGAACCAGCTCATAAGAGTCATTTGTTCGGGAATCGGACTACACTAAACATGCTGTGTTTCATGCTGTAGATTCAAAAGAACCAGCTCATAAGAGTAATTTGTTCGGGAATCGGACTACACTGAGCATGCTGTGTTTCACGTTATAGATTCAAAGGAACCGGCTCATAAGGGTCATTTGTTCGGGAATCAGACTACACTGGACATGCTGTGTTTCACGCAGTAGATTCAAAAGAACCAACTCATAAGAATCATTTGTTCAGGAATTGGACTACACTGAGCATGCTGTGTTTCGCATTATAGATTCAAAGGAACCAGCTCATAAGAGTCATTTGTTCAGGAATCGGACTACACTGGACGTGCTGTTTACGCTGTCGGCATTACGTCGTCATGACAAAGAAGTTGTAATATTTTATATAACTTTACACAGATATGGTTAGTAAGCGATTTTATCACACTAAAATCATGTTAAAACATTTAATGTTTATGTTGAGTTGCATACTTTTGATGTGTATTTTAATGTTTATGGACTGGCCCAATTCACTTCTATTGTAATTGCTTTCTGTAACCATGATTTTTAATTAATTTTAAATAAACAAGGGGCGAGTCTAAATTATTTTTTTTGTGGTAATCAACATTATTGCCACAAATGCTGTCGATTAAGCTTAAAGGGATAGTTCATCCAAAAATGAAAATGTACTCACCCTCATGCCATTCCAGATGTTTATGACTTTCTTTCTTCTGCTGGACACAAACAAAGATTTTTAGAAGAATATTTCAGCTCTTCAGTGCAAGTGAATTGTGGCCAGAACTTTGAATCTACAAAAAGCACAAAGTCAGCATAAAATAAATTAATATGACTCCAGTGGTTTTAATCCATGTCTTCAGTAGTGATATGATAGGTGTGGGTGAGAAACAGATTAATATATAAGTCCTTAAATATGTAATGCAGAAGAAAAAAGTAACACATCTGGGATGGCATGAGGGTGAGTAAATGATAAGAGAATTTTAATTTTTTGGTGAACTATCCTTTTAAGCTTAATCAACAACATTTTAACCCTTTAACTTGTATTGAATCTGGAAAAAATTTTAACTGAAGAAAAAACTATGGAAACATGAAATATAAAACAAATGTCATTTATTCACTTAAAATTCCCTTATTTGATTGGCAATATGTGTTGGTGGAACTTAAAGAAATCACCCTCATGTTGTTCCAAACCTGTTTAATATCTGTGGAACACAAAACTGGATTGACTTCAACTCTACCACATTTAAAACAGCAGAACATCATGCCAAATAGGGGTTTATAAACATCAGTACAGATGGTTTCCTTTGGAAACCATTCCACATGGAAAACCTGTCTATATTTTCATGTGTTGTTTGTGTTGTGTGCATTTGCTGCTTTTGTGCCTAACTTAAGAATTATTACATTGTGTCTTAACCCCCTTTTTATAACAGTCTCTCTCTCTCTCTCTCTCTCTCTCTCTCTAACCCCATCTCATGGCTGTGACACTAACAGGACTCTGCACTGGGACTCTGACCCTTCTACTCTTCTGCTTCACTCTGAGCTGGGGTACTGCACTCTTTCTCGTGTCTCCTTTAATTCTGCTCTTTAAAGTAGGGATGGGAATCGTAAGGAATGTAACAATTCCAGTTCCTAAACGGTTCCATTAAACTTTTCTTTTTTAGGGAGAAATATTTGGAAATAAATGCAATTTTTATTGCATTTACTGGCCTTAGTAGTCTGTTGCCAAATCATGAGATCATTTCAGATTTCAACAGAGCAGATGTTACAAATGAGAGAGAAATGTAATACAATTCTTGTAAAAGGTGTGCCTACATACTTTTTAATGACTGTTCAAAAGATTTTTTAGAGGCATAAATGGAATCCAATAATTGGTCCTACTGTAAATATATACTATTCAATACTGTACAAAAGTCTTGGGCACATAAGGTTTTTCACAAAAACATTTGTCTTAAGATGGTTATTTATATCTTCAGCTTTAGTGTGTCATTAGGAAATATACATTTTAAACTCCCAAGCATTACTTTTTGAGAATAGATTAGAAGAACAGGGAGCACTGCAACAGATGTCATGGCCCCCACAAAGCCCCCCACTGAACATCGTGTCAGTCTGAGATTACATAAAGAGACAGAAGCAATTGAGACAGCCTAAATAGATAGAAGAACTGTGGTGAATTCTCCAAGAAGCTTGGAACATCCTGTCTGCCAACAACCAAGAAAAACTGTGTCCAGGTGTACCTAGGAGAATTGGTGCTGTTTTAAAGGCAAAGGTGGTCACACCGAATATTGATTTAGCTTTTTTATGTTTACTGGACTTTGTATGACATTAATTGATAAATGAAAACCATTTATGTCATTATTTTTGAAGACATCCTCACTATGCAACATTTTTCACAAGTGCCTACAACTTTTGTAGATCAAAACAATCTACTAACATAAGTCATTTGTTCAGGAATCGGACTACACTCACAGTGTAGATTCAAAAGAACCAGCGCATAAGAGTAATTTGTTCAGTAATCAGACTACACTGGAAGTGTGGTGTTTCGCGCTATAGATTCAAAAGAACCAGCTCATAAGAGTCATTTGTTCGGGAATTGGATTACACTGAACATGCTGTGTCTCGTGCTATAGATTAAAAAGAACCAGTTCATAGGAGTCATTTGTTCGGGAATTGGATTACACTGAACATGCTGTGTCTCGCGTTATAGATTCAAAAGAACCAACTCACAAGAGTCATTTGTTTGGGAATCGGACTACACTGAACATGCTGTGTCTCGTGCTATAGATTCAAAAGAACCAGCTCAGAAGGGTCATTTGTTCGGGAATTGGATTACACTGGATGTCCTGTGTTTCATATAGAGTCAAAGGAACCAGCTAATAAGAATAATTTGTTCGGGAATATGACTACACTGGACGTGCTGTGTTTCGTGCTTTAGATTCTAAGGAACCAGCTCATAAGAGTCATTTGTTTGGGAATCGGACAACACTGGATGTGCAGTGTTTTACGCTATACATTCAAAAGATACAGCTTATATGAGTCATTTGTTTGGGAATCGGACTACACTGGACGTGCGGTGTTTTACGCTATAGATTCAGAAGATCCAGCTTATATGAGTCATTCGTTCAGGAATCTGACTACTTTGGATGTGCTGTGTTTCATGCTGTGGATTCAAAATATCCAGCTTATAAGAGTCATTTCTTCAGGAAACTGACTACACTGGATGCACATGTGTTTTATGCTGTAGTTTCAAAAGAACCGGCTCATGAGAGTGATTCATTCAGGAATCAAACTACACTGGACGCACTGTGTGTTTTGCATAGGATGTGGTACTGCCGCTTAATAATACACCAGTAATGCTGTCAGAGTAGATTAGTATGGTGTTTCGTCTGCATCAGCAGAATATATGTTCAAGAACCGTCAACAGAGCTGAAAATATTGAAAATCATTCAGTTCCAGTGTCCCCTCAAAAATGGAACCGCTTCTGACTAAGAACTGAGAATAGGTTCTGGGTTCCCAACTCTACTTTTAAGTGTCTGAGGGTATTTTCACACCTGGCTCATTTGGCACTTTTGTTTCGGAAGCTGGTTCATTTTGTCCCTTAATTCAGTTCTTTTAGGCATATATGAATACAGCAATCACTCTCTGACCAGCACCAAAACAATCAATCCAAGACCTCCTGGAGGAGGTATTCTTTGTCCGATTCCAAACAAACTCTGGAGTGGTTCGCTTGTGGTTAGAATGCAATCTGACCCACGGAATGTCGAAACAACCAATATCTCTATTATAACCATGAACACCTGATGGACCTTTGGAGAAGAAATCTGTAGTTCTGTGTAAATCTCCCCAACCCGCAACCATAACATGTGACAGGACATTTTATCGAACCCTTGGTTTATATTTCTGGTTTCTGTCACTGGTTAGGACTCAGTGTTGAGCCCTGTTTACACCTGGTATGAACATCCATTATGGACAGCGGGAACAGACTCTGTGACTTGTCTGTGTATTTGTATTGGAATTTCCACATTTTTAATCAGATGGTTGTTTTGTTTTAAAGCCATATGACGCTAAGACCGAAATAATGACATTCAATGGAAGTAGGCGGTTATTTGATGTTGTCTAGGACGTAACAGGACAGATTAGTCTATACACAGCAAATGTGATGTGGTCACATGTGGTTTTGACTACCTACAGATGTGATTGGATCACAATAATTTTCCAAGATATGTTGGACCTCCGTTACAGCTGTATTCATCCAAAAGGAATATTAATACAAGGCATAAAGAGAATCTGAGAAAGACTCGGCATGTGTGTGAATTTTTGTTTAAATTTTGTCTTATTTAGTGTGTTTGTGTGTGTGTGTGTGTGTGTGTGTGTGTGTGTGTGTGTGTGCTCATTCAGGCGTGGTCCACTGAAGTTGGCCATGGCAAAGGTGACCCACGTGGACTTTCCACCCAAAGAGGTGGTGTCTTACACCAAGGAAACACAGACGCCCACCATGACGGAACAGAAAGAGGGTGAGTTCAGCTGTGATCTCACCAACACGCAAACAAACACACTCCAAGGCTCCTCTGAGCTTAGAAATGCCATTAAAAGATTATTAATTTTGAGAATCAGTCTTATTAGGCTGATATTAGAAGCAGATAATATCAGGGCTAATTTTCTTGAGTTCAGACACTGGTGTTCTATGGAAGGTTTCAAAAGGATTCATTCCATTTAATTCAGAATGACTTTATTGGCCTGGCTGTAAACAAAACAGTATTGCCAAGCTGAGTGTATTTAAGTAATATTTTAAAAAAAGTATCCTTCAGTTATTAATTATCCATATTTTTAACTGTAAATTATACTGTTGTAATGCTTGATTTCAACTAAATCATGTAAAATACTAGATTGGACTGTACAAATGTATATATATGTATTGTTCTTTTCTTTTTTGCAAAACAAATTGTATAGATGTGTCATATTTGTTAAATGACCACTACATAGAAATAATGAAATAATATGTGTGATATATTATGTTATAATATATTAATGTTATAATATATACAGTATATCATACATTCCTATTTGGGTCCACTCTTTTTAACCAAAATCCTTCCTGGGTTTGAAACACTGTCAGCCTGTTTTTTGTCATTTTAAAGTTGCTCCAAACAAGTTGAATGGTAGAAAGTGACTTACATTGATACACAGCATCAGTCCTCAATACCACACACTGTGATTAGGGGCCAGCATGATTGACACATGTCAATCATAGGAGCAGGAGGGTGTTGAGTGGCATTGCATTTGCACCCATATTTAGAGCACAAGCCTCTGATCAGAGAGCTGTTTATGTGTGTGTGTGTGTGTGTGTGTGTGTGTGCTGGAGACCAGAAGTGTGTGACCCTATTTGAAAATGTTCTGACTGTAGTAAGCATGGAGATGAAAGCTGAGGGAAAATTGCTGAGACTCGAGAAACATAAGACATCACGGCAAGATTAAACACACACATCCGTTTACAGAAGAAATGAGCGGTAGGTTAGTAGAGATATGAGAGCATGAACCTAAAGCAGGTCAGGCTTTGTGTAATTGCAGTTGTGCCCTTTTATGTGGGTGGTGTCTGTGTGTAAAAGCTCTCTGTCCGGCACACTCTCAGACTCACCCTCATGTTAAATACACAAGATCACTGCCCTGTCCATGTGTGTATGATGTGTAACAGATGTTTTTTTTTTGTTTGTTTTTAAGGCATGCATGAAAAATAAGTGACTATATCTTGTATATGAAAATTGAATTTATTAGCATCGGTCTGATATTTGAAGCAGATAATATCATTTGTAACAATCCAAACCGAATTGTCTGTGCCAAGTTACAAAAGTACTAAACAGTTATCCATCTTTTCTACTGTACATTATTTTGTTTTGATGCATGATTTCACTTGAAGCATGTACAATTATAACATGAATTTAAGTATATGTTATGTTATATTATAATTTATTGGCAAGAAAATGTCAAGTGTACATTGCCAGCGCATTATTAGACACTGTACATACAGATATAAAACTAATTTAATGCTGAAGTTTAAAATCTCAAAACTATTATTTTCTCTGACTGCCGTTCAGTCTCTATCACACACACACTGGGTCTCCCTCGTGCAGTTTCACTTCTGACACTGGTTCAGACGGTTCAGATTACAGTGTGGGAGCATTTTTGGGTGGTGCGAAGAGATGCAGTATAGCAGCTTGCCCGTATCTCTCCCACACCTGGCTCACCACTTGCAAGTGAAGTCTCCATTCTCCCTACAGTAAATCCACTCCTGTGTTTATTATGTGTTGTGCATAATGAATAAAATCAGTTTCTGTCCAAGGATGTGCATATATGCCAATTTTAGTCAAATGAAGTGGGGAAAAACATTAGTGAAGTTGCAGGAAGTGAAAAAACAAAACAAAATGGATGCTGCGTTAATTGCTAATTTATTTTTCTTTTTTTGTGCACGTTAAACGGTCAACTATTAATCTCAGAAATTAACACGTTCAATTTCCCAGCCCTAATTATAATGCATAATATAACAGTTTAATAAGACAGATATTCTAGCATTTCTGATTAAAATTTGGTAAGTTTAATTCACAGGTCAAGGAAAACCTGGAAATATCAGGAAATTGAAAAGTAAAACTTGCTCGGACACCATAGCGATATCTGATTTGTCAGTGAATCGTTCATTTTAGTCAGTTTTCTTCAATGAATTAGTTAAAATGGTTCACAAAACAGTCTAAATGATTCATTCGCATTTGCAAATTGTTCTAAATAAAATTCATTTTTAAAATCTGTATCCAATAATCACAAACACCTGGAAAGGTCTTGAAAAGTCATGGAAATTCTTTGATCAAAAAGATTTTGGGGAATAGGTTTATACTGTCTGTTCAAATGAATAGACTCAAAAGTCTGATTCAGAGATTCAAACAGTCAATGTTCATGGAAGTCATGTGGTATTTTATCCTCAAATTTGTTTTAGTAAGGTTGGTATATATTGCTGTTTATAACTGTATTGTAATATTGGAGCATGTAAATAACAATTATTAAAAAGTAGGGATGGGAATCGTAAGGAATTTAATGATTTTGGTTCCGATTCTGATTCCTCTTAACGATTCCGGTTCCTCAACGGTTCAGTAACGATTTCAGTAGTTCTTTTAGTACTTTTGAGTAGGATTTATTTGAAAATGAGAATTGTAATTCTTATTGGATTTACTCTCCTCTGCAGTCTGTTGCCAAATGATGAGATCCTTTAAGATTTCTGCAGAGTAGATATAACAAATCAGATATAAATTTAATACAGGTCTTGTAAAAGGTGTGTTTGCTGACTTTTTAGAGACATATATCCAATCCAATAATTGATCCTAACCAGGCTATATCTGGACTGTATCTAAAACAAGAAATGTGATGGCATATTTCATTCATTCATTTAAAAAAAAAAAAAATTATTATTATTATTTATATTACAAAATTTGTGTATCTTTAATTAAACATTTTCAGTAACTGCACTGCTTGATTAAAGTCTCACAGGTCTAAAGTCACATGACATAACAGTAACAGTTCCAGAGACACATTAGACTGTGTTCTGTTGTCTAATGTTGTACTTCAAGATTGTAAGACTTCAATAGTTCTCATTTAATTTCGAGTTGGACATTCATAACTTTTACATCAGTGTATGATTAATGCTATTACGGACTAGACCGGAAGCACTGTGTGTTTCACGCTGTAGATTAAAAAGAACCGGCTCATATGAGTCATTCTTTAGGGAATCAGACTGTACCGAAAGCGCTGTGTTTGGTGCTGTAGATTCAACAGAGCTGGCTCATAAGAGTCATTCATTTGTGTATTTTATGCTGTTGACCCAGCAGAGGGCTGGAAACACCGTCAGAGTATTTAAGTACAGTGTTCCATTCGCATTGGCAGACAATTCACATGTAGCCCTTTTCCACAACATGGTTCGGGGGTGGGTTCCTGGGGCGGTACGAATTCTCGAACTTGTTGCAGTTTCCAAACAACAACAACAGGAGGTACTATCTGGTGCAAGGAGTACTTCATCACTCTATAACAATAAAAACCACACAAAAATGTCAGACATCAAAAGCGTTAAGGAAATGCGTAGGTAACGAGCACTATACTTGCGATATGTTCTTCTACAGAAATCTGAGATAAACTAGAGAGATCGCAAAGAAAAAAGTCTACGAGGAGATATGGCAAGAAATGATGCAAGCCGGCTTCATTCAACGATTGACCAAATCATAAACAAATTGAAAACTTTGAAGAGAGTACATGGAGCATAAGAGACCCAAGCAAAAGCGGCAGTGGGGAGAGCAATGATGGCTTGGCCATTGAATTCAGTCACTCACTTGAGATGAACACAGAATCACTGGTGTCCTCTGCAGCTGATCTTGGTAATTCATTATATTTGCCAACTTTGTTAGCTTTCCTAATACTCTTCCCATCTTATTTTGTACACTGTTTTGTTCAGTAAAGGGATTACTCATTTAGTTAAAAAGATCGCTGCTATATGTGTTATGTAAACCGGTTGGAATCTCAATCAAGACGTAAATATAATATTAGATGCAATGGCAAAAATCCAAATATTACCATCTGCTACACCAATTATAATAACGATTACACAGTTACAGTTTATAGTTTATAGTACTTAATATGAGTCACTTTAAAAAGTTTATACATAATCATGTAAATATGTTACTTGTCATATTGGGCATAGTATCATCTTTGGCAATCTTGTTAAGCAATGTAATAACGTTGGATCTGTATGTTTAAATATTTCCACAAAAAAAAAAAAAAAAGGAGTTAAAACTGAAGGCTACACAAACACTGTGACACACCATGTTTGTATGTTTGAGGTAGTCACGTAAAATTACCACGTAGTCATGAAACCAGTTACGTCACCGTTCAGCTCTCAAGTGAGTGGAAAAGTACGGCTGGTGTAGTGCTGAATTTTGATGCCCTAGTATCCTTATGATTAGGGTTAGGTTTAGGGACAGTCTTTATGGGTAGGGACCAATAAGCTTAGGGTTAGGGGTGGGTGTAGGTTTAGGCTTTAAGGGATAAGGGCCAATCAGGTAGCGGGGAGTCAGAATCTGTCTGGCAGTCAGATTTCGGCAAAAAACCTATGTACGATAGGCTCCAGATTGCCCCGGCCGTGAACCAGCCGAGCACAAACTTGGCTCGAGAATCATCACCATTTCAGGTGAAAAGGGCTAGCAGGGGAACCGTTAACGGATCCGAAAGTTATGCAAATCATACGATTCCGGTACTTTTTAAAGAATGGGGTTTTTGGTTCCTAACCCTATTAAATAGCATCCTTCTTAAAGGTGCAGTTTGTAAGATTCAGAAACCTTTGTTATTAATGACACCTGTGGCCGTTAAGTGAACTGCAGCCTGTTGCTCGTGCTCGTGCACACACTCCATAGGAATGCGAGCGAGCATGACAAAAACAAAGAGACTGAACGTGATTCACCGGCATCATGCTGACAGATAAGGTAGCATAATTAAAGTTACACAGTTATGATTGTTTTACTACAAACTCTGAGACTATATATTATATTTGACTCTCCAGTGCTGGAACAGGGCTAAAACAAAGCGTGGATATAGGTCTGACTATGCGAGATTGTAGTTTGAAGTATCACTTTTCTTTGCATGATACACTGACTGCATTTATACGATAGCCTATGTCGGCGTTAACTAGCTAGCCAGCTTTATCAATAGCTGTTAGCTAAATTTGGTGGATGATGACAGTAGCTGTTTATAAAATAGACTGTACATTTATAAATATGTTGACACAATTCAGTATTGATGTGATTCCATCATAACTGTCATTTTGATATATCGATGTGCTATTGTTTTATAATAATAGATTGTATATATTTTCTGTATAAGTTACGTTACACTAATGAATGGAGCTTTTTGCATTATCTTGAACATTGTCTAGCATGAATTTCATGTGTTATTGTAGTTTACCTAGCTGAATAATTACAGAATAACATTGACATAAACCTGACTTTTAGTATAAAGAGAAGATCGTTGAAATTATTTGAAAGTTATGAAGCAAGGTAGCTTGCAATTCGTCAGCGTTAGCAGGCAAGATCAAGTTAGATAAAATGACACAGATCAATCCTTATGGCACTATATTTCACATGCTTTGCAGTTATGTAAGCTTACCTGCCCAATAAGAAGAACGCCAATTCTTCATGGTCGGTTTTGATCCCCAAAACCGAATGAAGGTCCCTCCAGGAATCAAATGTCCTGCTGATGTTCACTCTAGTTTTCGCTCGACCATGATCACGATCACGTTCCCGCTTAGCCAGATGGGATTCAGTAGAGAAATGGTTTTTTTTTTTCTTGGCTTACTCAGAGTTTGTGTAGGAGTCCGTGTTGTGCTGTGAGCCGGATGTTTGCTGGATTCCATCTCTAAGATAACGTTACCTAGTGTTGCAGACTTGACACTGTTAAATAATGAAGCACTGAGGCAAGGCTCTTGGGAGCGCACAAAACGTCACATCCATTGGATTTTCCCGGCAAAAGCGACCCGCTCCCTTCACATGAAAATCAGTCTACAGGCTTTAATAGGCAACCTAGGAAGTCCGGGAAGGGCTCATTTTTTTAAGTTGCATTACAAGCCGTTCACACATTGCAAAAAAAAGGTGAATATTACATGAAAATTGTTACATATTGCACCTTTAATTTAATTTATAAAAAAAAAAAAAAAAAAAAAATCTGTAAAAGCCTTTATTATTGTATTTTACTTTTTGCACCAAACAGTTTTAATCTACTTAGTAACAGTGGCTGTTTGGTCAAAATGGTGGTTACTCAAATTGAAACAAAAAACTAAAACATTCTTTTAAGCCATTTCAGAGTAAATACATAAATATTAGAGATGCAACGATTTACAGAGTTTGCCAATACTGATATACAATTAATTATATAACATCTGCTGATACCAATAGTTTGGTGGTTCTGCTTTTTTATGCTAAGTTGTTAATAATTGCACAACTTTGAAAGAAACCTGTATAATAACTTTGTTTCTCTGTCTCTGCATGTCTTCCATTTTTCTGAGAAACTGGTCTAGATAAAAAACATAACACTGACACAAAAAGCACATTATTAACTCATGTTAACATTCTTATCTCTCATTAACTCAAAAGTGTGTAATCAGTTCATCAACTTTCATACTCTCTCTTGTGTGCAGTACATAACAAATCACTCTGGGTGACATTGGAAGGCTTACCCATCTCTCTCTCTCTCTCTCTCTGATGAAGTTATTGGTGGTAAAGATGCTTGTGAGCGTGTTGAAAGCTTAGCTCTGTGTAGGTCAAGTGGTGTGTGTGTGGCTACTGTGCCCAGCGAGACATAGATCACAGACCAGCCTGGCACACACACACCGACTAACTCATTTTTGAACAACTCAACATCATGTGATCTGAGAATAAGCCCTCAGCCAATATCGTTGTCAGAAGCATCTGAAACAGGTTGAACAAATGTGCACAAATTCTTCGGGATGTCCTCAGTGTCTCATGCTTTTCTCTTAAGATCGTTATAGATCACAACAGTTGATTTCTGGAGGTAATCGAATTTCTTCACAGAGAAATGGATTTTTAAACATATCTTATAAACCTGTCGAGACAGACCTAGCACGAGCTCCAAGGTTTTTAAGTGATAGTATACGCTTCTCTAGAAGCCACAAGTTTGTGTGATTTCTTGTTGATTAATAGCAGAATTCCTGGTGAAGGACTGCACTACCCATAATCCTGAAAAGAGATCCACCAATCAGAGCAGACTACACTGGTGAGCCAAAACATTATGACCACTCACAGGTGAAGCGAATAACGTTGATCATCTCCTAACAAGGCCACATATCAAGGTCTGTGTAGATAAAGTAAAGACCTGAGTGACTTTGACAAGGGCCAAATTATTATGGCCAGACGACTGGGTCAGAGCATCTTTGAAATGGCAAGGCTTGCAGGGTGCTCCCGGTCAGCAGTGGTGAGTACCTACCGACAGTGATCCGAGGAAACCACAAACCGGCGACAGGGTGTTGGGCGCCCAAGGCTCGTCAATGCGAAAGGACAATGAAGGCTATCCCGTCTGGTCCGAACCAACAGAAGGTCTACTGTGGCACAAGTCACAGAAAATTTAATGATGGTTACAGGAGGAATGTGTCACAATACACAGTGCATCCCACGTAGCCGCAGAATGGTCAGAGTGCTCATGATGACCCCTGTCCACCGTCGAAAGTGCCTATAATGGGCATGCGAGCATCGGAACTGCACCTTGGAGCAGTGGAAGAAGGTTGCCTGGTCCGATAAGTCCCGTTTTCTTTTACATCATGTGGACGGCCTTGTACATCTGCACAGTTTCCCAGTTTCCCTGGGTCCGGTCATTCATGTGGACGTCAATTTGTCACGTGCTACCTACCTAAATATTGACCAGGTACACCCCTTCATGGCAATGGTATTCCTCTTTCAGCTGGATAATGCGCCCTGCCACACTGCACACATTGTTCGAATGGAATGGTTTGTGGAACATGACGAAGAGCCTCCAAATTCCCCAGATCTCAATCCGGCATCTGTGGTATGTGCTGCACCAAAATACCCATAAACACAAAACTGATTAATATAAAGCTAACAACAGAATTCTTAAACATACTTAAAAGCATCCCAGAATAACATTAGTAAATTAATCAAACAACCAATTAAAATAATAATACCATAGTGCCAACCATCATCTTAATTTAAAAAATAATGTGGTTTAAAATAATTACTGCCATTGGAACAAATATTTTTTTATATACATTTCTTTTGGCTATAGGAATTTTAAGTCTACGCCCTGATGGGAGCATCTCAAAAGTAGAGTGAAGGGGACGAGTGTAATCATTAAATATCTCAATTGCAGTATTTTCCGTTAAATGAAAAAATAAATCCTGGAGTGCAGATTGTTTGTGCTGGTTAATGACTTGTGAGAGTTTATTCTTTTGTTTAACTGTAAGATCTCCATACCATGAAACAATGTTAAATGTAAGAATGCTTTCAATCATTGATCTATAAATCATGGTTAGAGTATGTGTACTAATATTAAAACTCCCCAGTTTCCAGAGGAGAGCAAGGCGTTGCCTTGGCCTCTCATGGATAAAATCTGCATTACTTTGGAAATTGAGTTTATCATCAGTTATCATACCTATCGTAATTAAAATGAGACCCGCTCTACATCTTGGCCCTTTATGCTAACTGATTTATAAGTAGGGCCTATACTTCCAGCTCTCCTTTGGCTCCCAAAACATAGCTCTTTTGTCTTTGTGATATTAAGATGTAAGAAACTATTATCAAACCAAAGGACAAGACTGTCAATATATTTAAAATAAGAGGGGCTGTTCATTTCCGAAACCAGAGCCATATCATCTGCATACTTTATAAGGGAAAGATTACTCTGCGGTTCACTGATATAAACAGAAAACAACAGAGGAGATAATATGCATCCCTGAGTGACACCAGAATTTAAGACAAGGCAATCAGACAGAATGTTATTGATACAGACTCGTTGAGAAGTCTAACATTGGCGTTAGTTTTATCCAGGTGATATTGGACTTTATTCAAGAGAGTGAGAGAGGCATCTGCAGTGCTCCGATTAACTTGATAGGCGAATTGGAAGGGATCCATGGATCAACCTATTTGAGATGACAGTTCTTTACATTATACACTCCATACATTTGCTATGAACTGATGTGAGAGCAATGGGTCGCAAGTCATTAAACGATTTTGCATGGGGTGCCTTGGGCACTGGAATGACAGTGGTATTTTTCCAGCCCAAAGGTACAGAACCATTATCTAATAAAATTTGAAACATCCTTGTGTACACGTATCCTAATTGTGCTGCACTTTCCTTTAAAACTTTCCCCTTCCGACCATCTGGGACAGGGGCCTTATGAGGTTTAACCTTACAAAGCACGATGATAACCTCCTTCTCCTTTATAATCATAGTTTGGGATTGAGTCATCATCGTTTCACTACAGACAGTCAAATCACTCAAATTGTTTTTGTCAAATCTTGAATAGAACATATTGAAATTATTTGCAAAACTAAAAGGGTCCTCGTACTGTTGGATTGGTGTCCTTTGTCTACCCATCATTGTATTCAGTCCTCTCCACGCATCTCTTGCATCTCCAGTTTTAAGTTTCTCCTCAACGTTCTCTTTATATTCCTTCTGTGCATGTTTTATCTTACGTTTTATCACCTTATTTAGCTCTTTTACTTTCTGCTAGTCATTTAGCAGAAAAGCAATTTTCTTCATATTTAAATAATGTTTCAAATCTTTGTTAATCCATGGTTTGTTATTTGGGTAGATTCTGATGTTCTTTGTTTGAACAATGGAGTTTATGCAAAAATTGACATATCAAGTGACTGTATCATTTAACAATTCATAATTGCTGCAAAATTCTTCATCGATAAAAAATACATCTCATTCAGTGCTCTCAAAACAACCCCTTAGCTCTTCAATTGAATCCCTTGTCCATGTCTGAATCTGCTGAACGGCAGGCTTAGTCCTCTTTAATAGCTGCCTATATTTTGGTAAAAGTTGGATGAAATCATAATATTCAAATACATTGACGCGATTGCTTGCGATTGATTGTTTGCGATTCACTCTTAGGGATTTAAGAGTCCTCCGGATGACTTCTAAGATACCTTGGGTTTAGGAGCTAGTTTTAGCGTTAAACTCCTCTGTGAATTACTCTTAAATGAATAATTGAGGAATCATAAAATTAGGAGTGACACCTAAATTTCCGAGTTAGGAGTTACTGTTACCCTTAAAGGTATAGGTCACGCAAAAATGTAAATTCAGTCATGTTTTACACACCTCTGTGTTGTTTAACCATATGTGACTTTCTTTCTTTTTCTTAACACAAAGGAATAAATTGTGAAAAAATGCCTATTTGGTTGCTTAGGAGACCTGGCTGGAGTCACTCAGCACACCCTGGATTCGAACTCGCAACTCCAGGAGTGGTAGTCAACGTCAATACTCGCTGAGCTACCCAGGCCCACTGAACCGGAGTCCTTAATGAAACAGAGAGATGGGGCTTAAGGTAGCTACAGTCACACTGTGTCCTACTCCGGCGCCAAACGACATGCAATAAAAGTTATCTTGTCAATATTAAGCCGAGTTTTTGTCCTAAGCAGCTGTGACGGGACATTCTGTCGATCGCTTGGTTTCTATATTTGGCATCGCGCCGGGTAACCCTGTCCGCTATGCGCTGGCACCAGTCCAAAATCATTCACTTGTTGGTTAAAACTGCTTGATTTTGGCCAAGAATGTTACACCTACCAACTGTTTTCGTGGAGGTCTGACACACGCACACACACCAGAATAGAGAATAGAGGTGACGGACATTTTCACTCCCTCCGCTTTTCTCTTCGACTCTTCCACTTCTTTTTTGGGAAGCGAAACTTCCAAAGAACTGCAGTCTCCTGTACTCTCTGTCTGACTGTAGCATCTGGGTGTGTGTGTTGCTACCTTCAGCCTCCTCAATCTCTCTGTTTGATTGGGGACTCAAACAAATAAGGCATGGCATAGAAATCTATTTTCCAACTACAAACTCTTCAGACATGCTGTCTGGTTTGTGTGCAACTATGTTGTGTTTTCTGTTGATAATATTGCTGGTGGTCCTGTTGAAGCAAAACTATTGCATAGTAACTACCACTACATACTATTGCTCTCGTGCAAGGAGCTCTAAAACTTGCGTGCAGACTCGTGAACACGCACAGGAGATCAACCATCTGTCAAGAGTTTCGCTTAATAATATGTTATATTTCAGTTTGTTTCTCAACAAACCTTATCATATTCCTTCAGAACAAGGCATACAACAATTTATCAGACTTCTGAATTATACTTTTGAAGCTTGAAGAGGTGGTCACCACAAACTGCCATTGTATGACATCACTGAGAACAATTTGTTTTTCACAATTTCTCCCTTTTTGTTAAGAAAAAGAAAGAAAGTCATATAGGGTGATAACACAGGGGTGAGTAAAAAATGACGGAATTCTTTTGGGGTGAACTAATCCTTTAAGTTTTTTTTTAATATGGACCCAGAATATTATATGTGTTATATTATGTGTTTCTGGTGATCGGATCACATGTGGTCAGCGCTAAATATAGATCTAAATGGCGTCTAAAACGTTTTGTGATCAAATCACAAAAACCATATACGAATGTGGACAAAAACGCATGTGACCAGATCACAATTAAGGTGTTAACGCTTATCCATCCAGAATGCATCCCGGTAGCAGTGTAGCACCACCCCTCATCTGTCAATCAATTGCTGCTCTTAAACAAGAGTTTAAATGTTGCCGGTTACGAGCAGCTTTAAAAGGAAAAAAACAGAAAATTTTATAAAGCAGATACATAATCACGAGAACTTCCCAGATCTCATCTGATATCATCCTGCAGAAAAAATAAATGAGAAGCATGGACATCTGAAGCTTCTTTAATACAGGTTGAAGGGGCGGGTTTACCCCTGTTTCTTCAGCCTATTGATGAGTTGAATACATTCACTAGCAATTGATATAATCAGCAGGTAATCAACGTGTTTTTAACCATGTACATTTATTCAGGTTATGTAATAATCATAACATAAATAAGTTGAAGCTCGAAATCCAAACACACATGGTCACAGGAGATGCATTTAAGATACCAGGTGTAAACAGCGATTTGCCTCGCCTGACCACATGTGATCGGATCACCCGAGACACATCTAAATACCAGGTGTAAATGGGGTCATAGAGACTTAAGATTGTGCTCTTTTGATGTGGTCCAGAAACCAACCAAATGAACACCCACCCTAGTATTTTAGTAACAAGTTTGCATGTGCGAACACCAGTCACAGAAAATCTAGTCTTGATTTCTGCAGACAAGTTCAGCAAACCAGCTTTAGATGTGCGGGTGGAAATCACTCTCATTACCGTCTGATATACAGCTCGGTCTATAGCAGCACCATGGATTTGTGAAAGTATGAAATTGAATTAAAGGTGATTGTTTTAATCACCCTTGAGAATCAGAGGAGGGTTAATATCCTGTGCTAATCACAAGCAGCCTCTTGTATGGAGAGCATCTCTCTTAAAGTGAGGAACCCTCAGCCCGGCTCATCAGACACCAGCATCTCTAAATGAAAACTATTGTCCATCATTTCCCAAACACATTTATTTCATCATTCATCAGCTATGAGAATGACACAGGAAGTATGACATTAATTATAGGGATAATAAACCCATGCTGTACTCATTTTAAAGTCCAAAAATCTTGTTGAATGTTCATCTTCGTTGATTTTGAATGCTGCTTTTCAAACGTTCGTATGCTGCCCAAAAATGCTTATTAGCGCTGATCTTTTTTATCAATGTTTATTTAGAATGCTGTTGATCAAATGCTTGAACATGTCTGTGTTCTTATGATGCTCAAAAATGCTGTTAATCGTTGACCTTTGTTTCTCAGCATTTATCTCAAAAGTTTAATGTTGCTGATTGAACATTCTAACATGCTATTGATGGGCATCAGAAGAACATTCGAAAAGCAACATTCAAAATCAACGTTGATCAACAAATATCAACAATCTACTGCGTTTTTTGGGCATCAATGGCATGTTAGAATGTTCAATCAGCAACATTAAACATTTTAAATAAATGCTGAGAAACAAAGATCAATGTTGCTGATTGAACATTCTGACATGCCTTTGATGCCCTAAAATGCTGTCAAACACTGATCTTTGTTGATCAACGCTGATTTTGAAGAGTGTTCATATGATGTTCAAAAATTCCATTGAACGTCGATCTTTGTTTCTCAGCATTTATCTCAACTTTGATGCCCCAAAATGCTATTAAATATTGATCTTTGTTCAACGTTGATTTTGAATGTTGTTTTTCAAAACGTGCCTATAGGCTTTTTTCCACTGCAGGAACTTTTCCTAGTTCCTGGAACTTGTTTTTCCACCACATAAACTAGTTCCATGTGGAACTAAAACCTGAACTAAACCAGGAACCTTTATAGTACCTGCTCCAGAGTGTAGTTCTTTCCTTGTAAAGTGGAATTATTTGGTTGGAGTCAGAACAGCAAATGTTTCTCATTGGTCAAGAAAAATGTTTCTTCAGACAGCAGATACTGGCCTTTTTTAAAAGTTCGGTTAGCAAGCTTTGCTAAAACTTTTGTTAAGGTGTTGTTATTGTAGGGTTTTAAATCGAAATGGATAAATGAATGAGGCTGCTGTGTAAGGCTGTCAAATTAAAATCATTGAAATTTAAGATAAAAATGCACATTCGAATACTAAAACTGTGCATTACAATTTGTAATGTTTGCCAAGCACTGATGATGACTTCAAACCGATCACATTCTTGCACTAAAAAGACTAGATGAAGAGCAGCAAATACAGTTTAACAGAACGCAGGTGTCTCGCAGACACATTTTTGAAGGTTTAAGTTCTTTTTAACTTGACACAGCATCTATAAACAGTGCTCCTGCACGAAATGCTGAATAAACAATGAAATAAAGTGAATCAATCAAAAGATGTTTGTCTAGTGCATGTTTACATAGAAAAACAAATGGTGAACTGGATGGTTGCAAAAGCGTTCGGTGTGAACAGCCCCTTAGGTAGAGGTCTTTGGTCATTGCGCCTTGTTCTCATATCAGCGTCTTTCAGACTAAGCAATGGGTTTTAAAATGCTTTGTCAGGAAAGGAGTTCAGTTTTGAAATGTGTGTCTCGAGATCCTTGCGTTTTGTTCCATTCTGTTGTGCTCCATCTGTTTGAACAGCCACTGAGCTCAGAGTCTGAGCCGGTTCACCACCGAGTTCGAGAAGGCTGCAGGCCGAGCTCCAAAAAGGGGCAGAAGCTCCAAAACGTCAGCAAAGATATCGGGAGCCCCTAACCCTAACTGATTCATTTAAAAGAGCTTATTCAAAAGAGTAATTTGTCTGTGAATCGCTGTTTATTGTTGTGTGCAGCGTGCTCATCTCAACAGAGAGGATGAAAAGCAGCATGAGACTCACTGGCATGCACTCTATAGATGTAACTCAATTACTTACAAGATGTTATATGATGAAACTGCATATGAACACACCCAAAGTGTTCCCAACTGTTGCTAATGACAACTAGATATTATATTAATGTCGTATTTGCGACCATTTTAGTCACAGTCTGGAGCCCATTTAATTGCTATTCAGTGTTAAATCAGTGCTAGAAAACTTAATGCACAATAATTTTAAGTGGCATTGTGTTTATTGGAAACACACGCATGATCATGAAAAGGTATGAAAAATCAACAGACAAAATCATTTTCTGTGATCAACATTGATTTTGAATGTTGCAGACCAACATTCAGTAAGTACCTATGATGCCCAAAAATCTCGAACGTTGAACATTTATGTATTGACACCATATTGAGGCCATTTTGTTGGTTAGTGAGTTTAAAATGAGTTTTTGAGAAGATGTCTGTTCACCTGTACTTCCTGTGTGAGCTCTCTGGAGGAGGAAGTGGCCCTGAAGAGCTGCACACATCTCTGTTTCATTTTGACTGATAAAGCCCATCACAAACAAGCTGTTCATTCAGTGCTGCAGGAGTCCTGGAGTCATATTCAGAGAGCAGAGGTTTGCTCAGTCTTCTTTCACAAGCACAAATGTGAAAGTCAGCGCTCAGCGGTCTCGCTCTGTCTCCTTTCTGCGGGCGTCTGACGGACTCGGTGCACCTGCAGAGGACATCAAAGAGCATTAGCCTTGTTCTCGAACAACCTCTGACCCCATGGGGCGCTTGCATTAATACATTGTCCTTTGACAAAGCCTGCCGATTACCGGCCTCTCTCTTTCCTCTCTCTCTGCTTGTGCCCTCCCCTTGCAAAAAGCTTTTATTTCTTGAGGGATACAAAAGCTATAATTGCTGCTGCTTTGAGATGAGGTGTCGATGGGAAGGGGATCTGCCATCAGGGTGAATTCTGTTAAATGTTTCTCTCTCTCTCCTCCACTCTGTGGGGTCACCAGGATCACTTGCTTTTCTCCAAATGGGCATTTTTGCTGGCAGGTGCATTACACCCCTTATTTTCAGATTGTCTTTCCGGTGCTAATGCCTGGCAGGTTGATTGCTTGGGTCTGGCTGACGGAGAAAGGGCCGTGCCGTGTTCGGGTCCCGGACTGAAAGACACTGATTACTGTTTTCCTCCAAGCCTGATTGAGGCCCTTGAAAGGAAAGATTTTAACCTTCTCTCCTCTCTCCTTCCTGAGTACAGGCCCGGAACGGCAAGATGGCCCGTGTCATCAGAACAACTCTATAAACTCATCAGAGCGACGTGACGCCCCCCTCCCCCCCAACCCTCTGAACCCTGTCCCTTCCTGAGAGAGCCGCGTACAAGTTTCCGATGCAAAATCTGACAGATGACATCATTTAGATTATTGCAGGAAAAATGTGATTTCACTCTCTACTGATACAAGTTTTGCACGTCATGCAAAAAAAGCATGCCATTAACATGGGCATAATGCAAAAAAAACTTTTGATTATTGTACATAACCATTTCTAGAGAAATTAAAGATATAGTTCACCCAAAAATGAAAAATATGTATTCACCCTCATGTTGTTCCAAACCCGCATTACTTTCTCAAATTTCACAAAGGGGAAATTTTGAAAAAATATCCTGGTTGCTCTTCTGTGTAATGAAAGTGAATGGGGACTAGGTGTTTCAAGCTCCAAAATACAAATAAAAAAGCAACTTATAAAAGTGGTCCATATGACCCTTGCACTGTATTCTAAGTCTTCTGAAGTCAACTTGAATTGAAGTCAGTATTCACTTTTCTCCAGAGCTCTGAAATGAACAACGCAAGTAGCATAGACTACAACAGTAATGTGCTGTTGCCATTTGACGTCAATGCAGCCATATTTGATTTGTACGGAGCCCTTTAGAGGGCAGAAAGGGAACTTAATGTCTGAAATAGTTTTGCATTCCCTCACAATAGATATGTATTCTTTACAACATATGTGGGGAGTGAACGAACTGCAGTGTAAGGCTTCCCCTCACCCCCTACTGGCACAGGGGAAAGATGGCCTCTTCATACCGGTTAAAAATGTCACTGCTACAAGATGACACCAAGGTTTTAACCTTGTTAAGCAAGTTAGAAGATAAAGGACCAAACTGGTTACCAAGGCTAGAGATGATGAGCCAAAAACAATTGCTTCAGTTTTCTCTTCACTGAGTTTTTTTTTTTTTTTGACATCCAGTATTTATATGGTCAAGGCAGAAAAATAGATTGCTTAAGGAGCAGCTATTATTTGACACAAGAGGGATGAGATGACCAGTGTTAAGCCAGGTCTCTGTCAAAAAGAAAAAGTCCAAATCACGAGAAGTGGAAAAAAGGTCATTCAAAATAAGAAATTTGTTGGACAAAGACCTAGCGTTTATCAAAGCCATTTTAGCTGGAAAGGAGGCTGTAGTTGAAGCTTCAACAGAGTCTGACACAGTGTTCACAGGATTCTAGTGAGCGAAGATGTCCAAAGTTGAATAAACCACTCCCACCACTTGGTCTAGTGGCTAGACGGCAAGTATCTGACCAGACTGACAGTATACAGCCACCAGAGGCTAAGTTGGTATGCATCTTTTCAACATGATTGCGACGAGACCCCCGATGAACATTTTGAAGGCGGCGTGCGATTCCCAAATTAACGCAGACATTATACATTTCAGCGGGCAGGCATGAATTCAGGTTCAGCAGATCTGAAGTAGTAAAAAAAATACAACATATTATTTAAGCTGTAGTAATGAAAGGCTAGTCTTTAAAGCGGCAAAAATATCCAGAAAAAGGGCAATAGTGATCATGTGCCAAATTTCTTCCAGCCAAATACAGGACATTCCAGCTTTAAAAACTGAACTTTTTTTTTTCTTCAGCATGGCTCTGGCATGGGATGCTCCGCAACTAATAAAGATGTCCACCTAGAGCTTGTTTACATAGGAGAACAATTAAAAAACAGTGCGGTTGTATGCGTTCGATGTGAACGGCCCCTAAAATGCTCAAAATGAAAACCGCTTAAATACAACCACCAGGAACAACCAAAAGAATAATTAAGCTTAAGCCTTTTATGTTTTTAAAGCTTTCCAATTAAAATTCGGCTCATCAGTTTGTTAACAGTACATAATGTGTTAAAATTTGTATATAGGCCTATCACTAAAAAAATATTTGTCCTTCCAGGGCCACCGTCTCAGTACAAGTCTTAGTACTATTTTAAGTAACCATGCATTATAATGAATTTTTATGCGAGAGAAAACTCTTAGCATTAAATAGAAGGCTTGGGATAATCGGCAGATTTTTCCGATAATTCGATATATATCAGGATTTTTTTCAGATATAAATAGGGCTGCTCGTTGCACAATAGTCTGTCTTTTCAAGCATATTTCACAACACAACTATGGTAAATTGTGAGTGGCTGGATTAATTAAAGTGGATCATGCAAGCAGGCGTGTCTGGCGGACGACATTGTGCATTCTAAAATTCAAAGCAATTATTTTCTACGAAGGTAAGCACACCTCAACTGCCCCTTCGCCATCTCCAGAGGCTGTTAAAAATTATCTACCGTCACGGAGCTCAACTCGCATAGTTTCTCATTAAATTCGACCCAAATCATTAAGGACAAAGATTATTTACTGTAGTCATTACTGGTTGATACTGTATATCGTGTATAAGTTTGTGGTTTGACAGCTTGAATGAAAGACCTATTCAATGATACATACAGGGAAATGGCATAATAAACTTTCCCCATTTCTAATCATTCAGTTCACACAGTTACACCAGTTTCATACACTTACCTGCAAACTCATCAACGTCACTTTGTAAAGTCTTGAAGAACAAAAACCTTTGTAACTTTGGACCTCCATCAGCTCTCATTGTGTGTGTGATCTGTCCCTTGTCCATGCCGCAACCAGCTTCAGTAAATGTTATGACATTTGAAGAAAGTAAAAAAAAATAAATAAATAAAACATGGTTAGTTTTATTGTTGTAACACCTTGGTTAATTTGTGGTACATGTACCATGGTTTCTTTCCACAAAAAGGGTTATTATAGTAAAACTATGGTTCGTTTTCCCAAGGGCATGTTTTTGGTGGAAACCATAGTTTTAAACAAACTTGTACCACACATTGATCATGGTGTTACTATAGTAAAAATGAAGGAACCATGTTGTTTTGGCAGAATGATTGGTTTTTATGAGCTAAGTTTTGTAACCTGTATTATAATACAGGTTATGAATATCAGTTAAAATATGGTTACTGAAGTTACTACTATGGTTTTACTACAGATACCATAGTTTAAAACCATAGTTAATTTTCATTAGGGTTGGAAAAAATTTTTGTGAAGAAACACAAAAAACACATTGTGAGGCAGTGCAAACTATAGTGAGGGAATGCAAAACTATTTCAGGAAATGTATTTCTGAAATGTATTTCCTGTCCTGTAAGGTGCTCCATAGATTTGAGAACTACAGCAGAGGGGAATATTTTCAGTGAATAACGACTTCAGTCTTAACACACATCTATCTTATGTCTTGAGAAGACTTGGAATATAGCACACAAGTCATATGGACTACTTTTTTGGTGCTTTTATGATGCTTTTTTTTGTCACTGGAGCTTCCCCATTCACTTTCATTAAATGGAAAAGAATACTCTTTGAAAAATTGTTCCACAGAAGAGACAAAGTCATGCGGGTTTGGAATGCATAAGGATGAGTAAATAAAGATAATTTTCATTTTTGGCTGAACTTTTTCTTCAACAGTTTCTCTTCAACTTTGCATTTATTCGAGCATCAGTATTGTGGGAAATGAGCTTTCTCTTTCTGTGTGTGTGTGTGTGTGTGTTTGGCTTACAGCTGGTCAGGGCAGCAGCTTCATTTAGCTGCTCATGTTTGGGGAGTGAATAGCAGTCCACTGACCCCCTGCCGACTCTCTAATTGCACAGACTTGAGTATCCGGAGAGAGTCTTGAGTACGAGCAGTGAGGCAGAAAGCCCCGTGCCATCCCCGTACCACCGCACTCGCAGCCAAACCATCTGCCTAACACACACTCACACACCCGTCAGCTGTCTCAGCCAATGGCACCTGCTGCCCTGCGTGCATGCTTGTGTGTGTGGGATGCGATGTTCAATAGTCCCTGTCTTCGTTATGGTGGGAGCGTGTTGGGGGGGTTGCAGGTTAAGATCTCTGTGATGCTGTAGCCCCCTGTAGAGCAGAGAGAGGATGGACTTAGGGATGCATATACAATGTTCCAACAGGTTGCAGGTTGTTCTTATGCAACTATGCATTATGCAACTTAACAGGTTGTTGGTGTAAGCAGTGCTGAGCTTGTTATATTTTTTCTGGGTTTCAGGTATTTTTCACTTATCCAGTTGATATTAATCAAAACTAGTGAAACAGAAAAGTGTCCTGGCACAGTCATGGTTATTTTACACTACTTTTCCCATTCATTTCTTCTTTAGGAATTTCATAAAATAATTCATGAAAGAGTTGTAGGCCATGAACCAAACCAACAAGCTCCAACTGCAATCACACGAAGCACTGCGAATGGCAATAAAATAAATTGTATTTAATGTTTGCCGCTCACGGTAGGTCTGTTTTAAAAAAAAAAACAATTAAGTTATCGTTAAAAATCTTTACCCCTATGGAAAAAATGTATGGGATTTTTACCTCCAGAGCCAGATATATAAACACTGTAAACCTGTACTGTACTGTACTTTTGCTTTAAAAGTGCCTGTACTTTTGCTCACCTTTATTTGGTGATTCTCTCTTCCAGAACGAGCAATGTCAAATGCAATGTAATAAAGTTTTATTGCAACGTAAATGTACTTGCACAGGAATCGCAATGGTGGGAAACAATTGTTATGGGCTCGAATGTTTGAAGACAAATTATTGCTTTAGTTTGACTGAAATCAAATGTTTAAAGAGAATTTAAAATTGCTGAAAACTGAATAGGTGTTGATATGTAAATTTGGGTGTGCATGCATGTCACAATTATGAAAATGTCTTAAAGGATTAGTTCACCCAAAAATGAAAATTCAGTCATTGTTTACTCACCTTTGAGCTGTTATAACCCCATATGATTTTATTTCTTTTTCTTAACACAAAGGGAGAAATTGTGAAATAGTGTTGTGCTCATTGATGTCATACAGTGACAATTTATGGTGACTACCTCTTCAAGCTTCAAAAGGACACAAAAGTATAATTCAGAAGTCTGATAAATTATTCCATGAGACTCATGATTGTTATGAAAGCATACGATAAGGTTTGGTGAGAAACAAACTGAAATCTAATGTATTTAGTAAAAATGTTCACTGACCGTCTTATGTGCGCATTCATGATAGGGCACGAGAGCAACAGTTCATGCAGCGCCCTCGCGACATTGGGGCATTCATGTGAAAACTTGTTTTGTTTATCTAAACAGAACACAACACAGCTGCACAAAAAATGAGAACAGAACTTACTAAACATGTCTGAAGAGTTTGTAGTCAAAGAATTGATGCATTTGTATGCCCAGCATTATTTATTATTATTTATTTTTATTTTTATTTTTTAAAGTTTTTGGACCGCTGCCAGTTCATAGCAGACATAGTTACCCGTGAGATGCCGAAAATAGAAAACAAGCAATCTATAGAATGCTGTTTAGGACAAAAACTCTGATTAATATAGAAAAGGTGCCTTTTATCACATGTCGTTTGCCATCAGGTTAGAATACCGGGTGACTGTAGTTGCCTGTAGCCTCCTCTATGTTTCTGTTTGATTTCCGAGTTCTCCATTCAAAAAAATAAGGCTGGGCATAGAAATGCATAAATTCAACTACAAACTCTTCAGACATGTTTAGTAAGTTCTGTTCTCTGTTTTGTGTGCAGCTGTGTTGTGTTCTGGTGTCGCTATCGCTGTGGAGGTCCCCTTTAACCACTTAACGACAGGTGGGTCAAAAATGACCCATTTGCGTATTTATTTACATTTCATTTATGTTTAATGCATGTTTAAACTGTGAAATTGTAAACTAATTTTGACATCCAATATATCATTTTTAAAGATCTGGGTCTCAAGATTTGATATTTTAAAGAGATTTAGACAATCACAAAGTTACAACAATAAGATTTTATTAAACGTGTCAAGAGTGAAAATCAAAAGACGGAAAATGAAACCGGAAGTTCTGACCTTTATTGTCTTCCAGCCAAACACAGATGAGCACAATCCTCCAAACTTCAGTATGCTTTTCATTGCAACAGTCCAATAAATCAAATCCATTAGAGATTTTAGTCCAAAAATGTACAAATATGAAGAAATATTGATCAATCTGTCTTTGTTCATGTTTTACATATTCAACACATTATCGTTCATGTTCATTCTCTGCTAAATCTTGCACTCTGTGTAGTGTTTCAGTAGCAAAACACCCAAACATGATATTTGGGAGGGTCTTATGATAAAAATGAGCCCTCCCTCAAAATGTTCTGTGCAGATGTGATTGGGTAGTCACTCAAAACAGCCAAAAAGGACAGTCGACAGGAGTGATGTAAAGATTTGCGTCATCCATGTCTGTCTGGATAAAGCCAGCCAAATATGAGGGTTGTATATATCCCTGATGCCGATTTGCGAAGGTTCGTGTGGAAAACCGTGGACTGTGTTTGTTTGTGTTTGTGCTTTTATGCATGGTGTGCAGTTATAACGTGTTACTGCCGTACTGTCGACAAATAACTCAGCTTTTGGACCCGTGATCTGATCCACCCTCCTCGGCTTCAGTCACCATCACTGAGGGTTTGGAGAACACACGCTCCCGATGGCATTTTTTCATCAAACCCCCTGTTCAACTGCACATCCAGGGGGCTCTTGCATGACATTCAAGCCAAAATGAGCCACCCTCCCCGACTTCGCTCACCGTGAGTTAGTCCCCGGAGCACACAAAATTGTGTCAGACCCTCATCAGACGTGGCTTTGTATCAGATGTGTTTTTGGGGCACTGCACATTATATTGCATATTTATATATAAAAAAAAAAACTATTTTATAAATAATATTTGTGGTCACTGTTCAAAATATTTGTATAGCTCTAACTATTTTTTTTTTTTATACTACAATGATACATTTTGAATAACAAATGTCTAAGTGTCTACTTTCAAGTTTGTGTTTGTAGACCAAAGGGTTCAAGAACTGGAAGAGTTTTACTTTGGGTACGTCGTTTTCAAATTTCATTTGAGTAAATGATCTGGTCGAACTAGGTTTTAGATTAGAAAATCCTGTTTTCTATGTTGTACCCTCTTTCATGACACATTACTGCAGCTGTGGTGTAAATCATGTTAATGTTTGTTAATTTCCCTGTTGCAGAGATAGAGGAGGAGGAAGAGACCCCTCACCCACAGCCAGCAGTCGAGGCAGAGAAAGAGAAACCAGTAGAGAAACAGGAAGAGGAAGGTACTTAAAGCATTATACACATTACATGTTTTTAACCCTTTATACTTCTGCCTGTGTTTCTAGAATAACCAAATGCAGAAATTTAAAGCAGAAGGATTCAGTGTAATGGAATTCTAATAACTGACAACAGACCTTTTAAATTATTACAAATTGTATTCACTCCAATTCAGGTTTTTGACAGTTTGAATGATTGTGGCTCATTTTAACATTCCGTCAATGTAAGTCTATGGGTTTTTTGGTGATTTTTGATTGCCCGCTACGTGAAAGCCGTAAGTCCGATCAGTTAGAAAAGGCATAACACACTAAGTCAGAACAGTCTGAAGGTCTGTACCAAGTTTGGTAAATGTAGCTTGAAAGATGTAGGAACTTACAATTGATATTTTTTGATCTTAGTATAGGGATATTGGAAAAACCCAAAACCATGTCTGTAGAATGTTGACTTTATTCACACGCTTGTACCACACGTGTGGACATTTGTTCATCCCATAAACAAACTACTTTCTTATGACAGCGAAAAAGTGTCTTGCATGGCACTATGAATCTTATTTATTTGAAACATTTGAACAGATAAGAAAGAATGTAATGCGTGCAACAAATTCCAGCATTGTTTCTTGTCTATTTGTGTGTAGTGCCCCCTCATGAGTTTACAGAGGAGGAGAAGTTACAGATTCTGCACTCAGAAGACTTCTTGGAGTTTTTCGATCACAGCACACGCATCGTAGAGCGCGCTCTCTCTGAACACGTGGATGTTTTCTTTGACTACAGCGGCCGTGACATGCAGGAGAAGGAGGGGTAACACTCAGCTCTATTCACCTAGAATACCACAAACAATCTCAGCAGGACAATTCTTAAACTGGTTCATATGCATTACCTAACATGAGACATTTGTCTTTCTGTGTGTGTTTGTGTGTGTGTGTTCAGTGAGATGCAGGCTGGAACCAAACTGTCTCTAAACAGGAAGTTTGTTGATGAGCGCTGGTCCAAACAGCGAGTGGTTACCTGTCTGGATTGGTCCCCACAGGTGTGTTACTGTACCTACTAGACTTCACATTAAAAAACTACACATGAATCTGATTATAATCATTTATGACAAGATGAAATGCATTGCAATCCGTATTATATGGCATTATAAATACCTTTGTAATGCTTTACATACATACAGGCTTCAAGTAAAGTGATTTCCAAATTCCATAATAATTTCAGATTGAGCACTTTTGTCTAAGTAGTGTCTGACATGGTGAAATATAATGTGAAATGCTGTCCCTGAATATCACATTTGCATAAAAGCACAATCAAAAGCTGTAGCTTATCTGGTAAACATGTTTGCAGAATGAAACTTAAACACACAAATATGGATGGATAGATGAATGTCATGTTTGCTTTGTGTTTAGGTCTGCTTTTTGAATATAATGTCCTTTGACTTTTAAACAGAAGCCTCCTGTGTGATATTTTGGAGTCATTGTGTCTATAGTATTTCCGTGTAATAGATCTAGAGCATAATCCCGTTCAGTCTCGATGCATGTTGTATGCGTCCTCAACACAAACAGATGTGTTACCATGAGCTTTGACGTTAATTGATGGTATATGCTTCTGTTGAAGTCATCAGTACACATAATTTTAACTTCATAAAAAAAACAAAAACGTGCTTGATATCCAGAGATCCACCAGTCAGGGAATCGCGATCAACAAAGCACGCCTACAATTTACGCACTACTAATTTGTGGATTGTACCATTAATCTTAGGTGAAACGTAACCCTTAGTGTAAACTAAGTATTTACAGAAATGTCCAACCAGGATTAACGGTTGGAATAAAAATGCAAACTGGTTTAATGACATCAGTGTGCTCATGTTTTGCATGACAGGCTTAAAAGAAAATTGCGTAAAATGTTTCCAGTCTGTTGTTAATAATTATTTAATGCTACTTTACTAATGTTAGATTCAGTATCTGAATATTTACATATTTAATTATAAAACTGTAACATATTTCATTATAGGCTTACTATTTATTATATTTACAGTGCATCCGGAAAGTATTCACAGCGCTTCACTTTTTCCACATTTTGTTATGTTACAGCCTTATTCCAAAATGGATTAAATTCATTATTTTCCTCAAAATTCTACAAACAATACCCCATAATGACAACATGAAAGAAGTTTGTTTGAAATCTTTGCAAATTTATTAAAAATAAAAAACTAAAAAAATCACATGTACTTTAGTATTCACAGCCTTTGCCATGACACTCAAAATTGAGCTCAGGTGCATCCTGTTTCCACTGATCATCCTTGAGATGTTTCTACAACTTGATTGGAGTCCACCTGTGGTAAATTCAGTAGATTGGACATGATTTGGAAAGGCACACACCTGTCTATATAAGGTCCCACAGTTAACAGTGCATGTCAGAGCACAAACCAAGCCATGAAGTCCAAGGAATTGTCTGTAGACCTCCGAGACAGGATTGTATCGAGGCACAGATCTGGGGAAGGGTACAGAAAAATTTCTGCAGCATTGAAGGTCCCAATGAGCACAGTGGCCCCATCATCCATAAATGGAAGAAGTTTGGAACCACCAGGACTCTTCCTAGAGCTGGCCGCCCGGCCAAACTGAGCGATCGGGGGAGAAGGGCCTTAGTCAGGAAGGTGACCAAGAACTCGATGGTCACTCTGACAGAGCTCCAGCGTTTCTCTGTGGAGAGAGGAGAACCTTCCAGAAGAACAACCATCTCTGCAGCACTCCACCAGTCAGGCCTGTATGGTAGAGTGGCCAGACGGAAGCCACTCTTCAGTAAAAGGCACATGACAGCCCGCCTGGAGTTTGCCAAAAGGCACCTGAAGGTCTCTCAGACCATGAGAAACAAAGATTGAACTCTTTGGCCTGAATGGCAAGCGTCATGTCTGGAGGAAACCAGGCACCGCTCATCAACTGGCCAATACCATCCCTACAGTGAAGCATGGTGGTGGCAGCATCATGCTGTGGGGATGTTTTTCAGCGGCAGGAACTGGGAGACTAGTCAGGATCGAGGGAAAGATGAATGCAGCAATGTACAGAGACATCCTTGATGAAAACCTGCTCCAGAGCGCTCTGGACCTCAGACTGGGGTGAAGGTTCATCTTCCAACAGGACAACGACCCTAAGCACACAGCCAAGATAACAAAGGAGTGGCTATGGGACAACTCTGTGAATGTCCTTGAGTGACCCAGCCAGAGCCCAGACTTGAACCCGATTGAACATCTCTGGAGAGATCTGAAAATGGCTGTGCACCGACGCTCCCCATCCAACCTGATGGAGCTTGAGAGGTCCTGCAAAGAAGAATGGGAGAAACTGCCCAAAAATAGGTGTGCCAAGCTTGTAGCATCATACTCAAAAAGACTTGAGGCTGTAATTGGTGCCAAAGGTGCTTCAACAAAGTATTGAGCAAAGGCTGTGAATATGTACATGTGATTTTTTTTTTTTTTTCATTTGTTATTTTTAATAAATTTGCAAAGATTTCAAACAAACTTCTTTCACGTTGTCATTATAGGGTATTGTTTGTAGAATTTTGAGGAAAATAATGAATTTAATCCATTTTGGAATAAGGCTGTAACATAACAAAATGTGGAAAAAGTGAAGCGCTGTGAATACTTTCCGGATGCACTGTACTTATTTTTTACGTATCGTATTTCAATTGAAATGTAATTCATTACTGCTGACAGTTACGTGAGACAAAAAGGTTTGAACATCAACCGTAACAAGATAAAACTGAAGGCTTCTTATTGGATCAATAAATGTAAACGTCATATTATGTGACTACACATTGCATTATGGAGAGTTTACGACCCATTAGTGAAGTCTTGCCTTAAGAACAGGTGGTGCAACCAAATTTAGTGCTGACTTGGTTACACACTAACTTGCAGTACTAAGCACCTAGTTTAAACTTTACACCCAAACTGAAGTGAAACCTTACGCACAGCTGGTGCAACCCTACCCTGGAACTGCCCACTCCCATGACGCACTGTGAATTGGTCCCCCTACACTCTCAAACAACTTCTAGATTTGTATATATTTGAATAATTTGCAATAAAATGTAAATATATTGTTTCTATATGTATAATCAATAACTTTAAATCAGTAGTTTTATTTTTTTCAATTGGCACTCTTGGAATGCTGCTGTTCCAATCGCATCAGAGGACCAGAAATAAATTTTGTATAAGATCATTGACATGATACTCATTTTTTGTCCTTATCTATTAAGTTATTCAAAAATCTGACTACCACCCCTGGAGTCGCGAGTTTGAATCCAGGGTGTGCTGAGTGACTCCAGCCAGGTCTCCTAAGCAACCAAATTGGCCTGGTTGCTAGGGAGGGTAGAGTCATATGGGGTAACCTCCTCGTGGTCGCTATAATGTGGTTCTCGCTCTTGGTGGGGCATGTGGTGAGCCGCGGAGAATAGTGCGAAGCCTCAACACGCGTTATGTCTCCGCAGTAACGCGCTCAACAAGCCACGTGATAAAATGCGCAGATTGACGGTCTCAGATGCGGAGGCAACTGATCCTCTGCCACCCGGATTGAGACGAGTCACTATGCCACCACGAGGACCTAGAGCACATTGGGAATTGGGCATTCCAAATTTTAAAAAAAAGAAAAAGAAATGCAGTTTACACATAACAATTACTTGAATACATCTCTACTATGATGAACATGTTCAAAAGTCATTTTGATAATTTTTTCTGGGAATGTCTGAAAATGTCCATTGCAGGGTGTCACCCTGACAGTAAAAGCGTGTCCAGTTCCATTCTGCGCTGGCGTTACTATTGCCTACAACACAAATAAGTGGACATGTCGATGCGTCCAGTGTAGACAACCTCAAGCCATTGCGATGTGTTGCGTCAGGCTGTAAGAAGTTTAGAATAATCGTTTATTATTATTAAAAAAATAAGCAGTTATACAATTTGTTTTAAAATATTATTATTTGAAAAACTTAAGTCAGGTGGTGTAATCAACATGCAGGTAGCCATTTTGTTGTCATATGACATGAAATTGATAAAAAAAGAGAGGACACTCATAACTGAGTGTCAAGTTCATTACATTTGAAAAACTATCCGATATTTTTATGTAAAGGCACATTTTGTTTAGGTCAAATCTTGTAACGCTAAGAAAACTTCTTTATATTAATGACTCAAATGATTTCCTAAAATAAATAAGACTTCCCAGCACTATTTGAGAGACAGTGGATATTTGCTCTTAAATGTCACGTTAAGTGACCAACCACAGTTTGGATAGTTCTTGCATGTCGGTCAGCAGGTCATTTTCCTGTCTTAGTGAGCTTTTCTTGGCTAGCAAAGGCTGCAATGTGGACCAGACTTTATAGCGAAAAACAGTTTTATATGGTCTATTATACAGTGTTTCCTTGCTGTCCTCACCTATAAACGTGCGTGTGTCCACAGTATCCTGAGCTGCTGGTCGCCTCTTATAACAACAATGAGGAAGCACCACATGAGCCTGATGGAGTGGCTTTGGTCTGGAACATGAAGTACAAGAAGACCACACCGGAGTATATCTTCCACTGTCAGGTACACACACACACTGCCTTCAATCAACTTATCCCTTTCACTTCTCCACACATACACACCTCCTGAAACTCATCCCACAGTTCTCACAGATGGCCTTCAGCCAGATTTCTTTCCATTCTCCCTTGTTCTCTCAGTCTCTCTCTCTCTCTTTCTACTTTCATTTTCTTGCACTCTGTGATTTCACCCTGGTGGCATACACACAGACACACACTCATGACTCCTTAAGGGACATTTTTTTAGATGATAACGGTTATGTACATGTTGCCATTAATGAAAACAATGACAGCGCTCATGTTTAAGGGGAACATGGTTATTTGTATTTTTTTTTTTTAGCCATTTCATTCTTTTGGTTTAAAAAACGAAAGCTGAAGCAACGTCATAAAATGTGAGGTATATGCATAAACTCTTGAGAGGTGATTTGTTATAGAGGATCTGTCTACGTTGTAAGTTTCTGAGCATTTCTCCACATTATTTATGAGAACAAACACTTCTATCCAGTCATTGCGCTGCCTCATGCATAAGCTTGCCATAAAGCAAAGAATTCAAAAAATCACACGTGGACATGACAGAGGCTCCTGGCCAACACAAGTTTAACAGCACACGTGGAACAGACATGAGAGCTGACTTTTACACTAAACATCGTGGTGAGAATGAAATCACTTGTCAGATTGGGCCGCAGTCCATAACCGTGCCGGAGCAAGCACGTTTGTTGGTCGCAGATCTGCTACTTGCACTCGAAACATGCAGCAGCTGTTTGTTGACATGCACATATTCCATTGCGCCTTCTCCGTATGTCTGACCATGTACAGGGTAACACAATGTCTTGTTTAAAAACAGAAGACAATGATGAAAACAGAATTCTCAAAGTCATGTCAACTCTCTTTTTGGGTTCCTTTACATCAGTAAAAGTTATTAGGATTTAGGCCTAATGGATTTACAGGCTCTCCGTCATCATTACAGCAAAGTTCAAAATACTGGATAACTTTACACAATCAAGATTAGTAAGCAATTTTATTACACTAGAGTCATGTTAACTCATATTATGTTTAAGTATTGTGGCTGTACTTTTGAAACAGCATGTAGTTACTGTTTTAAGGCTGCAGTGGGCCTGCCATCTGTGAACCTCAGCAGAAATTGAGATTCATCAGACCAGGCGATGTTTTTCCAGTCTTTAACTAGTTTTGATGAGCCTGTGCCCACTGTAGCCTCAGTTTTCTGTTCTTTGCTGACAGAAGTGGAATCTGACATGGTCTTCTACTGTTGAAGCCCATCCGCCTCAAGGTTCGACATGTTGTGCCTTCTGAGATGCTATTCTGCTCACAGCAGTTGTACAGAGCAGTTACCTGAGATATCGTAGCCTTTCTGTCAGCTTGAACCAGTCTGGCCATTCTCTTTATTTCTCTCATTAACAAGATTTTCCGTTCGCAGAACTGCCACTCACTGGATGTTTTTGGTACCATTCTGAGTAAATTCTAGAGACTGTTGTGTGTGAAAATCCCAGGAGATCAGCAGTTACAGAAATACTCAAACCAGCCCGTCTGACACCAACAATCATGCCACGGTCCAAATCACTGAGATCACATTTTTTCCCCATTCTGATGGTTGATGTGAACATTAACTGAAGCTCCTGACCCGTATCTGCATGATTTTATACATTACACTGCTGCCACGTGATTGGCTGATTAGATAATCGCATGAATAAATAGGTGTACAGGTGTTCCTAATAAAGTGCTCAGAGATTATATATACAGTATATTGTTTATTTTTAAATGTTTGGTCTTATTTTGGATGGTAAACAATTAATTCACATATCTGAACTTTTTCCAGCAATTAACAAATAATCTGCATTGGACTTTCATCATTTTGTTTTGTGTGAAAAATTGTTTGTGAATGTGTTATAAAAACTGTTATAAAATGTTCACTGACATTCAAAGAAAAAAAACTGCAAAAATATTGGACTCCAGTCTGAGAATGAAACTCTTTTTCTTTTTTTCTCCTCCCTTAGTCTGCGGTCATGTCTGCTGCGTTTGCAAAGTTTCATCCTAACTTGGTTGTTGGTGGGACTTACTCGGGACAGATCGTCTTGTGGGACAACAGAAGTAATAGACGCACACCTGTCCAGAGGACACCTCTGTCTGCTGCCGCCCACACGGTACATGTGACATCACACAACACACAGGAAATGAGCCGAAACAGACCCTGTAGCCCAAGAATCTTGAGCTGTCTTTTCTGTTTGTTTGTTTTTTAAATGTTGATTAATATAGTGTGATACCCTGAAACAAAATACTGGTTTTAATATTTGCTTTTTTTATGTATGTTTTCCAGCACCCAGTGTACTGTGTTAATGTGGTTGGCACACAGAATGCTCATAACCTCATTAGCATCTCTACGGATGGGAAGATGTGCTCATGGAGTCTGGACATGCTGTCCCAGCCACAGGTGCCCAAAATCCTCTCTGCTCTGCCCATCACATGACCTGTACCAGCTGTTATTTAGTTTTTAAGAGTGTTGCTGTTTTCATATTAAAACATTTTTTTTGCATTCACACTGTACCTGGTCCTAAATGTGGACTTTCATCTCATTTAGTCAGTTTTAGTTGTGAAATGATTTTAGTCCACTTTCCATTCACACTGTTTTTGGAGCCTGGACCACAACAATAATAATTATAACTATATAATAAATTCTTAATGTTATTTATTATTATTATATATTGAAAATTGAGCTTGGCATAACCAAGCCAAGCCATTGCCAAACCGCAGTGCCATATGTAAATGATTTCTAAAGTGCTTGCTGAATTTAAAATCTGTGAGAGAGGGTATTGGCTCTAGTGTTAACATGTGCGTGTATTTCTATGTGTGTGAGTACAGGATAGTATGGACCTGGTGTTTAAGCAGTCAAAATCTGTTGCGGTCACCTCCATGTCCTTCCCCCTGGGTGATGTTAATAACTTTGTGGTGGGAAGTGAGGATGGATCAGTCTACACAGCCTGTCGCCATGGCAGGTAATACACACACACACACACACACACACACATACTGCAGGAGACCACGGCACATTTGTAGTGTAAATACTAGGGCTGTTGATTTAACCTGTTAATTCAGTGAGATTCATTCAAAACATTAACACAATCATGCCACCGGACCATAATAAGGAAGATTCCTGAGCAATTCGAGCTTGGAGTACCACCTGTTTTCTCCAGGGGGGCAGTAAGCGAAACTCCAGCTGTATATGCAACACACAGCTTATACAGAGAACAAACCAACCCTTCAGCAGACAGCACAACACGAGTTCAAAACACAGCTTGATATAGGTCAAATCCGGACATGGGGATCTCAAGACATGTTTTTCTAAGTATTAAACTACATTTAACTTGACACATTGACCTAAAAATGGTATGTTTATGATGTGACACAACCAAAGTGAGATGCTCCAAAAGCGTCTGTCTGACACAGGTGTACATTGACACATCCTTAGAAAAGCCCTCATAATAAATCTCGGACTGATTGACAAATTCAAATGAAAAATGGATTGCTGCAAACTGTAGGCCAATGATTGTGTAGGTCCCCCTCGTGCCGCCAAAACAGCACCAACCCGCATCACAGAATAGCATTCTGAGATGCTATTCTTCTCACCACAATTGTACAGAGCGGTTATCTGAGTTACCGTAGACTTTGTCAGTTCAAACCAGTCTGGCCATTCTCTGATGACCTCTCTCATCAACAAGGCGTTTCCATCCACAGAACTACGGATCACTGGATGTTTTTTTTTGTTTTTGGCACCATTCTGAGTAAATTCTAGAGACTGTCTTGTGTGAAAATCCCAGGAGATCAGCAGTTACAGAAATACTCAAACCAGCCCGTCTCGCACCAACAATCATCCATGCAATTATCTAATCAGCCAATCATGTGGCAGGAGTGCAGTGCATAAAATCATGCAGATACGGTTCAGGAGCTTCAGTTAATGTTCACATCAACCATCAGAATGGGGAAAAATGTGATCTCAGTGATTTGGACCGTGACATGATTGTTGGTGCCAGATGGGCTGGTTTGAATATTTCTGTAACTGCTGATCTCCTGGGATTTTCAGGAGAGTCTCTGGTTTTGTTTGTTATGCTGCATTAAAAAATCTGGTCATTTTTTGCGTGTGAGCACCCTGATAAGCATGATGTCCACATGTGGAAACTTGTACCGCATTTCCTCAACAGTAGAATTTATTTTTATTTTTTTCGTTATTTTAAATAACTTTCAACTCTAACACATCTGTGGGTCATTTCGCTTCATTTTAAAATACAGTTTGTTTTATTTTAGTTTGTTATTTCTGTGCAGTACAATTCTATTTATTAACATTAGTAAATGCATTCCTATATATTTACTCTGCATTACCACATTGAGAATAAATGGGTTCATCCAAAAGCTGAAAAACTTAATATGGAGTTAGGATAAAAATAAGGTGCATTTCAGACTGTTCTAGCTTTCTATGCAGATTAGTGCATTCACTCCTAAAATTCGATGAAAAGTTCAGTTTTAGGCTGCAGATGATATTTGGACCACTCAACATGTTTGGCAGACATGGGACAATGATAATCAGTACATAGATTCAGAATTTTATAATGCAACATTTTATTTTAACATGATTGGCAGTGATTGGATGATGCTTATTATAAGAATTATTAATTCAGCTTTACAGAAATTCAGCTCTAATGTCTGTAACGTCTCAAAAACATGAGTAACCAACACTCCTGGATGCATAATAAAAAATTTGATGAAAATCTTTTTCTATAGCTTGATATTATTTACAATTTCACAATGTAAGTCTCGCTGCCCACATATGTGGACATTGATTTTTAGGAAAACTATTTGCTCTAGAATGTTTATGCTTGTTTATTAGGTGCTACTAGTTACAAATCAAAAAGGGAAATGGAAAATGCATACAGCAGTCACACGGTGGTCTTGGGAGGTTAATGGAAAAGCACATATGGATGTTTCTTCAACTTTTTGGCCACTTTCATGTCACAGGAGTTGACAGATTTCAACTTTTTTCTTTTTGTTATATGAAGGTCTCATTTAAACTGACTCTGAAACTAAATATCACATGTGAGTAGAATGTTTTTTAATATGCCTATTAAATGTGTGTGTGTGTGTATATATATATATATATATATATATATATATATATATATATATATATATATATATATATATATATATATATAATGTTTTTAAAATCTGCTGGAAATGACTGCGGTGGAAATTTTCATGACTTTCCAAAGCCCTGTGATGCATGTACATACACTTCTGGACTTTGAGTAGACAAATTTAAAAACAATCTATTGAGAGTGTTTTATTGAGACTTTACTTTCTAGAAATTCACACTGTTAAAAGTGCCCAAAGTTTAAGAAACACCTGTATATTCATATGCTCAAAACTTTGGTGTGGGAACATCTTTGATATGCCTTATATCAACATGCAGTGACACAGATGTGAGGCATATCTCACATCAAGTTCACTAACTCCTGCCCGACTAAAATAACAACAAGCATTCCGCTTAAAATGTCACATTTGTTTTAAGATTAAAACTCCCTGTACAACTGACAAAGTGACACACTGTCATAGTAAGTGATATACACTGCTGGTCAAAAGTTTTGAAACACTTACTCATTCTTTATTATAATTTTTTTTCACATTTTAGAATAATAGTAAAGTCATCAAAACTATGGAATAACATAAATGGAACTATGGGAATTATGTAGTGACTAAACAAAATCCAAAATAAATCAAAACTGTGTTATATTTTAGCATCTTCAGAGTAGTCACCCTTTACCTAGAATTTGCAGACATGTACTCTTGACATTTTCTCAACCAACTTCTTGAGGTATCACCCTGAGATGATTTTTAAACAGTATTGAAGGAGTTCCCATCTATGTTGGGCACTTATTGGCTGCTTTTCTTTATTATTTGGTCCAAGTCATCAATTTCTTTTTTTTTTTTTCCTTTTTTTTTTTATTAAATTTTAGTTTTGTAATGAAATAAATTAATATGGTGGCACAATTATATTTTTGTCTACAAAACTAATTTCAAACATTTAAGTATACGCCTTCAGATCAAAAGATTTTTAAGATCATGAGAAATTTTTGAACGGCAGTGTATGCAGTCACGAAATCAGTGAACCTCTCCTTGATTAAATCTGACATGTACATGACATAAGAGCATAATATATTTGAAAACAATATGAGGTTGAATATTCTTTATTCTCTGAAAAACTTCAGATACCTAAATTAATTGTTCAATGTTCAGACAATTAAAACGTACATCTGACCTTCAAAAATCGCAGTATGCAATGTTTCAGACTCTGAGTGAAATCTTGGACATGCGCATTTTGTTTTAAATGCTTTTCATTCTTGTTTTTTGTGCCAAAAACTCTTGTTGTGAATAGATGCCATATTTAACTATGAGTAAAACATGCTATGAGGGAAGTACAGTATGTTTAATATGTCATCTAGTTCTCAAAACCCATGTTTTTTTGAAGATGCATTACAAAACCTAGATACACAACAGTTTAACCTATTGGACAGACTGCAGTTGCACCGCTGCCTTGTTTTTATTCACATTCAGTTAAATGTGGTATCTACTTTAACTAAAGTCTATAGGACTTTACTGGAGCAGAAATCGTGTTGTTTCATCCACTTAACTGTCTATGTCCTATATGGAACGTTATGAAAGATTTTAATTCAGAAATTAAAATCCACCCATGTGTTCATGAATGAGATAAATTGTGTGTGTGCTGTAATGAGTTGAGAGAGCGAGTGTATCCTCTTCATTTGTGATGCTGTGATTATCTCATCCTTCACCCACACACTCACATAGGCTGTTTACCTCTCACAGTAATGATCTCTCTCTCGCTCTCTCTCTCATATACACACACACACACACACACACACTCAGTGGTGTGTGTTAGTTTATGTGAAGTGTTAAACAACTGATTGAAACATGCTGAGATCATTAAACCACTGCCATACTGTGTGTGCGTGTGAGCAGTCGTGCAGGTATCAGTGAGATGTTTGAGGGGCATCATGGTCCAATCACAGGGATTCACTGCCACACTGCAGCTGGAATGGTTGATTTCTCTCATCTCTTCCTGACCGCCTCATTTGATTGGACTGTTAAACTCTGGAGCACCAAGGTAACACACAGCATTCATACACACTAATTACTTTTACAGTTGTGCTCAAATGTTTGCATACCCTTGGAGAATTGGTAATAAATGCACCATTTTTAAAGAAAACATGAGTGAGCAGGCAAAACACATTTCTTTTATTTCTTATGGGATTCATATTCAACTGTAGGTTATAACAGAATGGCACAATCATAAAACAAAACATGGCAACAGAGAAAAAAATGAAATGACCCCTGTTCAAAATTCTGCATACCCTTAGTTCTTAATACTGTGTATTGCCCCCTTTAGCATCAATGACAGCGTGCAGTCTTTTGTAATAGTTGTCTATGAGGCCCCAAATTCTTGCAGGTGGTATAGCTGTCCATTCCTCTTGGCAAAATGCCTCCAGGTCATGCAAAGTCTTTGGTCGTCTTGCATGAACTGCACGTTTGAGATCTCCCCAGAGTGGCTTGATGATATGAAGGTCAGGAGACCGTGATGGCCACTCCAGAACCTTCACCTTTTTCTGCTGTAACCACTGGAGGGTCAACTTGGCCATGTGCTTAAGGTCACTGTCATGCTGGAAAGTCCAAGAGCGTCCCATGCGCAGCTTTCGTGCAGAAGAATGCAAATTGTCTGCCAGTATTTTCTGATAACATGCTGCATTCATTTTCCATCAATCTTCACAAGTTTCCCCATGCCTTTAGAGCTCACACACCCCCAAAACATCAGTGAACCACCACCATGCTTCACAGTGGGGATGGTATTCTTTTCACTATAGGCCTTGTTGACCCCTCTCCAAACATAGCGCTTATGGTTGTGACCATAAAGCTCTGTTTTGGTCTCGTCACTCCAAATTACAGTGTGCCAGAAGCTGTGAAGCATGTCAAGGTGTTGTCAGGCATATTGTAACTGGGCTTTTTTGTGGCATTGGCACAGTAAAGGCTTCTTTCTGGCAACTCGACCATGCAGCTCATTTTTGTTCAAGTATCATCGTATTGTGCTCCTTGAAACAACCACACCGTCTTTTTCCAGAGCAGCCTGTATTTCTCCGGAGGTTACCTGTGGGTTTTTCTTTGTATCCCAAACAATTCTTCTGGCAGTTGTGGCTGAAATCTTTTTTGGTCTACCTGACCTTGACTTTGTATCAAGAGATCCCTGAATTTTCCACTTCTTAATAAGTGATTGAACAGTACTGACTGGCATTTTCAAGGCTTTGGGTATCTTTTTATATCCTTTTCCATCTTTATAAAGTTCCATTACCTTGTTATGCAGGTCTTTTGACAGTTCTTTTCTGCTCCCCATGGCTCAGAATCTAGCCTGCTCAGTGCATCCACGTGAGAGCTAACAAACTCATTGACTATTTATATACAGACACTAATTGCAATTTTAAAAGTCACAGGTGTGGTAAATTAACTTTATTTGCCATTTAAACCTGTGTGTGTCACCTTGTGTGTCTGTAACAAGGCCAAACATTCAAGGGTATGTAAACTTTTGATCAGGGCCATTTGGGTGATTTCTGTTATCATTATGATTTAAAAAGGAGCCAAACAACTATGTGATAATAAATGGCTTCATATGATCACTATCCTTAAATAAAAGACAGTTTTTTTGCATGATCAGTCATATTTTCAAAATCAATGCCACAATTTCACAATTTCTGCCAGGGTATGCAAACTTTTGAGCATAACTGTATATATACTTTGTTACATTATACAGTCATCATTTAAACTCACTTTACTCATTCCTCTCTTTGTAAAAGAATAACAAGCCACTGTACTCATTTGAGGACAACTCCGATTATGTGTATGATGTCATGTGGTCTCCGGTGCACCCCACTCTTTTCGCTTGTGTGGACGGACTCGGGCGGATTGACCTTTGGAACCTCAACAATGACACAGAGGTTAAAACAACTTGCATGCCAGGAAACTTCATTGAATAAACACATTGACATATTTATTTACAACAACAACAATTATGCTGGCTGACATAGCTGAAATCTAAATTTTGATGTATTTGAAAGGAATTTTAAAAAAAATAATTCTATCAGAGGAACCAGCAATGAAACATTCATCATAGTCAAGAGATTCAAAATGTTTAATGCAGTATAGTAAAATACAATAAAAAACAGTAAAAATGTAATTAAAGGGATAGTTCACCCAAAAATGAAAATGATCTCATCATTTAATCACCCTCATGCCATCCCAGATGTGTATGACTTTCTTTCTTCTGCTGAACACTCTAAGAAAGATTTTTAGAATATCTCAGCTCTGTAGATCCATACTATGTAAAATGAATGGTGGCCAGAAATTTGAAACTCCAAAAAGCAGATGAAGGCAGCATTAAAGTAATTCATATGACACCAGTGGTTTAATATATGTTTTCAGAAGTGATGTTCAGTGTGAAACAGTTCAATATTTCAATCCTTTTTTTACTATGAATCTCTAGTGTCACTTTCACTTTTAGAAAGTGAAAGAGAAAGTGGAGATTTATAGTAAAAAAAAGGATTGAAATATTGAACTGTTTCTCATCCACACCTATCATATCACTTCCGAAAACATGGATTAAACAACTGGAGTCATATGGATTACTTTTGTTTTCTTTATGTGATTTTTGGAGCTACAAAGGTCCGATCACCATTCACTTGCATTGTTTGGACCTGCAGATCTGAAATATACTTCAAAAACCTTCAATTGTGTTCTGCTGAAGACAGAAAGTCATACATATCTGGGTTGGCATGAGGATAAAAAATTAGGGAATTTTTGGTTAAACTTTCCCTTTAAGCAATATCACACAATATGTGATACTGCTTCTTTAAAAAAAAAATCTGGGTTACAGAAAGGCACTTATAATGGAAGTGAATGGGGCCAATCCGTAAACGTTAAAATACTCAAAAGTATAGTCACATGACATAATATGTTTTAACATGATTTAAGTGTATTAAAAACACTTACTAACCTTTTCTCTGTAAAGTTATATCCAGTTTCATTGCCATGATGACATATTGCCATAAAACCTCTAACCCACCATAAAAATGTGTCCAATTTGATGGAAGCAAAGGCAAATGTTACATCTTACCATTTTGACAGCATGAAATATGTTGATGAACAAATGGATATGTCATCACTCGCAAAATAACAATGTAAACAATCAGTCCTAAAGGTTACATTTGAAAAACAGAAAAAACAATTGAATACTCAATCTGCTAAATTGACTGTTTGTGTAGGTACCCACTGCCAGCATGGCTGTTGATGGTAGTCCTGCTCTAAACAGACTGCGCTGGTCTCAATCGGGCAGAGAGATTGCCGTGGGAGACTCGGAGGGACAGATCCACATTTATGACGTTGGCGAGGTGAGATTCGAGTTTGCTTAAGACACATCCACACATAACTGACCAACACGCACCGCTCCTGCACACCACTTTCAGAGGCTCCTTCTCTCTCGTGTGTCACGGTGTCAGTCATGTAAAAAGCCCATGCAGCTCTTCTAAAGATGACGCATGCAATTGTGGGCCCAAACAGCATGGACCTTCAGGGGCCACAGAAGGCCTGTGTCACTCCTGCCAACCACAGATGAGTGGAGAGATATGAGATGGAATGAAAGCAGAGAGAGTTGAAGAATGAGAGAGGATTTATATCAGGGGTCAGTTCATGCTGACATTCACAGAATAGCCAGATCGTCCACCATGCTGCCACAGCAGGTTTTTAACCTCAGAAAAATGTCTTTACACAACGTTCCCATCTTACAGTGTCTACACCAGACACGACCAGGGTTGCGTCACATTGCGATGTTTCAAGTTGAGGCTGTTTTCTCACGTTCACTCTACTGGGTGGGTCAACTATTACTTTGGACATTATTTTAAATAAAAGGAACATTTTTTGAATTACTTTTCGATATAAATGTGTATATTGTCAAGAATATTGTGATATGAAATTTTGCTTATACCGGCACAACAGATGTCAGTCTAGTGCATGTTTACACAGAAAAACGGTAAAAAAAACAAACAGTGCAGATGGATGCAGAAACGTGGTTGACTTTATCTTGCATCTGAATATATGTTCAGTTAACATGCTCGTCTCCATCATTCAATGAATTACTGCTGCCATAATCGGCACCATGTCTCTTAATAAAATTACGCTTACCACCTGCTTTTTGCATCAGGCAAATGTCACTGATTTTTGTGAATAAGGCACAATCTATAATTAGTAGGGATGTGCAATATATCAGCGGCCGATATATTATTGGCCGATAACTAGGAAAATAGTTGATATATTTTTGCTGTTAATTTCTTATGGTTTATTTGTTTTGTTTTTTGCACATTGTCTATGCATCTATGTTATGTTGTGTTGGGTCTGGTTTTAAATATATGTATGCTACTTGGGGGCAATCATTGCTGCATTTTCATTTTTATTCATGAAACAAATAGAATTTGAAAAATTGCATATTGTTACTTACAGCAGATGATCACAATTAAAACTAGCCCAAACAGAACATAACATATTGCATAGATCTTGAAATAATCCTCACAGAGCAACATGAGATGTTAACTTGGCTAAAAACACTAGTTTGTGAGTGAAACTAAATGTGCTGCTTGTATTTTACTAGTTGAGAATTTTCCTACGTTTTAACCCATGACTACGATATGCATGATGTTTTTACCTATTCTCATTATGAAGATGTGATCGTATTTAATAAATTATTAAAAAAAATACAAGCCACAGATGAGTGCTGTGATGAGCATCTATAACCTTCTCATCAAGGTTTAATTCATTATTACACTGGTTTGAAGTTTGTTGTTATTCTCTCTTTAACTTTGCAATTCATCAGTATTACCATAAATACTTATATAAATGGTTGCGTTACAAGGATTTCCATAAATACTCATATAATGAGACACAATAAAATGTATGCAGTGTAATGACATTTATTTCTTATTCAAATTAGCATATGTCTGTAGTACAGACTAGAAGTAGACCGATATATCAGTTTTATCGATTAATCGGTGCCGATAGTTGCTTTATGGAACTATAGGTTATCTACAAAAATCTATGCCGAAATTTTTTTCTTTATTTTTTTATTGCCATTGTTCCTCTTTGTCTGTCGCTAGGCTTGCAACAGCGGCCTCTAGAGGTGAAATAATTAAAAAAAAATCACATGGGGATTTGCTCACTTAAAGGTGCACTTATTAATTCTAATCCAATACACTTTTTGTGCCAATATCTCCTCACAGTCTGCTGTCCGTGGGCTGAAAAATATCTAGTATTTGTACACATCCCTGGCTCTGTAAATGGGACAAAAACAAAGTGGATCCGATCCACACAACACTACTCCAACCAATCAGCAACAGGGGTTGTTTCTTGTACGTGCACAGGATGGGCGGTGGGGGCAGAGCTAGAGGGAAATTCATCAGAACAGCGACGGCAAATCTGGCTGATGCGAACTTTCTAAACTCCAAGGAGGACAAATGGCTGAGAAACAGACCAAGAGAAAAAGGTCAGACGAATATAAACTAAAAAGAAGGATTGTAAGTCAAGGGTTAGGAGCCGCGTCAACATCGGCAAAGCTTTTCAGCGGTGGAGAGACCTCAGAGTGCATGAATTTGAGGGGCGGAGTTTCCATAGGAGCACTGAAGGGAGGGGTGTGTTTGTTTTGGCAGTTGAGTTCAAATATCAACAGTGTTTCTCAGGAATCGCTGAGTGCACCTTTAAATGCATATTTTGTTATTTTGATTAGATAGTGATCTGAATTGAAGCGAGGGCATGCAAAAAAAAAGTGCGACTATATGGAAACATGCCTCGTCAGCACATATAGCTTGTCTTCAACTCCATATCTTACGAATATTCATAAAAATGATTCTTCATTAAACCTCATCTGGTCAAATATGTAGGCTATAAAATGTTTAATTTGGTAAATACTTAAATATAGAGCATTATAACGGAGCCAAGACTTCATTATTTCAAGAGCTGCAATAATTGGGATTTTATTAATTTTGGACTCTTGTAGCCTTTATGTCTGTGTCCGTCATCGTAAGGAAAGACTAAGAAAATTTGGTGACAAAACAATCATCCGATTAATCGGTTATCTGCCTTTTTCACCACTTTAGTTATCCGTATCGGTAAAATCCACTATCAGTTAACCTCTAATAAAGACCTGGGACTAGAAACAAAATGTTTTTCATCTCGGTTCATTCTTTGTAGGAACTGTATTTTTCTATTCTGGTTCCAGCTTTCAGCAGCCTCCTTTCCAATTGGTAACAGGTTTGAACGAAATAAAAGAACGATTAATAATGTTTTTGTTTTTTTTTAAATGACAGTACCCTGTGTTGAGGGTGGGTAATATACCAGTTGCAGTGTTGCCAGACTTTGTAGGAGAAACAAGCAACCTGGTCTAGAAAAACACGCCCAAAATAAGGGACTTTTCTCAATGAGCAATACAGTTTTTTTCTCTTGTGGGGAAATTATCAATATAGAAATCATAAAAGGTATGGTATACAGTAGCCTATATAAAATAATGTCTTTAATACGTGTATGCATCCCCAAAAATATTTCAAAAATACAAATGGCCATGTAAAATCAAATAATAGCCTAAATCTCTCTCCTGGACACATGCACACACTGCGTGGGCACGTTTGGAGTAAACGTCACCTTAGGCTGGCCGAATTATTTTTAGATTATTACGTACCCACTGAGAGCGCATACACAGACCATGTTCTTCTGGAGCTAATAAAGTCCAAAATCAACTTAATACTGATTTAAAAATCAACACTGGGGTAAAACAGTAGCGAGGTGGCTCTTTTGCTTTAATAAGCCAACCAAACATTATTACAAAGTAAGTCCTAAATAAAAAAAAAGTTAAACTGTATGGATAATTTAATTTTAATTACAGATCTGCTTCTCAGTCAAATCCCGGCAGCATCAAAGCTGTGTTAATGCATCATTTAATAAAGATAGTTGACTTGGAAACAACTGAGAAATACATTTTTTACCTGTAATATTTTTCCTTGTATCTGGATTAACCGTGCATGTATATGTAATAATTATATGTAGTTGTTAAAAAGATCTTCAGCATGTCACAGAAGGCTACATCCACAACATGTATTAAGGCAAAGAAATATGTGATGCTCAGAGAGGTGCACATTTTTGTGTTGTAAATTCACCCCACAGTGATTTTCCGTTTGTGTTCCCCATAGCAAATCGCAGTCCCACGAAGTGATGAATGGACACGCTTTGTGCGGACTCTGGCTGAGATTAACGAAAACCGCGATGATGCGGAAGAACTGGCCGCCCAACGCCTCACTGCTTGATCGTCATGGAAACCAACGCCATTCCAGAGATCTCAGAAACAAACAGCCCCAGACAATGACAGCTGTAATCATCTCTCTCTTTGGAAATGAAATGATTTTTTTTTTTTTTTGTGGGCAAACCTTTGATTCTGCCTTTTTGAAATAAAAATATGAAATCCGGGCTGTAGATTCAATTCATAGTATGGGGGCAGAAGGTGTCTCACTCACTCTGTGACCAGAAGCCTTAACATTTGCATGCAAATAAAAAAATATACATTTTTCTCAGTTTATATCCAGGTGCCTCTGAGCCTGATAATCTCTCAGATTACTATACACAGCCAAACAAAAACATCAACACGAGTGAATCTCACAGAACCTGTCAAGAACATGTCCAGGTCATATTTCACCCCCAAATCTAAAGAAATAAGTACTAAATGCAAAACAAAAAAACAATCTTAATACTAGAGTAATCATTGTATTCTTTTGAACCAAATAAGAACTAGAAAGAAGTCTAGAGATCGACCTATTTAACTCTAGATCTGCTCCATTGGGCACAAATTCAACATCACATGAGTTTGGTGTAGATTTCTGTTCTATTAGCTGTGGACCAAACGGTTAGGGTGTCTAATCAGTGATTTGTGACTTCAACTCTTTTTCGGCTCTCTCAATTTTCGTACTCGAAATGAAAACTTGTTCGTCTCCACCTGAGCAGAGTCTCCTATTTATGATACATATGAATACATACTGCTTGTCTTCAGACTATCTGAACTATTTAAAGCATCTCATTTTTAGATCAAGGTCTTCCTCCTCCAGTATTACACATCTGTTCGAAATGGTAACTGTAGCTTTTGCAGAACCTCTTTGAATGTCTTTTTATATCTACAAATTCTTTTTCTAAGCCAAAACTTTGTTAAACCTGTTCTGACTCAATCAGGTTGAAGTCCTCAAGCTGTACTGTAGTACTTGAGAGAAGATAGTAGTCAGGATTTTTGCAACTATTTCCTACAGTATTCTTCATGTTTGAATGTCCAATAAATTCTGCATTTCAAAATGTAAACATTGTGTTATATATATCTTTGGCATCTGAGTGCCCTCTTTGAGGTTGAGGTTGATAATGCGTTGCACACATTGCATATATGGTTTTCGCACCTCTGATGTAAGGAATAATTCCTGTTGGGTTTATGGGTTTAGCTTCGTGATGTACTTCCCATTTATATGCGTTAACAATGTGGTGTACTTGCCTAGTTCCAAAAAAAAAGGACATTTTCAGAGACAGGAGAAGAAATATTCTGAATATTGGAGTCAGAGGAAAATGGTGTAATGACAACACTGATAGGCTGGTACACTGATACAAGAACACACAGTCCCTACCCTTCACTATCGAGCACAACAGTGCCTGCCTACTTTTTTAGCCATCTTGGTTCTGAAAGTATTTTTCACATTAATTTTATTTTTCCATAGGGATTTCATGAAAGCCTACATAAAAGTTCTAAGACATGAACCAAACCCACCAACTTGGAGTTGAATCACAACATTACAAACATTGAAGCAAAAAAGTATTTGACAAAAATACAAAGTTACAAGACTGTGTACTTAATCTCTTTAATGAAGGAATGAACTATAATCACATTAAGAATTGCGAATGACTGTAATCGACATAAACGATGAAAAATATAGGACTATTGATTAAAAGTTTTTGATTATAAATATGGAAACAATATATTTATATTTTATTGCAAAATATTCAGATTAGGGCTGTGAAACCAATTAACTAATTAATATCACAGTTTTCTGTGAATAATCACGATTAATCATGGTATATATACAGGTGCATCTCAATAAATTAGAATGTCGTGGAAAAGTTCATTTATTTCAGTAATTCAACTCAAATTGTGAAACTCGTGTATTAAATAAATTCAGTGCACACAGACTGAAGTAGTTTAAGTCTTTGGTTCTTTTAATTGTGATGATTTTGGCTCACATTTAACAAAAACCCACCAATTCACTATCTCAACAAATTAGAATACATCATAAGACCAATAAAAAAAACATTTTTAGTGAATTGTTGGCCTTCTGGAAAGTATGTTCATTTACTATATATGTACTCAATACTTGGTAGAGGCTCCTTTTGCTTTAATTACTGCCTCAATTTGGCGTGGCATGGAGGTGATCAGTTTGTGGCACTGCCGAGGTGGTTTGGAAGCCCAGGTTTCTTTGACAGTGGCCTTCAGCTCATCTGCATTTTTTGGTCTCTTGTTTCTCATTTTCCTCTTGACAATACCCCATAGATTCTCTATGGGATTCAGGCCTGGTGAGTTTGCTGGCCAGTCAAGCACACCAACACCATGGTCATTTAACCAACTTTTGGTGCTTTTGGCAGTGTGGGCAGGTGCCAAATCCTGCTGGAAAATGAAATCAGCATCTTTAAAAAGCTGGTCAGCAGAAGGAAGCATGAAGTGCTCCAAAATTTCTTGGTAAACGGGTGCAGTGACTTTGGTTTTCAAAAAACACAGTGGACCAACACCAGCAGATGACATTGCACCCCAAATCATCACAGACTGTGGAAACTTAACACTGGACTTCAAGCAACTTGGGCTATGAGCTTCTCCACCCTTCCTCCAGACTCTAGGACCTTGGTTTCCAAATGAAATACAAAACTTGCTCTCATCTGAAAAGAGGACTTTGGACCACTGGGCAACAGTCCAGTTCTTCTTCTCCTTAGTCCAGGTAAGACGCCTCTGACGTTGTCTGTGGTTCAGGAGTGGCTTAACAAGAGGAATACGACAACTGTAGCCAAATTCCTTGACACGTCTGTGTGTGGTGGCTCTTGATGCCTTGACCCTAGCCTCAGTCCATTCCTTGTGAAGTTCACCCAAATTCTTGAATCGATTTTGCTTGACAATCATAAGGCTGCGGTTCTCTCGGTTGGTTGTGCATCTTTTTCTTCCACACTTTATCCTTCCACTCAACTTTGTTAACATTCTTGGATACAGCACTCTGTGAACAGCCAGCTTCTTTGGCAATGAATGTTTGTGGCTTACCCTCCTTGTGAAGGGTGTCAATGATTGTCTTCTGGACAACTGTCAGATCAGCAGTCTTCCCCATGATTGTGTAGCCTAGTGAACCAAACTGAGAGACCATTTTGAAGGCTCAGGAAACCTTTGCAGGTGTTTTGAGTTGATTAGCTGATTGGCATGTCACCATATTCTAATTTTTTGAGATAGTGAATTGGTGGGTTTTTGTTAAATGTGAGCCAAAATCATCACAATTAAAAGAACCAAAGACTTAAACTACTTCAGTCTGTGTGCATTGAATTTATTTAATACACGAGTTTCACAATTTGAGTTGAATTACTGAAATAAATGAACTTTTCCACGACATTCTAATTTATTGAGATGCACCTGTATATATAATATAATAATCATAAATATATTTAGCCTACTTTATATTTTGTCTCAAAGAACATGTTAGAAATCTGTTAGTCATCATTTAATTTAATTATTTAAATATAAGCATGTTAAAATGTTAAGTTTTTTTGCAGAAAAAGTTAGACACATTTTTAAAGGTATAAATCTTTGATACAAGTATGTGTTTACATGCCATAAAATCAGTGGACATGCTGTAATTAAAAGTTGGTCCAAATCTTCTGCCGTTTTACAGTGGACTGTTTTAAATAATAGGATCAAATAGGTAGATTCAATTTATATCAAGATTTATTGGCAAAATAAACTTAAGTATACACTGCCAATGCATTATTAGACACTATACATACAGATATACACCGATCAGCCACAACATTAAAACTACCTGCCTAATATTGTGTAGGTCCCCCTCGTGCCGCCAAAACAGCACCAACCCACATCTCAGAATAGCATTCTGAGATATTATCCTTCTCACCACAATTGTACAGAGCGGTTATCTGAGTTACTGTAGACTTTGTCAGTTTGAACCAGTCTGGCCATTCTCTGTTGACCTCTCTCATCAACAAGGCATTTCCATCCACAGAACGCTCCATGTCGCTCACTGGATGTTTTTTGTTTTTGATACCATTCTGAGTAAATTCTAGAGACTGTTGTGTGTGAAAATCCCAGGAGATCCGCAGTTACAGAAATATTCAAACCAGCCCATCTGGCACCAACAATCATGCCACGGTCCAAATCACTGAGATCACATTTTTTCCCCATTCTGATGGTTGATGTGAACATTAACTGAAGCACCTGACCCGTATCAGCATGATTTTATGCATTGCACTGCTGCCACATGATTGGCTGATTAGATAATCACATGGATGATTGATGGGCTGGTTTGAATTTGTATCACGCATACTGTGTGCTGAGCAATCAGCAACGCAGACTCGCGAAGTATACTTTGGACATTAGTGAATTCCTTCTTGGAGGGTGGAATTTTATAGAAATTATCAACAACAATAAAAACGTTGCTGAGCAGGGGCGGAGCTAGAGGGTGGCCAGGGGTGGTAATTTTTTTGTCTTGGGCACAATTTAGGTAGTCTTTCTACACCAACAACCCGTCCGACGATACGAACAACCCCCCCATCCCCCCAACGATGTGCCACCACAGACTGATCGCTGGACCCTGCCCTGCCACCCGTGTTGCTGGGTCACTTGTTATAGTGACACAACGTACCTAGAGAGCATACATGCATTGTTTTTTCTTTCCTTTTAAAAAATATTTACATAAATTTTGAGAAGAGCATGCCTTGGATTAAACTGTGTCAATTTGCGACACACTGTGTGCGGAGCGATCCGCTGTGCGCACACACTTTAAGGGCCCCCATATGCTCAGAAGTGGCCCTGATAGGATTGATCAGAAACGCTTTGAAGGGCTTAGCGAAGGGTCAATTTATGATTTGAATGAAAGTCAATGCTTCTCTATAAAAGCGCATAGGTCACTAGTGTAACACCAAACTGTGGAGATCTAAAAGCACATGCTGTGTGGAGAAACAAGAGCTGGTTATGTTCATCCATCACACACTTTCAAATGCAATCTCTCAGATATCCTCCACACAGCAGTAAGAGGAGACATGGAAGGCCTTTTTTCACAAGCATGAAACCTTTCATTCACTTTCATAGTGGGATAGAGTATATGTGTGTGTGTTCTTGTACCTCTTGCCCCCACACTATTTACCTAAAGCAGTCCATCAGGATGCTGTATGTTGTCTGCCCCCCTTGGTCCGCCACCTGCAGGTGCATTTTGATGACATCAGCAGGGGTCACCAGAGATGCACAGGGAACACTTGTAAAACAAAAGAATTCCAGTGCAACGCAGCACTATTTTAAGGCTCTCAGAACAATCTCACATGCTTTCCAGCCTGCTTTGCAAGATACAAAAACTATGTAAACTATCTACATAACACAGGCAGCAATTTTAAAGAATTTTCTCTAGCTAGAGGGCATAACAACTCATACATCCATATTTAGATATTGTCTCGACATTGTCTGGAATGGGATATCTATGAGACATTGTCTGACACAGTAATTTTTATTTTGTATGTATTACTCGTGGGTCATTCTCAATCATTATGTTACCACTTTACTATGTAAGGGAATACAGCTAGACCCATTAGAGAGACCAGTATGAACAATGAAGACCAGGAGTCAACGTTAAGTTTCAATAAGTTGAGAGAGTGTATACTGAGTGAAAGTTCTCCACATTTCCATAGACAGAAGACAGAAACAGAAAAGGAGTTGAGGATCTAACCTCGAACTAACTCAGATTACCGAAACAACAGTAAATATAGGCATACACAAATGAACTGACCTCACTTTTACAGGTTTACAGGCTTCTGATAGGTTAACCATCAGATATTTATGGAAACTATCCAAACATGGTGAACTGTAGCTCTACGCAAAAGCTGGAGACATAACATTGATTATTCTGAAACACTGGGTGTTTCTCAATTCTAAGAACACAGAGAATGGACTTCTGGTGAATGGTGTTCTTATTAAGAGCAGTCTTGCCAAGCTACCTTGGAACAACGAATTCGGAAGGACAGGAGGACGCAAAGCACATCTATTTCGAGCTTTGAGATGTGCTGTGTTCTTCCTGTTGCACAATTAATCATAAAAGCACATTTTAATCCAGTGAGAGAAGTACTGGCATTACCACACCAGTGACAGCATTAATATCATCACACCAGTGATGTTTTGCAGGACTAGTGACACGTTAAAAGAATAAAGTCTGTTAACACTCGTTTTCTCCATGTTTACTACTGTATTAAAATGATGCCCCAAAAAAGAACAAATGTTGATGGAGTATAATGACTCTCACGAGCCGTCAGACTTTCGCAAGCCTTCAGTGGGAAACTCTTGAGGAACAAACAAAACGATAAATGCCCTTCGTCTGCCACCTTAGTACCGAGTTCTTGCCCACAAGTCACCATCTGATGCATCCTCAATTTCAAGGACAGATCCGGGTAATTTCCTGTGTTCTCGGTACTTGTGTTTTTTGAGGATTGGAATTTAACTTTGGCAGTGGATGATGACATAGAACAAGTCCACGAGGACATAAGAACACAATAGAATGGATAACAAGCTTCATTTCAAATTACATCGACCTCATTCAATATGCGCAAACGTAACTTTTCAACAAAATCAAAATTCTGTATCATGGGGGAGTACGGTGATGCCATGCGAAGGGCAGACGTGTGAGAGAAAGCTCTGCGCACTTTGCTAATCTTTTTAATTATTTTCATGATATAATCTGGTGAAATTCGATACACCCAGTTACACATTTACTGTTTGAGGTAAACATGGCAAAGAAGTCAAAATCCTCGGGCTCTGGAGACATTAAAAGACACTTACAGGTTCAAGTTGAAAGCCCAGACAGGCCTGTGGACCGCAGACTCGATTTGGATGGCACGGTGGGAGAAGGAATCCAGCGTCAACTGTCCAACATGTTGGTGATGTTGACGAAGGAACTTGCGGACTTGGAGGATCTCTCTGTAATATGGCGATGGAAAAAAATTCCCTGAGCTAGTCACAAGAGTGACAGATGTTGAAAAACTAATAGATTTTTTGGAGTCATCAGACAGGGAATTAGCCGCTAATCCGCCCGTGACCAAAGTTGATTTTGAGCATGTCTTGAAAAGCTTGAAGATCTTGAGAATAGAAGCCTCAAGAATAACATTCGAATTGTTGGAATTCCTGAGCATGAGGAGGGCAGAGATATGGTGAAATTCCTAGAGGAGCTTTTCCCAAGTCTGCTTGACATAACAGGCCACAAGCTGGAAATCGAGAGAGCTCACAGAGTCCCAGCTCAAATTTTTTAGATCATCCAATTAAAATCTCGTGTTGCGCCAGGCGAGGAGCAAATGAAAGCTTTCTTGGAAGAATTTCAGTATTTTCTTGTTCCTGGACTTTGCGAACTTGACAAGAGAGAAACGCGATCGGTTTACGGAATGCAAGAAACTCTTACATCAGTTGAATATCACTTTTGCTCTGATGTTTCCAGCCAGACTGAGAATAAACACCAAGGACGGCAGCAAAGTATTTACATGTCACAATCAGGCAATGTCTTTTATTGAAACAATGGGTGAGTAACCATTGGGTGTTTTTCTTGTGAGTGGATTGACTCACTGTACATACTCTGGCTTTCGGAGGAAGCTGGGCGCCATTTTTGTTTCCTTTTGCGTTGGCTTCGCCGAGTGGTTGGAGTTTGTTTTGTTTTGTGGATTAACACTTTTCCTTAAAGAAACTTTTGCATTGACGGAAGATCACTTTTACAATGAACGGATGACCACAAAATATCGGCCTGCCCACACAAAGGATGTCTTTTATAAAGTTGGCGGACTGTGTAAATCATGGGATATACTTTATGCGGCCTCCGAGTGAATTGACTCTTGACCATCCGAGGAACCAGGATGCGCGTTTCGTTTCCTTTTGTGCTGGTTCCACCTAGCGGTTGGAGCTTGTTTTGTTAAATAACATTACTATGGGACAGTTATGGACGAATCTGTCAGTTCCTTGTGCTTATGCCTCCTGTTGGCTGGAGTATGATTTGTGGAGTATTTTCGTGGGACATTGGAATGATTACGTCATCTGCTGCATTCATCAGCTGGCTCACTGAAGATTCGTTTGTCTGACCGAGGAAACTGAACAGCTTTATATCGGCTGGAATTTGTTTTGTGAAGGAACACACCTTCGAGGCAGTTCTGTGAATGAGTCTACACATTCTTTGTGTTTATTCTGCCTACTGGCTGGGGTTTGTTTTACAAAATATTTGATGTTTTGTAATTTTGCCTTACAAATTTGTGCTCCAGTAAGAGCAAGGGAGTCATTATATTTGTAAATAAACATTTACAAATTCTCAAATGGTTTAATGATAAATTAGGAAGAGTCATTATTGTTTTAGCAGAAATTCAGGGGCAAAGTCTGATTTTGGCTAATATTTACGCACCTAACACTGATGATCAGGACATTTTTATAGATCTTGAAGGGATGTTGCAAGCCACTGGCACCCCTCATGATATAATTTTGGAAAGAGACTTTAATCTTTTGATGGATTCAGTCCTTGATCATAGTGAAGCAAAAGTGTGTAAGCCCCCTAGAGCAACACTGACACTTCACAGGATGTGTAAAAATCTTGGTCTTACAGATATTTGGAGACTTTTGAACCCATCTGGTAGAGACTATAAATTTTTTTCATCAGTCCATAAGATTTATTCTAGAATAAATATATTTTTTATATATCCAAATCACTAATTTCATCTGTTGTTGATTGCTCAATTGGAAACATTTTAGTCTCAGATCACGCCCTGGTGAGTTTAGAGGTGTTGCCATAGAGAAAAAGAAATCATATAGTTGGCGCCTTAATGTATCCCTTTTGCAAAATCCTGATTTCCAACAAATGTTAAAGACTGAAATCAGTGTTTATATGGAGACCAACTGGTCCTCGGTATCCTCTGTCAAGCGTGGCTTGGGAGGCACTTAAGGCAGTTCTTAGGGGTCGGATCATACAGTATGCCTCATTCATCAAAAAATCCAAAGCACGAGAACTTGTGGAGTTGGAAGGGAATATTAAAAGTGCCGAGGCAGAGCTGAAGCGCCGTATGTCATCTGATGGCCTCAGAGAATTGATCCGATTGAAATATAGATATAATACTATTTTGTTGCAGAAAGTGGAGTTTTGGTTATTCAGGGCAAGACAGTCATACTTTGAGTCGGGGGACAAAGCAGGGAAGCTTTTGGCTAGATATATAAAGCAGATAGAGTCTTTTTCTACCATTCCCTCAGTGAAATCTGCTGGTGGTGAAATTTTTACCTCAGCCATTGATATTAATAATGCCTTTAAAGAATTCTTGATCTTTATAGTTCCACGTCTTCATCTACTGATGAAAATATTAGAAACTTTGTGGTACCATTAGATCTTCCTAAACTGAAGACTGAGCAAAAAAATGCTCTTGATTCTGAGATAAAGTTGGAGGAGCTTGATGAGGTAATTAAGTCCCTACCTACTGGCAAGGCTTCGGGGTCAGATGGTTTTGCCGCAGAATTTTTTAGATCCTATGCTACAGAACTGGCTCCACTTTTGTTAGAAGTTTATACTGAATCATTAAAGAATGGAAAGCTTCCTCCAACCATGACACAAGCCCGGATCAGTCTTATTCTTAAAATGGACAAAGATCCAAGTGACTGTAAAAGTTACCATCCAATCTCCCTGATCCAACTATCTGTAAAAATTTTAAAAACTGATTAAGTAAGGTTATGACGTCTCTTATACATATAGATCAGGTAGGGTTTATTCGGGGCGCAGCTCTTCTGATAACATCAGGCGTCTCATCAATATCATGTGGTCAGTAGCGAATGATCAGTCTCCAGTCGCTGCCATCTCACTTGATGCCGAAAAGGCATTTGATATGGTAGAATGGGATTATCTTTTTAAGATTTTAGAAATGTATGGGTTCAGGAGTACATTTTTTGGTTGGATTAAGTTACTTTATAAACACCCTTTAGCAGTGGTACAAACAAATGGATTAATTTCAGATTATTTTTCTCCAGATAGGGGCACTCGGCAGGGTTGCCCTCTTTCCCCATTATTATTCTGTCTTGCCCTGCAATCATTTGCAGCTGCGATAAGAAAGGAGGATGATTTTCCAGGGGTGATTGTGGGAGATATGGTGCATAAGCTTCTGTTTACGCAGATTATATTTTATTATTTGTCTCCGACCCCACTAGGTCTATGCCTTGCCTTCACAGAATTATTAATTCCTTTTCCAAGTTCTCAGGATACAAAGTCAGTTGGTCTAAATCCAAAGCTTTGGCTTTGACAACGTACTGTCCAGTAACGGCCTTCCAGCCGGGTGCCTTCCAGTGGCCCAAACAGGACATTAAGTATTTGGGAATTTTTATTCTCAGCAAATTTGTCTGATTTAGTCAGAGTTAATTTTGATCCCTTAATAAAAAGCTTTTCGAATGATGTGGACAGGTGGGCTTCATTACACTTGTCGATGATTGGGAAGGTTAATGTAATTAAAATGAATTTTATTCCAATATTCAACTACCTGTTACAATCTCTCCCTATAGATGTCCCCCTCTCTTATTTCAAGCATAGCGAAGTCCTTCATTTGGAATGGTAAGCGTGCCAGGTTAAATTTCAATAAGTTACATATTTCGCCATTGCAAAGCCTTTCAATCAAACTAACCAGAGAAGTTAAGTCACACCCCGTTATTTCGCATTTGCACATGGTTTGGACTAAAGTGTCCAGAGTGTTTAATTCAGACATTTATTTAAATGTTGCCTCAAGCATATGGCTGAACCCTAAATTACATATTAATAAGTCCCCTTTCTGTTGGTCAGAGTGGATTGGGAGGGGGGTTGCTACACTCGGTGACCTATATGAGAGTGGAGTACTGAGATCTTTTGATAATTTGGTTCAACATTTTAAGATTCCTAGATCCCAGTTCTTTTGGTATTTACAGCTGCGCCACCTGCTCTGTACTGTTTTTGGGAGTGGTGTACACCCCCCTAATGTGGCAGATACTTTGGAAATGGTGATTACTGCTTATGGGAAAGGTCATGAATCTTCTGTGTATTACTCCCTGTTAATTCAGAGTCTGGGGGATGGAGCTTCATCTTCTTTCAAAAGATTATGGGAGAAAGATTTAAACTTGGTATTGGAGGAGGGAGAGTGGGCTAGGATCCTAAAAAGCATCAGATCTGCATCTAGAGATGCAAGGATCCATCTGATGCAATTTAAGATTTTGCATCGGTTCTACTGGACCCCCTCTAGATTGTATAGGCTTGGTCTTAAAGACTCACCCACCTGCTGGCGATGCCATTCAGAAGACGGGGACACAACCCATGTTTTTTGGGGTTGTATTAAGATTCAGGAATTTTGGTTGAGGATCCAGCGTTTTGTGTGTGACGTACTGGACACTCAGTTTTAATTTTGCCCCAGATTTGTATTTTGGGTGATGGAGGGGTCCTGAATATAGGAGATAAATATATGAAAAGCTGTGTCCTAACCAGCGTGATGATTGGCAGACAGCTAATCCTTAGGTGTTGGAAGTCAACTGATGCACCTTTTTGTGAGTGGTGCACCGAGTTAGGTAAAGTGGCAGCTTTCGAGGAGATGACTTCCAGACGGCTGGGGAACCTGTCGAGTTATGGCAGAAAATGGGGCATTTATTTGTCTCATTTGGAGAGGTCCTAGTTTGGGGCAGTGGAGGGAGACAATTGTTTTTTTTTTTTTTTTTTTAAAATGGGGGCCTTGGTAGCTCAGCAAGTAAAGACGCTGACTACCACACCTGGAGTCACAAGTTCGATTCCTGGGCGTGCTGAATGACTCCAGTCAGGCTTCCTAAGCAACCAATTAGAGGGGAGGGTAGAGTAACATTGGGTTAACCTCCTCGTGGTCGCTATAATGTGGTTCTCGCTCTCGGTGGGGCGTTGTGCGTGGATGCTGCGGAGAATAGCGTGAGCCTCCACACGCACTAGGTCTCCGCGGTAATGTGCTCAACAAGCCACGTGATAAGATGTGCGGGTTGATGGTCTCAGACGTGGAGGCAACTGAGATTCGTCCTCCGCCACCCGGATTGAGGCGAGTCACTACGCCACCACGAGGACTTAGAGCACATTGGGAATTGGGCATTCCAAACTGGGGAGAAAAGGAGGAGAAAATCCCAACCAAACAAAAAAAGGTTGAGTCAGGCCTTACTGGAACAAACATAACAATAACAATATGTCCAAACGCAGAGAGCAAAGTTAGGCAGAAATCGTTTGTTATGAATGCTAAGAATGTATTTGTGTTAGTAAATACATGTGGTTTATTAATGACCTAAAACTTAAACACAAAACTCTTTTCTCTTTCATTACTCAGTGATCAATGAATTAGTTCCTCACATGTATATCTGTTCTAAATGAGCAAGCACAGGTCAGGCCCTCAGTCACCCCTCAGAGGACAAATACACAAATGACCTGTAACATTCATAATTATAACATAACCTGAATAAATTCACATGATTAAGAAGACAATGAGCACCTTTTGATTAAAACAATTGCTAGTGAATGTATTTAACTCATCAATAGGCCGAAAACAACCGCCCGTTCAATTCTAAAAACATTATGACTTTATTCTTGTAAAGTTCTAACTTTAATTTACATTAATATTGACTTTAATCTTGTAATGCTAACATTTTATTTTCATTATTCTCATCATTTTCACTTTATTTTCAAAATATTACTACTTTAATCTCGTAATGTTCTGCCTTTTTCTCGAAATCTTCTTTTTTTGTTGTTGTTGTTTTTCTTCAGAATTTGCATATCCCCATTCATTACTATTACTATTAATGGGTTATATAGAATAATAAAAAACAAAACAAAAGGATTTTGCTTCTTTTTTTATTAAAATACCATTCTTCATAATTAATTATTAACTCAGCTTATCACAGTGCATTCTGGCATTGCCTTGTCCACAAAGGACATGTGATGCTGCTTAAGAGTTTGGCAAAAAAGTCATCTTAGAAGGCAGCATAATGTTGCTGTCTATCTTTTGGAATAGCCTGCACATCAGGTCTTGTTCAGCAGCTCAGTAGGTTTTGGAACTGAGTTAGTGAGATTGTAGATACTGTACTCTACATATTTTCTAGTACTGTGGGAATATAGTGTAAAAAATGTTTAGAACGCTCCATGGTTATTTACAACATTCTTTTATTGGTATTTGAGTATTTTTTCCATTGCAGTCCAGAATGAGAGATTACTCCTGATAGACACACCTGTTGAAATAAACTCAGCGTCTGCATCCTGATTACTCGCACGGGGAAACTTCGGACTTGATCTGGAAATCCTTTTAATGATCTTTGTCGAGCAGTTACCATATGTTTTCAGTTCTTATGGATTCTTTTTTATAAACACATTAATTCCCTAAACCTCAAGCCTGTTCATCTGAGAATCGTAATGTAAACCTGCCTGTTGATTCAGAGAAAGACAACACAGAGCACAGATGACACCACACCACACCGCTTGGCCTGTTCTTGTCCAATACACCAGAGTCAAATTACTGAATTTACCTATTCTGTTTCAGAAAGCAAAACTGATCCAGGAACAGGATCATCAGTGTTTATGAGTGTGATTGTACGAGGATTGTAGAATAATTCGGTTGTTAAACTCAAAATGAAGCCAAACCACGGCAGTATAAGCCAGAAGAGAAAGAAATACCGCTGCCTACAAACACACACATGCACATGTGCTCTAAAACAGACAGGCAGAGAAAAACTGCTACCCAAAAATGAAAACACACACATTCACAACTCTACTGATTTTACTGAGCAATAGACTGACACATGAACAGCCTGTGTACTATCTCAAGGCAAAGATCTCATTTTGACTTAGGGGACAACATACATGACATTTTTTTCACAATATAGAATGTAATATTGGCAAATTAATGGTTGCCTTAGAAATCACCACTAAATCATGTACTATTCAGTAGTTCACCTTTTAGAGTCCTTTTTTAAAACTTTCACAGTCTTCAAAGGAAAAATTATTATATTTTTTGTCATATTTTTTGAATATATTGTTTTTATTTTTATTTATTGTATTTTTTTTATTTATAAATATTGGCTCTGTACACATAGTGCAAATCCTAAATGTTTCAATAACGTGTCAATGCGTAATTGATTTACACACACACAAACTTGTTTTTATATCATTGTGGGGACTCTCCATAGATTTCCATGCATTTATGGATTTTATACAGATCTAACAATAATTTCTATCCCCTAACCCTAAACCTAACCCTACCCCTAAACCTAACCCTCATAGAAACCTTTTTTTGCATTTTTACGTTTTCAAAAAAACATCGTTTAGTATGTTTGCTAAGCCATTTCCCCACAATGTATTATAAACGTACACACACCCACACACACACTCTCTCACACACACTAACACACACACAAGCACACACACACACACGTTGGTGCGGCTATCCTTATGAGGACTCTCCATAGACATAATGATTTTTATACTGTGCGAACTATAGATTCTATCCCCTAAATCTATCCCTAAACCTTACCCTCACAAAAAAAATTCTGCATTTTTACATTTTCAAAAAAACATTGTTTAGTATGTTTTTTAAGTGATTTGAATTATGGGGACACTAGAAATGTCCTCATAAACCACATTTATAGCATAATACCCTTGTAATTACCAGTTTGTAACCTAAAAAAAGTCCTCGTAAACCACGAAAACCCGCCAACACGCACACACACCCACACAAAAGCAATGTCAGTAATAACATAAACATTCTGTAAAGTTTATTTCTAGCACTTTACATTAAAACCCCTTAAACCAAAGGGGTGCACTATATCACGGTAAAAATGTTAAATGTTAAATAAATCAGGCATATGAGGTATCATTTGAAAGCTTAGAATCTGAACTTTTCAGAGATAACCATCACTTCTGCATTTATGTTACTTAAAATAACAAAATAAGGCCAAAAATCATTTGCTTGAAAATAGCACCCCCTAGAGGTAGAAATATTTATATGAAAATAAAAGTCCTTCACATAGCACATAAATGGACAAGTCATATATCAAATGAAAGCTCTCAAAAAATGAAAGTACATGTGACTGTACAGTTAATTTTGTTGCCTTAATACCACAGTTTGAAAGATTTTCAAAAGTGAAATATGATTTCTGTAAGTCATCAAATACAAACGTCTCTTTTATGCTCCAATAACTGCTGCTGTAAGCCCCAAATAGCTAAAAATGTTATATCTGCCTTTACTTTAGGGAGTTCTCTAAAAAATTAGCCATTTTTTACTTGTCTGTGAGCTGGCTTAATAATCCAATGTTATATCATAGATGTCCAGAAAAAATATGCCATCCAGAAGGAAAAGCATGAAAAAACAAATCTTCAGAAAATATGTTTTCAACTATAAATGTTAAAATATTATATATCATCGCAATTGTGAGGATCTCAGCTTTCTAATTCCATTAAACTCAACTCAGAGGCTGAGATATTCAAATAATGAGGATGGTGCATGAACTGAAAATTAGACTGAATGTCTATGGATGAGCACATCTGTTAGGGCTAAAATTCATTAGAGTGCCACCTACATTTCAGATCTGTATATTGTGATGGAGATAAGTGATATGTGGTATATGTGATAGAGAAAACAATATTTTTTCTAGTGCTTTCTTCCCCCTAGTGGAATAAATTGAGACTTTTCAAAGTGAGGTAGAGTGAACAGAACCAGAATTACATGTTTATAAAGTTAGGACAAAAAAAAAAAAAAAAAAAAAAAAAAAAAAACATTCCCCCTCAAAAATTTCTGTTTATAATAATATTATAAACACATACAATATTATTTATGAATAATTGGAATCTTTTTTATTATTATTATTTGGGGGGTTCTCTGAAAAATTAGACCAATTTTTGGCAATTTGTCCACAGTATGTGTGAATGGTGAGCTTTTAAAAATAAGTGTGAAAAATTGTGGCCGGCAGACCAAAAATTCTCCAGAACTTTGTTATCTTTGTTAAAGGTTTATAAAGGGGATCAATATTGACTAATGAGATATTTACAAATGCATTATAAACCATTATATGCAGTTTTAGTGTCATGCATAAAAAGGGCAACTTTTCTCAAAATTTTCCAAATAGTGACCATTTGAACTTTGTTATAAATAATTAATAAACCTATTCATACACATAAATGTACATGAATACGCATTTTCATAGGTTACTAATGTTGAATAAGTGTTATTAAGCATTTATAACATGTGAGGTAAACTTGCTCACTATTTGGCAGGTATTACATAAAAGTCACCTTTTTATGCATGTTGTTAAAACATAACATTGATTTATAATGCATTTGTAAGTGAATTAGTATGATCAAAAAATGAATCTGCACACCAAACAATATACATAAAAAAATTAAAAATAAGGGTTTAAGTCCAAGATCCAATGAGAGAAAAGTTTTATTGATGTCAAATGTACATGATGGGGAAAAAAAGAGTATGCAAAAGTGCAGAACAAAGACAGAAAAGAAAAAGGCATATGTTTTAATCTGTTGAGGACTATCTTAAATGCTTATGTTTATGTAAGCAAGCATTGTATATATATACACGTTCAAAGACAACACTGATTACAGACAATGAATAAATACACTGGATCATGATCAAGAATAACAAGATGAAAATCATTCAATTAACAATTGAGTAAATAATGCACAGGCACAACCAACATAGGGAGAGACATCCATAGTACACACTACAGCAACAACAGGTGGACATAAATGACATCTACAAACAACAAGAAAGATTCAAGGTTTCATTAAGGCCAAAAGTTTGTTCTGTTTTAACTGAATAATAATAATAATAATAATAATAATAATAATAATAATCTGCTCTCACCAGTTAATTCATATTTTCAGGCAACTGTGGTTTCTTTCCATTTTTCATAGATGCTTGACAACTAATCAAATTGACTTCATTATAAAAAAATACATAAAAATAGTGAGGGTCTTTTAAGACTGAATATGCTGCTCAAAATATCTGCAATGTCATGGGGTTGCTCGAGGTAATCGGATAGGAGGGGGCATTTGAGGTAGACAATTTGGCCCCTAATTTTTGTCACATCAGGATTGTGCACCCTAGTAAGTGTTTTTAAATCAGCTACATAAACCCTAAAACAAAGCTCTCTTTAAGTAGTGATGTCACAGAGTCAGAGTGACAGAATGAGCGGAACAAGCGTCTATTCACGACAGAAACTGAAAGGTCACTGAAGATCAGGGTTGGTGTGAGACGGAGTCTGGCAGGTCCTGACCTCCAGAACTACCCCCTTTTTCTCCCCATCTTCCCCTTTAGGGCTTTGCTTCTCTGGGCCCGTGAGCCCACTGTTGGCCCCTCCTCTCCCTGGAGAGAGCATCCCCTCTGAGTCCTGCCTGAGGCGTTACGCCCTCTGACTTGGTAGCATCTATCACTGCTCTGGAGCCCTAATCAGGGACTTAGAGGCACGGACGTGACACTCGGGGTCGAACTCTGATCTGTAAACATCCGAACGGTTTCCTTAAAAAGGCTGTAAGACTGTTCGTCAAGATCTGAGAGGTAAAGAGGGACATCCGCTATTCTAAAAAAAGTTCCAATCCTTCATTTGATTAATTAATTACTCTTATTAAGTACCCTAGTGATATATAAATAGCTCTAATTAGCCTGTTAGTTTAATTGTGGTGGATGGCTGAAGCCCAGGGCCATGCTAAAAAAACTGCACCAGTCTTGACTCCTGACTTTAAGAAAACAGGTAGTTGATGTCCAAGTCCATGAACTTTTTTTTTTATTACTATCAAGATTTTTTTTGATTATATGAATTCAGATGAATGTATAAAGGAAAGTGTACAACCCCAATTCCGAAAAAGTTGGGACAGTAAGAAAAATGCTAATAAAATCTAAAATGATTGATTTGTAAATTATATTCACCCTTTGCTATATTGAAAGCTCTACAACTACACATTATATGATGTTTTACCTTGTGAATTTCACTTTTTTTTTTTTTTAAATGTATAGTAAATACAAATGAATGCAACACGCTCCAAAACAGTTGGGACAGTCGAGTGTTTACCATTGTGAAACATCACCATTTGTTCTAAAAACACTTATTAAGCATTTGGGCACTGAAGACACAAGTTTGTTAAGTTTAGAAAGTCGAATTTTCCCCCATTCATCCATTATGTAGATCTTTAGCTGCACAGTTGCACGAGGTCTTCGTTGACGGATGGTGTGCTTAATAATGCGCCATAAATTCTCATGTATGATGTATTCTCATACGTTATCCTGCTGGAAAATGCAGGGATGTCCCTGGAAAAGACAGTGCTGGATGGCAGTATATGTTGCTCCAAAATTTGTCCATATCTCTCTGCATTAATGGTGCCCTCACAGATGTGAGTGTTACCCATGCCATGGGTACGGACACACCCCTGGCCCATACAGACACTGGCTTTTGGACTTAATGCTGATAACAGCTTGGATGGTCAATTTCCTCTTTGGCCCGGATAACACGACGGCTGTGTTTTCAAAAACTATTTCAAATGTGGACTCTTCGGAGCGAAAAACACAGTTCCACTATTCTACTTTCCATCTCAGATGAGACCGAGCCCAGAGAAGTCAGCAGTGCTTCTGGACAGTGTTGATGTAAGGCTTCTGCTTTGCATAGTAAAGTCTTAACTTGCATCTGTGGATACAGCGGTGAGTGGTGTTGACTAACAAAGGTTTACTAAAGTAATCCCAAGCCCATGTTCATGTTCATGATATCCATTACAAATGAATGATGATTTTTAAGACAGTGACGTCTGAGGGATCAGAGATCACGTGCATTAATAAGTGGTTTTCATCTTGCCCTTTAAGCACCGAAATTTGACCATATTCCTTCAATCTTTTAACTATATTGTGCACTGTAGAGGGTGAAATGGCCAAAATCCTTCCAATTTGCCTGTGGGGAACATTGTTCTCAAAGTGCTGGAGTATTCTGGTGGCAAATTGGTAAGTCTCGAACGATCCATACTCTTGAAGGACTAGGCTGTTTTCAGAGGCTCCTTATACAGTATACAGTATTATGACACGATTGCCTCACCTGTTTAACATCTCCTGTTTCACATCGCCTTGTTATTTCAACTTGTCAAATTGTTATTAGTCTTAAATTGCCCCTGTCTCAACTTTTTTGGAGCGTGTTGCAATCAACTGATTTGAAATTACTGTACATTTAAAAAAATAAATAAAATAAAAAAAATTCACAAGGTAAAACATCATATAATATGTAGTTCAAATCAACCTCTCCTTTTTGTTTTTATTAGCATTTTTTATACTGTCCCAACTTTTTCAGAATTGGGATTGTATATCTTATGTCCTAGCTTATGTTTGACTTTATATCTCATAATTGCACATTTAGCTACATATCTAACATTGCGACTTTATTTCTTGCAATTGCGACTTTAACTATATATATTTTCATTGCGACTTTATTTCTCGTAATGGCAAAATGTATATCTTGCAATTGTGACTTTCTTGTAATTGTGAATTGTTATATATCTCGCATTTATATCTCGCTACTTAATTTCTCACAATTGCAACTTTAGCTATATGTCTCGCATTGCGACTTCATTACTTGTAATTGCGACTAGCTATATATTTTGCATTGCGACTTTATTTCTCGCAATTGTGACTTTATATCTTGCAATTACGACTTGATTTCTTGCAATTGCGACTTTATTTCTTGTAATTGCATCTTTAGTGAAATATCTCACATTGCAACTATATTTCTCACAATTGCCACTTTAGCTGTATATCTTGCATTGTGACTATTTCTTGCAGTTGCGATTTAATATCTCGCATTGTGACTTTATATCTCGCATTTCTGACTTTGTATCTTTCAATTATGACTTTATTTCTTGTAATTGTGACTTTGGCTGTATATATCGCAATGGCGACTTTGTTTCGTGCAATTGCGACTTTATTTCTCATAATTGCGACTTTAGCTATATATCTCGTATTGCAAATTTATTTCTAACAATTGCCACTTAAGCTGCATATCTTGCATTGTGACTATTTCTAGCAGTTGCGATTTTGTATCTGTTGACTATGACTTTATGTCTTGCAATTATTACTTTATTTATTGTAATTGTGACTTTAGCTATATATATATCGCAATTGCGATTTTATTTCTTTTAACAAAAACTCCATGCATAATAATTATAAAAGAATGAGCAAAATGCAGTCTAAAATAGTTTTAGATGGAGAATGTAGCATGTATTTTATGTCAATATGTCAGTATCATGTCAGTATTTAATTTCATGTTAAAATACCCATATGTGTCTCTTGGCGAAAGTTGACAAAGTCAAAGGGAGTCATTGGAGAGCCTGTGCTAATATATTACTATGGTTGTTGAAACCAAGGGTTTCAAACCATAATGTGACAAATTGAGCCACGAGACTTGATGCAGGTTCAAATCTTGCTCGCAGCAATTCCCAATCCCTTGTCTTCTGCCATCATTTCATGGCATCTCCACTGTTAATAACTAGATTTGTACATTTTCATCAACTCCAAGTTTGAACAACAGTAAGAGTGACCTTTGCAATACTGCTAAAAATGGCAAAAACCTCATATATATTAGCATGGACAATATATTCAGCGCAAGCATGTTTAATGAGCTTGGCAGAAGTGCTCTTGTGCATACTGCGCTTGAATGTGTGTTGGCAGTTTCCATATGCCAAAACAGTGGAGGCTACAGGTATACACACTGCTGTCAAACTCAATACAATCACACTGCAGCCAGTTAGCAACAGTCCTGCAGGGCATCTCACCCCCAATTATGCCCTGACAGAAGGTCACGGACCCACAGACCTGACCCTCCGAATTCAGCCCTCCTATCTCTCTCTCTGTCTATCTCTCTCTCTCTATCTATCTTTCTCTTTGATAAAAATAGTTCCTAGTCAAGCATAATTTTTCGAAACTGTTTTGAATTAGTAGGTGCAGGTCAAATGAGAGCTTGTCCACAAATAAGTTTCAAAGAAGTCACCAAAAAAAAAAAAAAAAAAAAAAAAAAAAAGTGAGTCTGATAGGCTATATTTCTCTTAGTGGTTCAAACTGACATCGATATCTAGAAAGCAGTGTGACCGACGGCCGATATAATACCAAAATGATAATGACAGCAAATGAGACACAATATTGAGGAAATTAACTTATTTCATTTTAAATTAATTGACTTATTTTACTTATTTTACACATTATTTACTCAAAATTCACTAACAATATTTGAAAACAGAAAAATGTGCGTCTGTTTATCGGCCAGGAGGTCACTGTTATTGGTTGATGCCATTAATCAGTAATCATTAATCAACAATTATTATTTAACAATATCATTTTAATTGTGCCTAAATCTGCCTGTCCCACATATTGGTCTATCAATAAAAAAACTAGAATGCAAGGGAATTTAGGGTTGACGTAATACTTTCAATATTTATTTTTTTTCAAGCAAGGAAGATGACATGCGGTGTGACATGCTGTACTCCATCTAAAACTATTTTAAACAGCATTTAGCAAGTATTATGCTTATCAATTGAGAGAATACAGGGAATATTTGTACTTCTAAAACTCATTTGTCACACCACAGGTCCATTCAACGTAATGGTCCATTAATTTAATCCATAATTTAAAATGAAAGCAAAAGGGTGTTTAAAAATGGAAAGAAAGAAAGAAATGGAGACCAGGTACAGCAACTATACATACATTGTCCCTTATACATTCATAAATTTTAACCTGAAATCTTACACACACAAAAAAAGGTCCATGAACACATTATGTGTCAACTACTCATTTATGTGTGCAGATATGTGTGTATCTGCATGTGGTTCACTCACATTTACTAATATCATTCCGTCATGCTGAAAGTTGCAGAGAACATCATTTAACATCATTTAACACATTATCATTTTTGAGTAAATAAGTCTGATTGCTTCGTAGAGTAATGAAACATCTCTATTCAAATCCTTAAGTGTGAGCAATAGTAATAGTGATGCTTACTCTAGCAAACACTACTAATGCAAGCTCTTCAGAATTGCACAGTAGATGGCAGCCTCGATCTCCTTCAACATCGGTGTGTGTGAAAAGACTCTCTTTTTTGTGCATGTGTGTGTGTGTGTGTGTGTGTGTGTGTGTGTGTGTGTGTGTGGATTAGCCGAGTGTAAGGAGGCACTCTCTTTGTGTTTCTCGGAGCTGTTGACATCTTAAGAGAAAAGAGTAACACTAACCACTGGCCCATAATCCTCAGGGATGCAGACTGCTTTCTAAAAACACAGGTCTGTCTTTCTGCAGTGTGTGTGCAATACTATGAGAACATCACACTCTGCGGCTGCTAAGTTATCTTCAGATTTGTAAAATAACTTATAATTTGCAAAATAACTTGAATTCTCTGTGGCCCCTCTTATTGTTTGTAAATCAGCAAGTGCTGTATCAAACCATAGAACTGACTTTGGGTTCTTCATTGTGTCTGTACAAAATCAGATCCACAAACAGGTTGTTTCTACAGTATTACTCTACCTAAGATCTAAATATGTCAGTCATTCAGTGTTCATGTCTATTAATAAAATTCACAAAAATAATTTGACTTTAGCAAGTCATGATGACTTCAAAAAATATTATTTATTAAACACAAACTTAAATCATTTCAAAAGTCCATTTGTATGTAAGTTGGCCTATTGAACTGAATGCAGTCATTTAAATTAGAATGATTTTATGTATGATTTACACAGAAATTAAATCTGTTCCATGAATATGGCCCATTGTGTTTGTTTATAGGGCATAAATAGTGGTCTACAATTTAAATGATAGTAACCAGAGCTGACAGTAAAAGAACTGACAGCAACAGATATGATAGTAACAGGGCTGACATTAACAGAGCTGATAGTAACAGAACCTATGATAACAGAACTAAGAAATATGACAGTAACAGAACTGATAGTAACAAAGATGAAAGTAACAGACTTGAGAGTAACAGAGATGATAGTAACAGATCTGATAACATAAGAGCTGGCAGTAATGGATCTGAAAGTAACAGACCTGAGAGTAACAGAACTGATAGTAACAGAGTGGAAAGTAACAGACCTGAGAGTAACAGAGATGACTGAAACAGATCTGATAGTAATGGAGCTGATAGTAACAGAACTGATAGAGCCTGTCGGATGATGGGGGGTACATGATGGCAAGCGGTCCAGTATATATATATATATATATATATATATATATATATATATATATACATCTGCCTTGTCTATCAGCATGGCTTTGATTACCTGCAGCCTCATGCCTATGGACAGGGCTGGACTGGGGCAAATATTCAGGCCTGGAATCTCACACTCATCCAGGCCACCCTATAAACCCACAACAAATTTTTAAACCACAAGGGTGTCTAACTCATTTTAAATCACAGGTCTGTTCTGACTAATCGTCACCTTAATGCAGGCAGAATAATTTGTATTTTTCTTCTGGAGCTATCAAACTCCTGAATTAACTTTAAACTGCTTTAATGACGAATACTGGGGTAAAACAAAAGGGAGCACACACACCAGACTAATCTCACAGTGTAATTGGAAACAGTAGGTTGACTTTTCTTTAGCTGAAAATGGGTCTGTGCCTACTGAAATGCAAAACACTGCCCCCAGTGGCTAAAGCGGTAAGTGTTGTTGGGTGTATGGGCACATGTGAACTCTATTTTATATGTGAAATGTCCAGGGAGGGGTGCCAAAAGCGAGTTGTGAAGTGAGTTTTTTTCAGCTGAACAGGCTGTAATTCAGTGAAGAGGAATGCATATTTTATACACTTTACCCCAACTCAAACTCCAAACCTAAACCTAACCATCAGTGGAGTAAAAATGTAATGTTAGAGGGGAAAATCATAGGGTACCGGAACTCTCGGAAACAAAATGCCAACTTAAGGTTTGATCATGTTGCACTTCACTCACTGCTCTTCGCTCTTGTAATAAACTATTAAATCTGAACATTACCACAAGTAAGGCTAAAAAAAAAATTAAACTGCATGGATAAATTTAATTAGCACCTGACTTCTCAGTCAGGGTTGGCCTGATGGTTTGAGAGACAAGATCATGAAAATGGGCCCCAATGTTGTAAACATAGTCATAACATTAAACATCTATAGAAACCCTGCAAACATGACAAGGGCTTTCTTTATGAGAAAAAGCACTAAAAATAAGCTTTCCACTGTTAATTAATCTACAAACAAATAGAGAAAAATGAAAAATTTATCCAGTCAGAATTTATTCCTCAATGCTTACAAGCAAAGTGTGACAACTGTTTCACAAATTGCATGCCAAAAGCCATACTCCTTAGCCGAAGCAGCGCGTGAGTCTGAGCTCCACCCTGTCAGGCCTTCAGAATTTCCACAGAATCCCTCAACAGTGCGAGTGAATGAGCAACTAAAGTCAGATTGTCAGATTCATCAGCCAGTCAGATTTATTTATTTGTTCTTGGTGGGTGTGATCTTTAGGATATGTCCCAGTCCAGGCCTTCTAGCTGGCCTTGAGTGACGCAATCACGCTTTAAGTGATGTATGTAATTTGAAAGTAAAGAGCATGAGATCATGCTGACAAGTCGGCTGTCATCACTGCTGTTATTGCCGTTGAGAAAGATATCCTTATGGATTTCAAAACCTGAGATGTTCTGCATGATCGTGCGATTGATTAATTAAACAAGAAAGGAGGGCTGATTTTCACTTCAAGCAAATTGGTAAGCGATTTTTGCATTGTTATAGCAACACCAGGAGTTTTCTAAGTGTAAATTAGGCTGCTTGAGCATTCAGTGTTTTGAAAAGTAACTGTGTACCCTGATGAAACAAAATTTATTGCAAGCAACATTTAAATCGCAAATATTAGATTTTTCTTTGTATTAGACCTCCTTGTTTCTGGCTTTCGTGTGTGGATGTGTTTTTAAAATGTCAGTTGGTATTATTAGTTGACTGCCACGTTATGAATGATAGGCATACGGTGTCTTATTCATTGTGAAACTGTGTTTTCTTAATGGCATGAATCATACTGAAGACCTAGACTTAAAATGCACGGCCCGCCACTGGTCACAAGTATAGATAAACACAATGTGCTTAAGCTAACAACACAACAATTATAATCATGTCTTTATTGAACACATCCCATTAAACATTCACAGTGCTGTGGAAAAAGTAAGTGAACCCTTGAATTTAAAAACCAAGCGTTTCCAGTAGCTGCGGATTAGACCTGCACAACTTTCAATAGGAATTTTGAACCATTCTTCCTTACAGAACTGCTGCAGCTCAGCCATATCCTTAGGATGTCTGGTGTGAATGGCTCTCTTGAGGTCATTCCACAGCATCTTTATTGAGTTAATGTCTGGGCTCTGACTGGGACACTCCAAAATGTAGATTTTCTTTTTTTGAAGCCATTCTGTAGTGGATTTACTTTGATGTTAAGGTTCATTGTCCTGCTGCATCACCCAACTTCTACTGAGCTTCAGCTGGCACACAGCCACCCTGACATTTTCCAGAAGAATATCTTGATAAACTTGGGAATTCATATTTCCCTCGATGATGGCAAGCAGTCCAGGCCCTGAAGAAGCAAAGCAGCCTCAAATCATGATGCTTCCTCAACCGTACTTCACCTTTGGGATGATTGAGAATTCTGTGGTGTGCCCTGTGAGGCATCTTGACTGGACGGCCACTTCTAGGGAGAGTAGCCACAGTACAAAATCTTCTCCATTTATAGACAATTTGTGTACAGATAAATATCTAAGCTCTTCGAGATAACTTTTTGACTCTTTCCAGCTTTATGCAAAGAAACAATTATTGATCGTAGGTCTTCTGAGATCTCTTTTTGGCAAGGAATGGTCCACGTCAGCAGATGTTTCTTGTGAATAGCAAACTCTAAATTTTTGAGTGTTTTTTATTAATCAGATTAGCTCTAATCCACCCCTCCAATCTCGTTTCATTAATTGGATACCAGATTTGCCGACTCCTGACTCTAATTAACTTTTGTTTACATCATTAGCCTAGCAGTTCACATACTTTTTCCAAACTACACTGTGAATTTTTGAATTATGTATTCAATATGTAGAAGAAAAATACAATAATTTTTGTGTTATTAGTTAAAACAGATTGTGTTTGTTGATTACTGTAACTAAGATGAAGATCAAACCAGATTTTAAGACAAATGTATACATAAATGCAGGTAATTCCAAAGGGTTCACATAATTTTTCTTGCCACTGTAGAAAACAAACACCTTAAAAATAAAGAAATAAATAAATAATAAACTAATATAATTATAAGTAATAACTATACACACATGCATCTTTAAATCTACAGCAGCATTATTTTTGAGTTTTGACGAGAATGACAATGAACCTGTGAAGGACAGACTTACAGTCTCTTCAATAGGTTGTACAGTTGTTTAAAGAGTTTTTGGATCATTCCTCCGATGAAGCATTGAAAAAATATATCTTTCCAAGAAATTTCAGTAGACAAAAAACTCTAGACAGCAGTCGTTGAAAATTATATGTGATCTAGGAGATTTCTGATAGCTTTATACAGTGCATGTTATTGATGAGACCTTCAAAGCCTCGTTTTCAGTCCCATCACAAATCAAAGATGGTGCTACTGTGAATAATGTCTATGCTATATAATTGCTGATATTTTGTCTCACATGACTTTTTCACATCTTCATGTCAATAGTGTTTAAACTTGTTTCCCTAAATTATTCTTGAGAAAACTTGACAAGCCCTATGCTTTGAAAAGCTCCATCAAAAACTGTTAAACACAGTAAGCCTCAAATACTTAATTAGTCACAAAGTAATCTTTTCAGTGACTTATTTTCAACATTTTGTCTCGAGCTCCCAGCCATGCAACGTAGCATGAATAAATTCTGCAGATTACTGTGGTGTTGTTTGTTTTACTGTTTTTCGATATTGTTTATGCTGCAGTTGTTGTATTTGTTGTCACTTTCGGTTATTTGTCATGTGGTGATTATTGAGAGTGCATCTCACATTTAACATATTAATTTTGCTTATCACCATTAATGTAGTTTGTGTGTTAAATGATGAGGTCTATGCACATCTGCATATTTCATAAGAACTGAGGTGGGTTGAGATGCGTCTTAGAGAGCATAGACCCATATTTGTAAGAATCAGATTGAAAGTAGTACTTCTCGCTGAAGAACACGAAGTTCAAACCCTCGTTGAAAGTTACAGTTTGCTTATTGACTGTGCATCTCTTCAAGACTGGCCAGGCCATTGGGAATTCTCCCTGTGCTCCTGATGGATAATCCAGGCCTGCCTACGAATGAATCACAACTGCTCTGATATAACTTCTCTAAAATTGTAATCAGATTACTGACTTTGCTGATTACTTAATTGAAAAAAGTAATCACATTACTAATTACATTTAAGTCATTTTCTAAAACTCTTTTCACAATAGTTTTTGTTTTTTCCACTCAACCAAGTCAAAATAATGTCTACATTTCCTCACTGTTCATTGTCACAAGTCCTATGCTCAAAAATGACTTATGGAGTGCACACCCTTCAGAACTGTACATATGACAAAATAATTTATTAGCGTAATCCCTGTTTTACATATATTCTACATAAATAATATTTTTTAAGAAATATTTGTAATCCAAGTAATGTACTTAAAAGTAATTAACTGAAAGTCAGTAGCTGTAATCTGATTACAAGAATTTAAAATGTAAAGCATTACATTTGGTACTAAAAAGTATTTAGATTACAATTAATTACTTTACTTTGGACTATTTCTGTGGACACTCCTCAGCCTCAAATAATGGTGTGAGTTGGGGGCGGGCCTATCTGTTTGTTTGATCAATAGCAGACGGGGGTGTATTAAACAAGCAGTTTAAAAACAATATTTATATTTACAATTCTGTTCAGTGGAGCTAGAGGTGCAGAAATAACACACATCCGCGTTAATACTACTGGTTTCCTCAGTTTGCACAATTGTTACTTTATTTTACACTTTTTACAATACTGATACACAGTTTTTGTCATGCCAGTAAAACACATTCAATTGAAAATTTTTAATTGACAGAAAGAGAGACAGCTTCCAAAACAGTTTAGCACTACAGAAAAAAAAATGTTCTGTTTGATCAGCGTTAATGAAATATGACTTAATGTCATGCATGTCAGTCATCAAAGGATTACTCCATAAACTGGCATAACGGAGGAAGGCGTGTGTGTGGTGAGCATGTGTGTGTATGGATTATTATACAGTGGTCTCCTTGTATCAGTTTCCTCAGCCATAATTAGTAAGAGATTCCGCTGCGGTTCCAGAAGATTTGAGCCATCCGGATCTGAGCCCTCTAAAGCTACAGATCAAACACACACTGTCTCTCTCTCCGTCTCGTTCTCTGGTGGTACAACCAGCTATAGTTACCCCAACCTCAAACCAGACATCTCTCACCTCCTGCAATGTAGCAGCGAGTGAAGACGTTTTCAGACTCCACAGCCTGGAGCCAGACTGGCCAAGAAAGGTCATGGGTGTGTTGGAGAGATAGTGTGTATGAATTGAGCTTCATAAAACTCTAGTCGATCAGATCCGGTGTGGACAGAGGACTTTTAAGAGTCCAGGACAGTTTGGATGTTGTGGACTGTGCTACAGGCGCTTGGATCATTCTGACAGCGGGGTGTCTGTATAATGTCTAAAGAACCACAAACGACCAGCTTCTGGGATATAATAACTGGACTCCTCTGAGCTGGCAAACTTTATGTAATGTTGAGTTATGAATAGAGGTTGAGAGCTTGGTCACTGAGAAATAACTCACACAAAAATAAAAATTCTGTCATCATTTACTACCTGTGTAGGGGTTTTATCACTTTTATATATGATTGTATATATGCTTTTATATTTTAACAGTATAGTTTATACAACATTTGTGCTATTTTCCAAGTTTTCTAAAACTGTACTATAGCTTTGTACGAGAAACAGATTGAAATTTATTCTTGCACACATTCAAACCTGGCACATTCACTATACATTAGAACTGTTTGTTTCTTTTAAATACTTCAAACTTGAATATGCACAACTGTGAATGAGATTTGCGAGTTTCGGCAAAGAACAAATTGGTCCTGCTGTTTAGTGTCATTGATATTAAACACATAACCCATGTCTAAGTTTGAAGATTTGAGAGCTATGACAGCAGGCAAGATTTTTAAAAAATAACTTTTCCTCACACAAATCTTTTGTACTGTTGGACCTCAGAAAACTTTGAATATTGTGAATGAGCCAGATGGACTATTATTATGATACTGTAAAATGGTACATTATTATTCTTTTTGGAGCTTGACATGCATAGTCGCCAGTGTTGGGGAATTAATCTACTTTGTAACTGTAGCTTTCCAAGCTACAAATTACTCATGACTTAAAGTAGTTAAACTACATTTAAGCTGCATTTTTAAAAATATAGCTAGCTACACTACAAGCTAATAACAAAAAATACCTAACTACATTAAGGCTATTTAAAGAAAACATTTTAGATATATAACAAATTATACTAGTTCTGATAGCACAATTTTATAGTGTCATATGATATTTTTAATTAGAGTGACATTCCCTTACAAAAAAATTAACCATGGTTTTACTACAGTAACCATAGTTTAATCATGGCATTTGTAGTAAAACCATAGTGTAAGGGGGTTCAGTGGAAAGGAGGAGGCGAGAACCGGCTTAAGAATATAAATAATAATTTAATAATAAACGTAACCAAAAACACACAACCATAAACACACAGTACAGCTGCCTGCAATTCTCTCTCTCTCAAACTGTCGTCCCTGGCCGCCTTTATCCCTCGCGCGCCCCATCAGGCTGATTGGGGTCCGGGCGTGCGTCATTCCAGCCTGGCCCCGCCCTCCTCGGCTCTACACTCCTCCCGGCGTTGCCTCAGGCCTGGGAGCCCCCGGCATGATGTACATCCCCCCTTTTTCTCCGGGGGGGCGTGCCTTGTGCCCCGACTGCCGGCGGGTCACCCCCGCCTTCCTCGACCTGGGAGGAGACAGGAGGGGAAAAACAACAAAAAAACAAAATAGGCGAGGGAAAGGCCAACACGGAGCGACAGAGAGAGAGAGAGGAGAGAGAGAAAAAGAAACTCACCGGTTCTCTGAGGCGCTGTCGCGTGGTCCTCGATCACTCCTCCACCCTCTCAGGCAGACGGCGGCCGTTCCCCACGTCCGGGTGGTCGGGCTACTCCGTCCCCCATCGGATGGCAGCGGCACTCCCCTGGGTGGACGGCAGTGTCGAGGACTCTGCGACAGGAATCCCTCCTCCTTCCCGGGTTTCGGCACCCGTGTAAGGGGGTTCAGTGGAAAGGAGGATGCGAGAACCGGCTTAAGAATATAAATAATAATTTAATAATAAACGTAACCAAAAACACACAACCATAAACACACAGTACAGCTGCCTGCAATTCTCTCTCTCTCGAACTGTTGTCCCCGGCCGCCTTTATCCCTCATGCACCCCATCAGGCTGATTGGGGACCGGGCGTGCGTCATTCCAGCCCGGCCCCGCCCTCCTCGGCTCTACACATTGTAAACACACAATTTATCATGGTTACTACAGTCATGGTCACTAATATATAGAAAAACCATGGATACTCTATTGACTATACTATATGGTTACTATAAAAACCATGGTAAATTGTATCAAAATGATTGTTCCTTTCAAATCGGTCACTTCGATGCTGCATCAGTAGCTAAAGTTATGGGAACTCCTCTCAGGAGTGACAATCTCTGATGCCCTTTAAAATCACTCCAATCTATTGGTAGATAGCGCCCGATGCTCCGCCCCTGATGTGCACGTCATCGCGAGCATAAAAACTGGAGCACAGCGGCATTTCATTAGAATTTTTCTCTCGCGATAACATATCTCATGCTCTGGCCGCCAGAATCTTCGTTTTGTCATTGAATCTGCACACTTTAACAGCAAGTGGATTACCTCTATCTCTGTCTATCTCCCTGCTTGTGCTCCGATGAACAGCGTATCCTTTATCACCTCCGCATTTGAAACGCTATTGATATTGTGATTGTTGTTGTTTGTTTTATTGCAGTGTTAAGCACATAAAAGAGCCTTTTGCTTAACGGCGTCTTTTTTAGGATGGCGTTTTGCAAATGTTTTTCCACCTTGTAAGCATAATATCTCTCTGTCTAATGGGCATGAGTGCTGCATTATATATGCCTGGGTCAAGCCCACGAATAATCTGTGAGACTGAATGCGCTCATTCAGAACACATAAAACTCAAGATGCTTTGCTCATGGCTGGCCTTCTTTCTGAAGGATGATGCTGGTCCCCCTCCCTCCCAGCATACTCCATACCACCATAGGTGCGTGAGGCCAGGATGTCGAGTGCAGAGATTTTGAGGAGGATTTGTCAATGGCGCAAACCTTGAGTGCCTCCCTGCCTCCACTACAAACATCTTTACTTGTTGAATTCGCCAGTGATGATTAATGGCCCTCAATCTGCACACATGGTGTGATCATGTTTGGCGGTTGTGATGAAGATGGAGACACTGATCTCACTCTATGTCGAAGGTGAGGCCTGGTATCACTCAGCCGATAAGTTTGTTGGTATTTTCCCCCACGAGGAGAAAATCATCCATCTCGCTAACGTTCTTTCTCGGGGCAGTGCCCTGCTAAGCTCAGTGCCCCTGCCTCGTCAGTTCCCCAGAAAGTGGAGATTGAGCCAGCGGTTAGGCCCCAGCAATCCTCCATGTTCCCACAGAGTTTTCCTCTCTCTCCCCACCGTCAACTTCCGGCATCGAGATAATGTTGACAAGACTGTTTGTACTGTTGTTTGCTCCGTGCCAAGTGTTTGTCATGTTACAATAAAGTTGCCAGGCCTCGTTGCAGCTTCTCAAAGTTCAAACATAAACACAAAAATTAGCTCTTTCCCAGTTACCATTGTGAACTCAGTTGTATTGCACTACTGCTCCCCGGGGGTGCGTGGTGTTCAGACCCCTCCTTTGGCCCACTATGTGGATGCATGGCACGGCCTTCCAGGCATTGCAAGCTGGGTGCTACACACAGTCGAACACGGCTATGTGCTTTAGTTCATGAGGCAGCCGCCTCACTTCAATGGCATTCTTTCCTCCACTGGTTTTGCACTCAGAGGTACAAAGTCTCCTCACCAAGGATGCGATAGAGTACTGGCATGCTGCGCACATAAATACTTTTACAGCAATTATTTTCTGGTCACCAAAAAGGATGGTGAGCGGCAGACCATTCTGGACTTGAGACTTGAAACAGACACTCGCAAAGTCTCCATAAAAGATGGTCACTCGGAGGCAGATCTTGTCTCATATCCGTTCTCTGTACTTGTTTGTGCTGATCGACCTGAAAGACGCATACTTTCGCATGCAAACTGCCCCTCGTCATAGGCCATTCTTTAGATTTGCCGGTTTGTTCCACACATTCACGAAATATGTCAATGCTGTGTTCGCTCCACTGAAACTGACCAAGGTTGATGTTTTGAATTACCTTGATGACTGTTTGCTTTTAGCACAGTCAGAGGTGATAGTGTGGGAGCATCTGGTCCTCAAATTCAATTGGGTGAAGAGTTTGTTTGTGTCCAGTCGGCAAGTTTCCTTCTTGGAGATGGAACTCGACTCAGTGACCATGTTGGCACGTCTGACCGATGACTGCTCTTAGTCAGTTCTCCAGTGATTGACGAGCTTCAAGCTAGGGAGAGCTTTGCCACTGAAACAGTTTCAGCGGGCCCTTGGATTGATAGCTGCAGCGGCTGCAGTCACCCCATTGGACTTGTTGCATATGAGGCCTCTTCAGTGCTAGGTCAACTCAAGAGTTCCTCGTCATTCATGGCAACCTGGTCGCTTACATCTTGTAGTGATGCATCGCTGTCTAGACACGCTAGCTATTTGGAAAAGCATGTGTTCTATCAGAAGGGTGTTGCACTTGGTCAGGTGGCCAGACACAAAGTTGTCACAAAGGACACATCCAACATGGGCTGGGAAGCCCTGGAACTGGCTGCAGTCTTTCAAGCTCTCAGAGCTTTTCGGTCAAGCTCTCAGGACTTTCATGTACTGATCTATGCTGTTGGTTGCGCCAGAATGGCACAATCGTCCTTTCTTTGGCTCTTCTGAATATGAAGAGTAATTTTTTAAAGTTCACTACCCTTTTGGTTAGTGGCATTACATTAGTCTGTCAGTCACTGACTGTTCTGAACTTTTTCCAAGTGAAAAGTGTCATTGTTATATTTTCTAACCATAAGTGGTTATTTGAAGGTCTCTCTTTTCTTCCTATTTTCAATGTGATTTACAGTGGAGATGATAGTGGATAGTGGATAGTGGAACACCTCAACATTAACCCCGCTCACCATTCTGAACAGTACTGTGGCAGCAGTGGAGTCATTCAGGTTCCTGGGCACTACAATCTAACAGGACCTGAAGTGGGAGACCCACATTGACTCCATTCTGAAAAAGGCCCAGCAGAGGTTGTACTTCCTTCACCAGTTGAGGAAGTTCAACCTGCTACAGGCGTGGTGATACAGTTCTACTCAACAGTCATTGAGTCTGTCCTTTGCACTTCTATAACTATCTGGTTTGATTCAGCTACCAAGTCAGACATCAGAAGACTTAGTTCGAAGAAGAATAGTTCGGACTGCTAAGAGAATTATTGGCACTCCCCTATCCACCCTGCTAGAACTGTACACATCCAGAGAGATGAAAAGTTCTGATAAAATCACTCTTGACCGCATTCACCCAGCACACTTCCTCTTCGAACTGTTGCCCTCTGGCTGGCACTACAGAGCACTGAGCACCAGAACAGCCAGGCACAGGAACAGTTTTTTTCCCTCAGGCCATCCACCTCATGAACAGTTAAAAATGTCCCCAAATTCTTTCCTTTGGTCAATACAACCATGTGCAATATTTAATCCATCCATTCCTACTTATATCCATATTTCATTTATATTCTTTAACATATCCTACCTCTTCTTCAATCAATTACATCACCTACACATAACTGTATATCTGTCCATATTTCATTTATATTCTTTAACATATCCTACCTCTTCTTCAATAAATTACATCACCTACACATAACTGTATATCTGTATATAAAATATTGTAACAACATTATTGCGCTATTTTATATTTCTCTTTTTTTATCTGTTATATCTTTGTGGCGGCGGGGGCATGTTCAAGCGTCTGTCCGGAGAGAGAGAAAGCGGTAAGGGTGCTTGCACCTGAGCTAGATTATGTCTAACACTTGTCTCTAATTACAGTGAGCACAGGGAGAGTGGCATAAAAGAGCCACACCGCCAGCAGATGAGAGAGAGAGAGAGAGCTTGGGTCCCCAGAGTTATGATTGTGAAGCTGAGAGTTTATTATAGTGAAGTTGCAGAGATTATTATTGTGACACGGAAGAATTTATTATTGTAAAGCTGAGAGCAGTGTGGTCATTAAAAGCCTAACCTGTGAGTAGAGCAACCTGCCTCCCACCTCCTCCTTTCCACGGAACTTCTACACTGGTGCTGAAACCCGGGAAATTTTTGGTTGAAGATGGATGGAAGTCACCCCGTAGGGTCCTCCCAGTTGGCTGAGATCCTCCAAGCCCTTGCTGGCCTACATCGGAACCACCTGCAAACCCTGCTTGAGCTTCGGCAAGATCAAGATCGCTGGTTTGTGGAGCTCCTATGCACTCAAGCAGAGGACCAGCAGGCGATCCGGAGCCTCCTCAGCCAGGAGGCGTCCCCAGCTGCGACCCCAGACACCCACACACTGTTGCCCCCACCTGCGTTACAGAAGATAGGGACGGCGGAGACCCCGAGGCATTCCTGGACTTGTTCGAGTGCACCGCCAAGATCTGGGGCTGGCCGCTTGGCCAGTGGGCAGCCCAACTTATTCCGCTGTTGTCCGGGAAAGCCCAGCTCACGGCTCAACAACTGCTGGTGAAGAGCCTCCTGGCTTATGGTGACCTAAAGAAAGCCATCTTGCAATGGGTTGGTCGGAGTCCGGAAGAGAATTGTCAACTCTCCCGGAGCCTGAAGCTGGAGAACTCTGACCGCCCATTTGCCTTCGCCCAATGGCTCCGCGACACCTGCCGGAGATGGCTGCTAGCGGGGGACCGCGGCATCGACGGGATCATCGACCAGGTGGTATTGGAGCAATTAATACATCGACTGCCAAAAGGGATGGCAGAGTGTGTCCAGTGCCACCGCCCGGCGTCACTGGAGGAAACCGTCCGGCTTGCGGAGGACCACATGGCGGCGATCTCGAGGGCAGAAGAGCCCTCCTACTCTCTCCCCTCCCCCTGTGTTTTCCCCTGTCTCATCCCCCTCCCCTCTCTCCTCTCATTCTGCTCTCTCCCCAGGCCCCGTTCCTGCCCCATGCAGGCGAGGAGGACTTCAGCCACCGAGCGACACCTCCTCCTGCCCCGATGCCCCGCTGCTCTCCCTCTCAGGTGGGGGCACCCACCGATGCAAGTGTGGGCTTAGCTCCTGGGCCAGCCTGATGGAGGTGCGGGGATCCGGGCCACTTCCGGGATCAGTGCCCTCTGATGGAGCTGGGGACGGTGGTAGGGGTCTCCGACCTCCCACAGGCTGCCCCTGACCGGGCCGGAGCATACCGGATACCGGTAAGTGTCAAGGGGGGTACTCACCAAGCGTTGGTGGACACCGGGTGTAATCAAACCACTATCCACCAATGCTTGGTTCAACCCGAGGCTTTGGGCACAGCTAAAATGGTGAGGGTGAAGTGTGTGCACGGGGATATTCACAAGTATCCTGTGGTGACCCTTACGATTAAATTCCGGGGGAAAAAGCATAGAGTGGAGGCCGCGGTTAGTTCCCGCCTCACCCATCTGCTGATTTTGGGGATGGATTGGCCTGACTTTAGAAATTTATTAAAGAGAATTTGTGCGGATGGGTCCTGCACTAAATTAGGGAGATGTGAAATGTGCGATGCTCTGGCAGGGGAGGCGGAGCCGGGGCCATCCTCGACAGCTCCACGCCATCATGATGAGAGAGGGGGAGAGGCTGCAGCCCCTCCCCTTCTCAGGGAATTCCCTGAGGGAGATTTCCCTTTGGAGCAGTCGTGAGATGAAACCCTCAAACACGCCTTCAACCAAGTGAGAGTCATCGATGGTCAACGACTCCAGCCGGACATCGCCCTTTCATACCCCTATTTTGCAATTATAAATGAGCGGTTGTATAGAGTGATGCAGGACGCTCAGACTAAAGAAGATACAACCCAACTTTTGATACCACGGAGCCGTCGGGAAGTGGTATTCCAGGCGGCTCATTATAATCCCATGGCGGGTCACTTAGGAGAAAGGAAAACACTGAACCGTCTAATAGCCTGCTTCTATTGGCCAGGCATTGGTGGTGATGTTCGCAGGTGGTGTGCGGCATGCCGCGAATGTCAGCTGGTTAACCCACCGGCTACCCCAAAAGCGCCATTGCACCCTCTTCCATTGATCGAGGTCCCCTTTGAAAGAATTGGAATGGACCTCGTCGGGCCATTAGAACGGTCTGCATACGGACATCGCTTTGTATTGGTCCTAGTGGACTATGCAACACGATATCCAGAAGCAGTGCCTCTTCGCAACATCTCAGCATGCAGTGTTGTGGAGGCACTCTTCAAAATAATCTCCCGGGTGGGGATTCCAAAAGAAATCCTCACCGGTCAAGGCACAACGTTTATGTCACGGACACTACGCGAGATGTACAAATTATTGAGCATTAAATCGATTCGCACCAGCGTGTACCATACACAAACAGATGGCCTGGTGGAACGATTTAATAAAACCCTTAAAAACATGATTCGTAAGTTCGTGCACGACGATGCTAGAAACTGGGATAAATGGCTCGACCCCCTGTTATTCGCAGTACGAGAGGTCCCGCAAGCCTCCACTGGCTTCTCCCCATTTGAACTGCTGTATGGGCGATGCCCACGCGGTGTGCTTGATGTATTGCGATAAGCCTGGGAGAAGGGACCTTCAAATAGTAAGAATGAAATTCAATACGTACTTGATTCAATACGTACTTAGAGTAAAACTCCACACTTTGGGACAACTAACAGGAGAATTTGCTCCAAGCTCAAGAACGACAGCGCCGACTGTATGACAGGGGAACTCAGCTAAGGGAATTTGCACTGGGAGATAAAGTGCTTGTATTACTTCCCACATCGAGCACTAAATTACTCGCCAAGTGGCAAGGGCCCTTTGAGGTCACACAACAAGTGGGGGATCTCAATTATGAGATTAAACGAGCCGATAGAGGGGGCACACGTCAAATATACCACCTCAACCTCCTGAAATTGTGGAGGGAGGCGGTCCCTGTGACGTTAGCTATGGTAGTTCCAGAGAGGGCGGAGCTCAGAACCGAGGTGAATTCAAAACATAAACAGTTCACCCCGGTCACTTGCGGAGACCACCTCTCACTGAGTCAACTCGCCGAGGTTGCCAGGTTGCAACAGGAGTTTGCGGATGTGTTCTCCCCTCTACCGGGTCGTACGAACCTCATTCAGCACCACATCGAGACCAAGCCATGGGTCATGGTATGTAGCCACCCCTGTCGATTACCCGAACACAAAAAGAAAATCGTTCGAGAAGAATTGGATGCAATGCTCGATATGGGGGTAATAGAAGAATCCCACAGCGATTGGTCCAGCCTAGTTGTTCTAGTGCCTAAGAGCGACGGGTCTGTACGGATTTGACGCGTATCCAATGCCTCACGTTCATGAGTTGCTCGATCAGTTGGGCACTGCTCGATTTTACTCTACATTGGATTTGATGAAGGGTTATTGGCAGATCCCCTTGACACCAATTTCCCGTGAAAAAACCGCCTTCTCCACACTGTTTGGATTACACTTCCGTTCGGTTTGTTTGGGGCCCCGGCTACGTTTCAGCATCTCATGGACCGAATCCTCAGACCGCATTCAGCTTATGCTGCTGTCTATTTAGATGAGATCATCATTTACAGCAATGATTGGCAGCGGCACATGCAACATCTGAAGGCGGTCCTGAGATCGCTGCGTCGAGCAGGACTCACAGCAAACCCAAAGAAGTGCGCGATTGGGCAGGTGGAGGTATGGTATCTGGGCTTCCACTTGGGCCATGGGCAGGTGTGTCCCCAAATTGATAAGACAGCGGCAATTGCGACCTGCCCGAGGCCCAAGACCAAAAAGGGGGTGAGACAGTTCCTGGGGCTGGCTGGCTATTATAGAAGATTCGTACCTAACTATTCGGACGTCACCAGCCCGCTGACTGATCTCACTAAAAAGGGAGCTCCAGACCCGGTCCAGTGGACGGAGCAGTGTCAGCAGGCGTTCACGCAAGTTAATGCCGCACTTTGCGGGGAGCCGCTTTTACATTCACCTGATTTCTCTCTCCCATTTGTCTTACAGACGGACGCTTCAGACAGGGGGCTGGGGGCCGTACTCTCGCAGATGGTGGAGGGGGAGGAGCGCCCGGTGCTGTATATTAGCCGTAAGCTCTCGTTGAGAGAGACTAAGTACAGCACCGTGGAAAAGGAGTGTCTCGCCATCAAGTGGGCAGTCCTCGCTCTCCGATATTACCTGTTGGGGTGGGTCTTCACCCTCTGTTCGGATCACGCCCCACTCCAATGGCTCCACTGCATGAAAGACACCAACGCGCGGATCACCCATTGGTATCTGGCTCTTCAGCCATTTAAGTTCAAGGTGGTCCACAGACCGGGAGCGCAGATGGCTGTCGCCGACTTCCTTTACAGAAATGGGGGGGGGGGTGCGTAGAGCAACCTGCCTCCCACCTCCTCCTTTCCATGGAACTTCTACAATCTTATTTCACTATATGTATATATATTTAAATGTATATGTTTGTATGTATGTATATACATTGCATTCTCTTGCACTGGAAGCTTCTGTCACCTTGAGTGTGTAAGCATACTTGGCAATAAAGCTGATTCTGATTCTGAATATGAAGTGTCACTATGTCGATGCCTTTCAACTATCCTATTGGCTAGTAGGTGTTGCCTTGTGCATGTGAATAAGTAGCTAGCACACTGGTATTGTCACGGTTGTCTCAGAGAAGAAGGACCCTGTTGCAGAGATGAGGCAAAAATGAGCTTTACTAAGCAAAAGTAAAAATACAAACAAAAACTCTCTCAATGGAGAACTAACAGAATTAGTAAAATACTAGAACTGACAGACTCAGGGAACAGACCAGCACTCACAAACACACAAAACGATTCAGCACACGACTCAACATGAAGGGAGCTGATATAAGGAGAGGTAAATGGGAGAGCAGGTGCCACGGATGATCAGCTGATTGGAGTAATGATCGTTGCCAAGGCAACTGGATCTAGCAAACTCAACGTGGCACCTGCAAGACACAAGAAGGCGTGAGAGACAAGGCAAACACAGGAAAAACACTCAAGACGAGACGAGGGAGGCACAGTCAGGCCAGACTGTGACAGTACCCCTGCCCTGACAGACGCCTCCTGGACCAGCAGAGATCAGACAGACCAACATAAAAGGAACTGACCAGGGAGGGAGGGAGGAAAGAAAGACAGGATGTGGAGCATGAGTGTCTGGATCCTGACACCAGAACCGAACCCAAACCAGACAGGAGAGCCAGAATCCAGACACCATGCTCCGAACATGAAACATAAAACCGACCAAAGAGCACACGGCAGGGAAACCACAACATGAAGCTGTGCGCTCACACAGAGACAAAAACAAGAACAGGTAGATCACATGGTCAGGAGAATCAGGTCAGGTCAGGTCAGGTCAGGTCAGGTTACTTTATTTACCCCTGAGCCAAGCACTCAAAACACAAAACAGACTAAAGAGCGCACAACAAAGGAACCAAACCTGAAGCTGTGTGCCCACACATAGACAAGAACAAAGACAGAAAGAGCACATGGCCAGGAGAATAACACTGAGCCATGTGCTCAACACAGACACAGAACAAGAGTGTCAGGATCCTGTCACCACAATAAACATGACTGACCAAGTGACATAATCCTGACACTACCCCCCCCCCAAAGGGGAACATCAAACAACAGACAAGAACAGACAACACCAACAGACACACAGAGAAGGGCTAGATGGAGGCACAGAAGGTACCATCTAAGGAGAGGAAGGGTGAGGGAAACCATAAAGGTGGCTCTAGGTTAGGGATGGGGTCCAGCAGCCTGGGTAGAGGCCTCAGGAATGGGGCAGGGAGCCAGGACCAGTCTGGTGGGTGGCCAGAGAACCAAGACTGACAGGGCAGATGGGTGGACTGCCAGTTATCCAGGGCAAACCAGGGCTAAGTTGGCAGGACAGACCAGGGCGGATCTAGCGGATCTGACCAAAGAGCGGGGTCCAGCAGCCAGGGAGAGGGCTTTAGGGAAGGAGCAGGGTCAGGAGACCAGGGAAAAGGTGTAAGGTGAGGCGTAAGGTCAGGTGGCCAGGAAGGAAGGCCCAGGAATGTAGTGGGATCAGGTAACGAGCAGGAAACAGGCTGGGAAGAGAAGGAAGCAGATCCAGGCAGGGAAGGAAGACTACAGGGGACAGACTGGATGACCTGATGTTCGGAAAATGGTAATGGACCAAAAACTGAGGGGACTAATACAGCTGTAGGGAATGGGTTGGTGAGGAGGCAGACTGAGGTAAGGTATAGGATAAGGGTAGGGAAAGTCTCAGTCTTGGAGAGGAAGGTATGTGAAGTGGCTGGGGACGAGACTAGACTTGTGGCTTCAGGTGGAAATAGAACTGGAACGGACTGTAAGGCCACCGGGTACAGAGACAGAATCTGGACAGGCTGGACAGCGGCTGGAGGGGACTGGATAGGCAGAGCGGCAGTGGCTGGCAAAGAGTCAGGCAGGCAGGGGACAGGGATGGGGTCAGAATGGGCGGTGACTGCTGGGAGCTGGACAATGTCAAGAAGGGTGGTGGCTGCTGGCGTGGGGTCCGACAGCCAGGGAGGAATCTCCAGGGATGAGGTGCAGTCAGAAGCGTTTGCTGGGCACAGGGTGTGGAGAATAGCAGCTGCTGGGGACTTGACAGACGACTGGGTGGTGGCTTCTGTGGCCGGGAATGCTGGCAGCGTGGGGACTACAGACAAAGAGAGGGAAAGGTTGAAAATGTCTGTAAAAACACCAGACAGTTGGTTCGCGCATGCTCTGATGACGTGGCCCGGAATGCCATCTGGACCCGCAGCTTTACGGATATTCACCTGTCGGAAGGATCGGGTTACATCCGCTACAGAGACGGAGAGTGAATTAACCTCTGTAGCTTCGGCCGCAAGAGCTCTCTCCGCGAGGGTGGTGTTATTTCCTTCGAAACGAGCATAAAAAGTATTTAGCGCATCCGGGAGAGAGGCAGCGGTGTTCATGGTGGAGTTTTTATTCCCTTTAAAGTCCTTGATGATATTAATTCCTTGCCACATGCTTCTAGAGTTGGTGGTGTTAAACTGTCCTTCAATCTTGTCCATGTACTGCCGTTTGGGTGCTCTGATAGTTTTGCGGAGTGCATAACTGGCTTGTTTATGCTCCTCCGAGTTCCCGGAATTAAAAGCGGAGGTCCGCGCATTAAGTGCCGTGCGAACATCACTATTTATCTATGACTTCTGGTTGGGGTAGATCCGTATTGTTTTGGTCGGAACAACATCCTCTACGCACTTTCTGATGAAACACGTTACACTATCAGGGTACACCTCGATGTCATCATCAGAGGCGGACTGGAACATCTCCCAGTCCACGTGATCAAAACAGTCTTGTAGCGTAGAATCTGACTGGTCCGACCAGCACTGGATCGTTCTGAGGGTGGGTGCTTCCTGTTTCAGTTTCTGCCTGTAAGCGGGCAGAAGCAGAATGGAAGAATGGTCCGATTTGCCAAATATTGGGCGGGGGAGGGATTTGTAGACATCCCGGAAGGGAGAGTAGCAATGGTCCAAAACCCAGTCCCCTCGTGTGTTGAAACTGATGTGTTGGTGGTATTTTGGTGCGATTTATTTGAAATTGGCTTTGTTAAAGTCCCCGGTCACAATGAACGCAGCCTCAGGGTGCGTGGTTTCCTGCACACTTATACTCCCAATCAGTTCATTGAGTGCCCGGTCTGTGTCGGCTTGTGGTGGAATGTACACAGCTGTGATAATGACTGCTGTGAATTCCCTCGGTAGCCAGAATGGTCGACACAGAAGCATGAGAAATTCCAGATCAGGAGAGCAGAAAGACTTGATAGAATGTACGTTCCTCTGATCACACCAGGATTTGTTGATCATAAAACATACACCACCACCTCTGCTTTTACCTGAGAAGTCTTTTGCTCTGTCCGCTCGGTGCACAGAGAACCCCACGGGTTCATTGGCTGAGTCTGGAATCTCTGCAGACATCCAAGTTTCTGTAAGGCAAATAATGCAGCAGTCCCTCGTCTCTCGTTGGAAAGAGATCCGCGCTCGCAGAGCTTGTTGTCCAGAGACTGAATATTTGCCAGTAGAATACTGGGTAGCAGGGGTCGATTTGCATGACGTCTTACTCTGATGAGAACGCCGGCTCTCCTTCCCCTTTTCCTTCTGTGTTTCCACGGCCGGGCTGCCCAGACAAAGGGCTCCGCTGCCGTGTTTGTATTGAGGAATTTGAAGTCCGGTTTATGGTATGCAATTGCAGAACCAATGTCCAAAAGTGTTTGTCTGTCGTAGACAATAAGGCAGACAACATCCAAGACAAAAAACATAAGAATTGTAAATAAAACAATGTTGTGTTGGAGCTCGCAACGCAGCAGCCATACACAGCGCCATCTTGAGTCCCAAGATCTCTAGATGCAGACTTGACATTTTTTAGAATCCTAGCCCACACTCCCTCCTCCAATACCAAATTTAAGTCTTTCTCCCATAATCTCTTGAGAGAAATTGAAGCTCCAATTGAAACTCTGAATTAGCAGGGAGTAATACACTGATGGGGGGGGGAGGTTGTGCTACTCCTAAAACCAATCCAGAGCAGGTGGCGCAGCTGTAAATACCTATAGAACTGAGATCTGGGAATCCCAAAATGTTGAACCAAATTTTCAAAAGATCTCAACACTCCACTCTCATACAGGTCACCGAGTATAGTAACCCCCTCACAATCCACTCTGACCAGCAGAAAGGGGATTTATTATTACATAATTTAGGGTTCTGCCATATGCTTGAGGCAACATTTAAATAAATGTCTTAATTAAACACTTTGGACACTTTTGTCCGTACTGAGTGCAAATGCGAGATAACGGTGTAACTTAACTTCTCTGATTAGTTTGATAGAAAGGCTTTGCAATGGCAAAATAGGGGCAAGAAATTCCTGTTCAATACAAAACCAGGGAGAGGCTCTTTCAGGTGGAAGCAACCAATGAGCCAAATGTCTGAGACTGAATGCATAATAATAAAACAAAATCTTGGGTAGGCCTAGCCCACCTTTGTCAATCGGCCTATGTAATTTATTAAAATGTAATCTAGGACGCTTACCATTCCAAATGAAGGACTTCGCTTTGCTTTCAAATTGCTTGAAATAAGAGAGGGGGATATCTACAGGGAGAGACTGTAACAGGTAATTAAATTTTGGAATACAATTCATTTTAATAACATTAACCTTTCCAATCATAGATAAATGTAATGAAGCCCACCTGCCCACATCACTCGAAAACCTTTTTTAAGGGGTCAAAATTAACTCTAACTAAATCAGACAAATATTCTGGGAATAAAATGCCCAAATACTTAATGCCCTGTATGGGCCACTGGAAGGCACCCAGCTGGAAAGCTGTTACTGGGCAGTACGCTGTCAGAGCCAAAGCTTCGGATTTAGACAAATTGACTCTGTATCCCGAGAACTTAGAAAAGAATTAATAATTCTATGGAGGCAAGGCATAGATCAAATGGGGTCAGAGACAAATAATAAAATATAATCTGCGTAAAGCTTATTTGCCACACCTCCCGCTACCACCCCTGGAAAATCATCTTCCCTACTTATCGTGGTTGCTAATGGTTCCAGGGCAAGAAAGAACAATAATGGGGAAAGAGGGCAACCCTGCCGGGTGCCCCTATCCAGAGAAAGATAATCTGAAATTAATCCATTTGTTTGTACCGCCGCTACTGGGTGTCTATAACGTAACTTAATCCATCCAATAAAAGTATTCCCAAACCCGTATATTTCCAAAATCTTAAAAAGATAATCCCATTCTACCATATCAAACGCCTTTTCGGCATCAAGTGAGATGGCCGCGATCGGAGTCTGATTATTCGCCACTGACCACATTATAATGATGAAATGCCTAATGTTATCAGAAGAGCTGCGGCCCTGAATAAAGCCCACTTGATCTATATGTATAAGAGATGTCATAACTTTACTTGATCGGTTAGCCAGAATTTTTGACAATATTTTTACCTCTAGCTGGATCAGGGAAATTGGACAGTAACTCTTACACTCACTTGGATCTGTGTCGTTTTTAAGAATCAGACTGATCCGGGCTTGTGTCATGGTTGGCGGAAGCTTTCCATTCTTTACTGATTCTGTATAAACCTCTAACAAAAGTGGAGTCAGTTGCCTGTAGGCAAGGCCTTAATTACCTCGCCAAGCTCCTCCAAGGTTATCTCAGAATCAAGAGAATGTTTTTGCCCATTCGTCAATTTAGGGAGTTCTAATGGTTCCACAAAGTTTCTAATGTCTTCATCAGTAGACGAAGACGTGGAACTGTAGTGATCAAGAAATAATTATTTAAAAGCATTATTAATATCAATGGCTGAGGTAAATATTTCACCACCAGCAGATTTCACTGAGGGAATGGTAGAAAAAGACTCTCTCTGCTTTACATATCTAGCCAAAAGCTTCCCTGCATTGTCCCCCGACTCAAAATATGACTGTCTTGCCCTGACTAGCCAAAACTCCACCTTCCGTGACAAAATAGTATTATATCTGTATATCAATCGGGTCAATTCTCTGAGGCCATCAGACAACATTTGGCACTTCAGCTCTGCCTCGGCACTTTTAATATTCCCTTCCAACTCCACGAGTTTTCGTGCTTTGGATTTTTTGATGAATGAGGCATACTGTATGATCCAACCCTTAAGAACCGCCTTAAGTGCCTCCCAAGCCACAACCACAGAGGATACTGAGGTCCAGTTGGTCTCCATATAGACACTGATTTCAGCCATTAGCATTTCTTGGAATTCAGGATATTGCAAAGGGATACATTAAAGCACCAACTATATGATTTCTTTTTCTCCATGTGGCAACACCTCTAAACTCACCAGGGTGTAATCTGAGACTAAAATGTTTCATACTGAGCAATCAACAACAGATGAAATGAGGGACTAAAATGAAAAATCTTAATCTTGAATAAATCTTATGGACTGATGAAAAAAATGTATAGTCCCTACCAGATGGGTTCAAAAGTCTCCAAATATTTGTAAGACCAAGATTTTACACATCTTTAGAAGCGTCACTGTTGCTCTAGGAGGCTTACACACTTTTGCTTCACTATGATCAAGGACTGAGTCCATCAAAAGATTAAAGTCTCCTCCCAATATTATATCATGAGGGGTGCCAGCGGCTTGCAACATCCCTTCAAGATCTATAAAAAAGCCCTGATCATCAGCATTAGGTGCATAAATATTAGCCAAAATCAACCTTTGCCCCTGAATTTCAGCTAAAACAATAATGACTTCCTAATTTATCTTTCATCTGTTTGAGACATTTGAATTGTAGATGCTTACTTATCAATGTAATGACTCCCTTGCTCTTACTTGAGCCAGCACTAAAGAAAACATGACCACCCCATATCTTCACAAATTTTTCAGCTTCCTGCAGGGAAAGATGCATTTCTTGAAGAAACACTATATCATATTTCTTACGTTTAAGAAAAGAAATAACCTTCCTTCTTTTTATGGGGTGCCCCAACCCATTCACATTCCACGTGGAGAGAGACAATCCACTTATATTAACATTTGACATTTTGACATATTAGAAAAAATAGATTGTGTGTGTCAAAAACAAAATTATAAAGACCACATTCCAACATTAGAGCAATAAACAAACCCCAAACTTCCCCCAGAACAGAACAAAAAAACAGAAAAAAGAAAAACGTGTGCATGACAGCGCCAACTGGCGTCCATCCCTCTAAACTCAAACAGTCCATGTATGCCTATGAGAGCCTCCGCGACAACTTTGCCATCGGTGCTTCTATACAAATTTTGTGAGACAGAATTACACAACAGAAAATAATCTATAAAACAAACTCCAGCTAATATGAGGCATAAGCACAAAGAACGTGTAGATTCATCCACATAACCGTCCCGAAGGTGTGTTCCTCCACAAAACACTTGGGAAAAGCTCGTCTAGGAATTTCACCATATCTCTGCCTTCTTTGTTCTCAGGAATTCCAACAATTCGGACGTTGTTTTGCCAGTTACGATTCTCAAGGTCTTCCAACTTTTCCCAAACACACTCCAATTCTGCCTTGGTCGCTAGCGGATTAGCAGCTAGTTCCCTCTCCGATGACTCCAGATAATTGATCTGTTTCTCAGCATCCGCAACTTTTGTAACCAACTCAGTGAATTTCGTCTCCTTGGCAGTGATCGATCGACGTATTACTGCAAGATCTTCCAAGTCAGCAACGACCTTCGCCAGCATTGCCGACATGCTCGACATTTGACGCTAAATCTCTCCCGCCGCACTGTCCAAACTGAATCCCCGGTCTGTGGCCCTGTCAGGGTTGTTAGCTTGAGCACGTAAGTGTCTTTTAATGTCTCCAGAGCCCGAGGATTTTGAATTCTTTGACATATTGTCTTCATAGAACAGTTATGGAACAGGGTGTATCGAATCTCACCAGTTTATTACACCAAAAATATTAAAAACTAGCAAAGTGCGCAGAGCTCGCCATTCACACGTTCGACCCTCGCATGGCACCACACGACTTCCTTGCATAAAACACACTCAAGAAATATCCATATAAGTGCTTCTTGCACAATTTCTCCTATACAGTGATTCAACACTCTCTGCAAATGTATCCTATCTATAATAGGCCAAGAGTCCTAGACTACATGTGATTAGCTACATTTTTATGTAGATCTCAAATAAATCAATGTCTTCAAACATAAATGGATTAGTGTGCACAAGACCTAAAATAAAACTGAGGGTCATTTAGTTATTCCCTTTCTAATATAATATAAATAAATAAAAAATAAAAATAAAACATTTTGGCTTAACACATTTCATGCATCAGGAGTCTGTGAAGTTTGTCTACTGTACATGTGGTTTCAGTTGGTTTTAAATTTTATTGTAAATTTAGAATACTTTCAAGTATGAACGTATCTGTCCCTTTAAGAATTTCTTTTATTTAAATTTTACAGTTACATTTTTTTTTTTTTTTGTGTTAAGGGGACAGGCTGAATATTGACATGTTTAATGTTAAAATGTGAAAATCATTGAGCTCTGTGGAGGAAGGTGAACAGGTTGAAAGGTTTAACCTTCTATTTCCTTTCATTCCAATTCCCTCCATCCTGCAGAAGCCGGGTGAGAGAGCAGATTCACTTTGTGATACTGGGTGATTATACCTGTGGGAATTACTGAATCTACATGTGTTAAAACTGTGTGTTTTACATCTGAGGAGCATGGCTCTCTCTCACTCTCTCTCTTTCTCACAGCTGTTTTTACTGTAGGGCAGAATACTAATGAGGCTGCACTTTGATCAAAGTCTGTCACTGCAATTACCCACCTAGAGAGGCCTGAGTGTGTGTGTGTGTGTGTGTGTGTGTGTGTGAGTGTGTGTGTGTGTGTGTGTGTGTGTGTGTGTGTGTGTGTGTGTGTGTGTGTGTGTGTGTGTGAGAGAGAGAGAGAGTGTTTGTGTGTGTGTGTGTGTGGGGGGGGGGGGGGGGGGGGGATGGGGGTTGGGTGGTTTACGAGGAAATTGTTTTAGGTTACAAACTGGTAATTACAGGGTATTATAATATAAATGTGGTTTATGAGGACATTTCTAGTGTCCCCATAATTCAAATCACTTAAAAAACACACTAAACAATGTTTTATTGAAAATGTAAATGCAAAAAGGTTTCTATGAGGGTTAGGTTTAGCGGTAGGGTTAGGGGATAGAATCTATAGTTTGTACAGTATAAAAATTATTATGTCTATGGAGAGTCCTCATAATGATAGCTGCACCAACATGTGTGTGTGTGTGTGTGTGTGAAGAGCAGAAATGATGGCCCACGGGGACCTCTGACTTTACTTGCAGACTTCTCACAGCAGATTAAAGCTCTGCACCAAAATCTAGTGAGCTGCCGAGGTAAAGTCTTTTCCTAAAGGTAGGCATCATTATTATACTACCTAGAAGATACCTTCTTTTAGCCTCATTCACACCACCAGCTACATTGTCACTTGATGTCGCTAGTCCTTGTACTGTCACTATTGGGCTTTTCTACTGCTGTCGCTCTATCGTTATTGGTGGACTGCATCACTAGCCATAGTCTTTGAAATTCTGAACACAGATTATATGTACTGCCGGTAAAACTAGAATATTATTCTAATTTGATAAGGAATCAGTTTTCTTATCACTAAAAATAAAACGTTCTGCAAGGTAGAGTGTTTTTATATAAAATATAGCCATGCTCATTGCATCATATCATTAACAAGATGAACGATTTTAATGCATAAATCAAACTCATTCAGAATACAGACAATTTCTTACATGTTTTTTTTTAATCATAAACATGTATGTGGTTTCACACAAATCAATTAAACAATTAAATCGCTCACAGTAACTTAACAGCTCCTCCGTCTTGCCTGCACTGGGCTCCAGTATTTCACAGGGGATCGATGACATGAGCTCCACTGACTTCACTCTCATTGGTAGATGCTCCTTAATGTCGCTCGTCATTTATATAAAGTAGGGGTGTAATGGTTCAGTCATCTCATGGTTCGTTTCAGTTCACGATTCTTTAAACTAAGCTTAAATCAAGAAAGGTTAAGACTGAAAGTTTTTATTATTATTATTATCACTTTATAGACATATGCAAAACAATTAATTTACTTAAAAATGTAGGTAAAAGTACTGTTCTTAAAAGTACTAAATAGTCCATCAGAGATGCACAGAACAGGGCAATGGTGACACCAAATGTAAATATTACCTGATAACTATAACTATCACTGATTACAAACATTTAAAATAATTAAAATGATGTTTTTCTAAAATAGTATTGTCTCTGATTTCATCTAAATATTCTTTTCAAAAATACATATTTAATGGAAGTGCATACTTATCCAGTTAAATAATAATAATTTACTGATGAAATCAAATCAGACATGACATTTGACTTTAGGATTATATTCCCCCCATAGCATTATTATATATAATATTCAGCATTACACATAGTAGATTAATATGGCAATCTCTGTAAACTTACATTTTCTCTCTCGCAGTCAGAGCAGATCACTCTCATGCTTCAAACGGACAATCAATCCCTCGCGCTGAAAAGGTGCGTCTCTCTCCTGCTTCTGGTTTCACTTTCAGTTTCCCCAGTTTCAGCCATGAACTCATCGTACAACACCTGTGGCTGCTAGTGTGCAATCGTATTTTAGAGCTCCTGTGTCCAATGAAGCGATTTCCATTTGTATGCCCGCATTATGTATGCTCAGGACGTCACGCGTATTGGATAGAACAGATGCTAAAATAATAAAAATAATAAAAAATAAAAACGATACGCATTGTTAAATTTTTTAACCATGATGTATCGTGCAACGATGAACCGTTAAACCCCGAGTATAACGTTTTCTCAACTTTGTTGTGTCGCTCAGCATGCCCATATCTTATCGGCAGCAATTGCTGTTGCTCGTGATGCCGGAAGTTGCTCTTCTCTTATTAGCCACTTTTACATTATCGGGCCAGTGCAATCCAGGGCTACCAGCTGGTCAGCTGGGGCCAATAGCCTCGAGCCGTGAGACCAAAATCGATCTGCATTCCCACCACTGGGCCAATAGCCCTGCAGCGTTGCCCTAAAACCTGCCCTTAATCCGTCGTTCTGGTGCCATCGTCACACACACCGTCCATTTCACAAGCAAGAGGAAAGCTCAAGCTGAGGTATCAGACACTGCAGACTAGCTAGTCCTAGAAACGAACATGGTGGAGACATAAGCTGCCGTTTGTTTGCTTATTTTAGTCTTTGCTTGGTGGAAAGCGAGACCTGACTCAACTCCGCCTTTGACATTGACCCTGCCTCAATCCCCAGTTGGCCTGCTTTGGCCCAAGGGTAATCTGCGGCCGAAGGCACTTACAGTAGATATTGGTCCTGAGGAGGCACGATGAAGCCCCGGAAGTAACAGTGGGAATGCAGCTGGTCTTGGCATGCACTAGCACCCCCTCATTTGGACCGATAGTGGAAACTCAGCTATTGATAATACTGTAAATAAGATCATGTCTCATTGTTTCTGTGTATCGCTGGCGGTGTGAACAGGGCATAAGGCAGCATCATATGTACACTCGCCAGTTTAATTGTAAGGATAGTCTGACTATTGCTGATGTAATTGACAGATTAAAATATATTCAAAGACATGCAAACTTCTACTAAATTTTTTTTTCTTTTTTTCTTTTTTTTTTTTATCAAGATCTCCATGTGGCAAGTCTGGAGGCACATATGTATGTGCAACATTCCTCACATTAGGCCACCAAAACAAAAACATGAAAAACAAAATCATGATATGTCGTCATGTCTTTGTGACAGGTGCAATTTCACTGAGAGATGGAAACTGACTCGCATCTCATATATGATGTTGTGACAAAATGACACAACGTTAGAAATATTAATGACCAGTTAGCTTTCTCAATTTGACTACATTGGCAGGTGAGGTTCCATTTCTGTTTAGATGGTGCCTTGGAAGGAAGCTACCTACACTATGTAGACAGCAAGGCAGCTCAGCTCAACACAGCAGGTTTTGAAACAGAGTTAAAGTTTCTCCCTATTCTCTCTCATGAACACTCAAATGAAACAGACTTAGCCTGAGGATCTTCACACACAATAAGGCAACAGGAAGAAGTGCCTTGGTAAAAGCACCTATTAAAGACTCTCAGATGTGTGTGTGTGTGTGTGTGTGCGTTTGTGTGTGATGTACGTATTCATGCAGAGCGAGGGCGACAAGCAACTTCTGCAGGAAATTGGGGATATTTTCTTCTTCAATTAGCTTTACATAATGCTGAATTAGAAAAGAGTGCGTGTCCCTGTGCTAATTCTGTTTGCGAGAAAGCCTGTGTCATTTTCCCTCTATTAATCAGGTGATTATGGCATTATAGAGGATGATAGAGCCAGGAGATTTAAGCTTCCTTTAAAATCAACATCAGAACAACAGAAGACAAAAAGCTGTTGAAGGATAGAAAAATTACAAACAAGATCTCTTCAACAACTCAGTTGTTTCTCTTAGAGAGCAATGAGATAAAACTGAGAACAAATGGAGACTTTTGCTTAAAGCTAAAGTATGTAATTTTTTCTTCGTCCCAGCTTAATAAGCAGAGACAACTAAAACGAAGCCACTTGTAGGCTTATTTCCCTGAAAATAGTGAACAATGTAACTCTGTGGTGCTATCAAAACATTGTTCTGTTTATTTGAGCAGTGGTTGGAGTAATAACTTCAGAGGATATAAAAATATAATATCTTATTTACACGAGAAGAGCTGTAGTTTCAAACACACAACTTTGTGATGTAGTTTGCGAATGTTCGTTGGAACTACGATTTCAAGAATCACAAAATCGTTGAACTATATTTGAAACGATGGAACTTGCGACCCTAGGTGGCTAATGATGGTTTTGGAAAATGCACCCAAGCACGACACAGCAACATCTGCTCAACCAATGGTGTGATTATCTGTTTGTCTGACCTTTGTCAGATGGATGAGTAGTTCAGGAAACACAAGTTTGCAATTCCAAAATAACACACTTCACCTTTAAGTCTCCTGCTTCTCAGATTGTTTGTTTTTTTTTTGCTAAGAAAAAGACACCAGTAATCTCATCATGTGTCTCATCTAGCATCTCAAAGGAGATCTAAAAAATGTCTCGAACTGTGCTCACAGTTGCCAAGATATCAAAGTCTGCAATCAAAATTAAAAGATTTCAATATGATCTCAAACATTTTTCCTTAAACGGAAGCTACAAAAATGGCATGTAGACGGCATTTGATGTCATTGATGCTAAACATCATTGGTTTTTGCATGACTTTGACCCAATGTTGTTGACGTCAATGCTGGCAAATTTCATTTGATACACTAAATTGCCAAAAGTTTGTGGACACCTTAAAATCAGCACTCATTTGTGCTTACTGAACATTTTATTTTGGTCCCACTTTATATTAAGAGTCTTTAACTACTATGTACTAACATTACAATACATACAATACAATGTACTTATTGTGTAACTACAACAAGTTCTGCAAAATTCTCACAAGATTCACATTTGCTGATACTGAGGTTGAGGTACGGGTAGGTTTATAGGTAGGGGTAGGGGTTAGGGTAAGGATTGAGTAGGGTTAGTTTTAGGATTAGTAAATAAGGTTAACAGTGTAACTACAGATGTAATTAAATGCAGGTACATTGAATGTAAGTACAATGCAACAACATGTATTTACATAATAAGCACACTGTATCGTTTTATTGCTTAAGTACACAGTAGTTAAAGACATCTAATATAAAGTGGGTCCTTTAATTTTAACACCATCAAATTCTTAATCCAATCTTTGTTACTTCCACTCTTTTGGAAAGGCTTTCCACTTGATGTTGTAATATAGCTGCATGGATTTGCTCCCATTTAGACTTTGTATCTAGCTTCTTTGTTTAACAGAAGGATGCATTCCCTGTAACAGGAATTAAAGACTAGGGTACAATTTCTATTTTTGTGTACTGTGTATACGGTCGAGCACTCAGCCTGTTAAAATATACTCTTTTGAATGCAAGCCCGTTCGTCATGGGTGTAAATCTTGTTCCAGAGGAGCTAGCTTTTCTATATCTGCCAGATTGAGAGAAACAAAAAGAGACAGAATCAAGAGAGAGAGAGAGAGAGCAGTGGTGTTTGAGTGGAAGGAAAGTTTTATCTCTTCCCACTGGGAAGCCCAGACTTGCTCTGAGCGACATGAGATAATTTTTTCCACAAGCTTTTTACAGTCCTGTAACCTACATTATTGCTGCATTATAATGCATAACACACACCCCCACTGAGCTCAGGCAACATCTCTCTCTCTCTCTCTCTCTCTCTCTCTCTCTCTCTCTCTCTTTCTCTCTCCCTTTTCCCAAATAAATCAACCCCAGCAACTGTTGTTGAAATAAACGAGCAATAATGTTAACTTTATAAGCTATAAATGCAGTCGTAAAATGTTTTATGTTTTTATGCCCTTTATAAGTTTAATCACGAAGACTGTTCAGGTTGAGCATGTTTAATATGTAGGATTATGAGGTGCACGTAAAATATTGTTTATGAAATCTGCCGCCCCACTTAACAGTCATACAGGGTGTTCAGAGCCTAAAGCTAAAACATTTATAGATATTACACTGGAAAGTCGATAATGGAAAAAATAAACTAAAATTACAGTTGTAATGTTGTAACTACTTGGCAAAACAGTGGGAATGGTGTATTACTTTTTATTGTTTAACTCTTGCACTGGCACTCATCCTGCTAAACTAGGGCTTGATAGAGCTGGGAATGTAACTAAGGGCTTTGTGGAAGGAGATAATCCATTTTCAATCCAGAGATGAATCCTCTTTTTACAAACAGGGGTAACACATTACATTAATGTTCCCTTTGTTAATGGTTTATAAAGGGGTTAATTAATGACTAATAATTCATTTACTGTACAAATGCATTGTAAATCATTGATATGCAGTTGTAACAACATAAACAAAAAGGGCAACTTTAATGCAATACTTGCCAAATAGTGAGCATTTTAACTCAAATCATTAATGCTTAATACCACTTATTCATCATTAGTAACCTATGAAAATGTATTTTAATGTAAAGTGGACACATGTAAAGCATTTATTAAGGAGTTAGAAATATATGCATAAAGTTCAGTATGGTTTAATAGTGATCAAGCTTTATTATATGATATACTGTATGCTGTAAATGAGCACAAAGAGCTAAAAAGTGTTTTTGCAGAGGACTTTAGGTAACTAGGACTAGTTAAAACCTAAAGTGACAACACAAGTGAGTCAAGACATTACAGGAATGAATATAAATACAAAGTAGACTTTAGCAAAATGGCATAATCCCTCCTTTTAATCTCACTATAATAGTCGATTTTAGCTGCATTTTGATTTAAATTATGAATAAGGGCATTTTGTGATTTTGATTAAGTATGAATATGTACATTTACTAAGCAATTATAACATGAAGTAAATTGACTCACTATTTGGAAAGTATTGCATGAAGTCGTCCTTTTTATTCATGTTTTATAATTGCATATTAGGAAACATTAATGTAAAGCGTAACCAAAACAGGTCAGTTGCAGCATCATACTTATTACAACCAATTAGGCATTCAGATTCCTCCAATTATAACCAGTGTGGTTACAGCCCTGCTGCATACTGTTTCACATACTTTAAAAAGAAATCATAAGCAGTACACCATTTTACTATTATATTTAACCAACTTATTTGTGAAAATTCTCAGTTATTCAGGTCACAGTAGAATATTCTAGTCAACTGGACTAGACGTTTTATCACTCATCCAGTGGCTTTATAATTTGTGGTAAACTGACGGTGAGTTGATCAGAATAACAAAGGTAACACTTAGAACATTTGGGTTAAATGGACCCTTTTCACATTTATGGATTTGGAATGCGGCAGTAATTTAGCTGTGTAAACTTATAGAGATGAATGGGAGAACAAAGCAAATATTATTTTTGCGTTCCCATTTGCTCTTTTGCGAAAGCAAAAGAAATAATCTACTATTACGTTTACATGACTTTCCACAAGAGGAAAAAACAGAGAGAAATATGCCAAATTTATTGTCACTCCTGCTACAGCTATTTGAAACCCAATCACAGCAGTGTTGACTTATTTTTATGTTTGTTTGTATTTTAAAGCTACACTATGTATCCCTCTAGCGGCTGAAGCACAAAACTGCAGGTTACTTGCGGAGGAACATTGTTTTGGTAATTACGCAAGTTGGGCTTCGGATCTGCTCTTCTGCGCGGATGAATCTGATGGATTGAGGAGTACCAGTGTAACCATGGTTACAGGTGATCATCTTATCAGAGCGAATGTCACTCATGACAACAAAACTCACCCTCTCCCCTCAAAAAATAAATAAATAAATAGCAAAAGGAAGAAAAAGACAGTATACAAAAGTTTTATGAGCAGGTAAGTAGCATATATTCCGCTGTTGTTTAGACTTATTGAAAACAGTTGTTTTAAAATAAATAGCGTTACAAAAGTTAGGCATCAATAACATTAGACATGATGATTGCTGTTCATATCAGATAAAATCAAACGGTGGAAACTATTAAAACTTAGCTAGCAGGCAAATAGACCAAGATAGTAACTAGTTTAGACATTGGCATTGTTACCAGATAAAAGTAAAATTTTCCTCGAAAATGAAATTGAAAGCACTGCAGTACCACAGTCCATAATACAATATCACATTAGAGTGGCTAACGCTATCTAAGGAACTACCGCGCTAAGAGAGCTACCTGGCTCACTGTCTGTCCAATAAAATATCTTACCTGTCCAGCAAGAAAAACTCCATCTCTGGATTGCTTTTAAATCCTTTAAGATCTCGGTGTTGTCGCCACCTCTGAAAAGCCAATCTGATGTTGTTTCGTGTTTTATTACGGGCTCTGTCGCTTTCCCATTTTGCTTGCAGACTCTTCTCAGTTCAAGGTTTCTTTATTTTGAAAACGGGTGGTTCCCCAGAGGGTGTCCTTTTTTAATGATCCATGGTCAATGTCGCTCATTTGTTGCTATAAGCTTTCAGCTTCAAACTACTACCACACCTATCAACACACATATATACGCGCTGTAGTAGCAGGATCTTATTTTCTTTATTTACGGACATGATGTAAACACGCATGGACAAATGACAGAAGTATGCAATTTCCTTCCAAATCCGTCCTGACGGCTCTAAAATATAAATCATTTTTATAGGCTTACCATAGCGAATCAGGGTAAGGCAAAAACATGTCCTTTGGAAGATGGATTGTTGGTGTACTTGCTCATTAATTAAAATGTTTATTTATTTCTAACAAAAAAATCTTATATAGTGTAGCTTTAATTAATGCCAAGGTAACTTTAATGTAGGTTAACACAAACTGTAGTGATATGATTGCACATTAAATAAAAAAAAAAAAAGAATGAAAATAAAATAAAGTTTTTTAGATTTAACTTTAATAAGGCTGTAAATGCGTCATCACAGTCTGTGAAAAGGGTTATTAGTTAATTACATTACTACATTAATTAAAATGAACAAACAATGAACTACATTTTTTTACAGCATTTATTAATGATTGTTAATGTTTATTTATGAAAATAGAAATGTTCATTGTTAGTTCATGTTAGTTTATAATGCATTAACTAATGTTAACATATATAAATTTTCATTAAAAAAAAAATTTGTATATGTTGAAATTTACATTGATCAAGATTTATAAATGCTTTAAATGAATTGCTCATTGTAAGCTCATGTTAAATAATGTAGTTAAATTATGTTAATAAATACAACCTATTGTAGTGTAACCAACAATTTTTGTCTTTTGTTTTATCATTTCAGACATATCAAACTTTGTCTTTTTTTTTTTTTTGCTTGAAAATTGTCCTTGTGTTAACTTTCTTCAAAAAAAAATTCCACTTGGTTTTATATTTTTTTGGTAATATTTTGTCATCTATTGCAATGACAGTCCTACATTCTTAAGTGTGGCTTAAGAGTCCAAATACTTTTCCAGGCCACTGTTTATCCTATAAAAAACTCACAATGTTTAGTTTACAAACTCAGAGGGATAAAATGTGAATGTTTAAAACATTATGTCAGTATGAGTCACACAGTTCTTCTGTTAAGGGGATCACAGATGTGAGGATCTTGACTGACAGTTGTAGGAAGCTCTGTTGTGTGTGTGTGTGTGTGTGTGTGTGTGTGTGTGTTCCGTGAGTCTGTATTTCAATATGTGTGTTTAATAAAAACCACATCAGGTGTAGCCTGATCCTGAGCTCTGGGCCCCAGAGAGGAGGCAGGTGCTTCCGGAGAGCTGGACTGTGATTCAGGCGGACGGCCCTACAATCAGCCACACCAGCTGCCGGAGATGGGGGTAGGGATGAGGTCCACTGCTGGAGTCAGTGCTGCTGTCAGAACTCATCAGATACTACGAGGGCAGTGCCTCTGATCTCCACAACTCAACATGCTTTCAGTCACTGCAGCCAGCTCTGCTTACAAAAAACACTCTGAGTGGACAAATCCAGAGACCATCAGACAGATACCACAGTTCTCTCATGGGATGATTTTAGAACACCTAAAGGAATAGTTCACCCAAAAAAGAAAATTCTGTCATCATTTACTCATGCTAATGTCACTCCAAACCTGTCTGACATTTTTTTCTTTTGTGTTAATAAGGTTTATTTGCCATATAATAAAAGTTAATAATGACTTTGGTCTTTCAAGCTCAAAAAAGAACCAATGAAGGACACAGTGGTGAGAAGTCAATCTCTGTGCCTTGTGGGAATTGAACCAGCAACTTTTTGTTTTTAGCCCAGATGCTTAACCACAACACCAACCACCCCAATCTCAATATCTATAGTGCTTGACTTGTAAGGCGATACATTGTTATGTTTGCTTTACATCACCAAATACATTTACAAGCTTGTTCGAGTGCAATCAAATAGCGCAGTAAATCAACTGATAGAGCGTTGCACTTGCGATGCAAAGGACCAGAGTACGAGTCCCGAAGAGCATGCGAGACAACACTTTAGCCAAAAGTTTTATAGAAGCACCACAAAATGATGTGGTTGCTTCGGCAATTGTGTTTTTCGTCTTACGTTTGCTTTTTCTAACACTATTGGTTAGGTTTAGGTTTAGGTTTAAGGTTTAGGGTAGGGAGGTCGGTTTTGTTGATTTAAACTCGATAGAGTTTAGGGTTAGGGTTAGGGTTAGGTTAGGGTTAGGCACAATTATATTTTTGTCTTCAAAACTAATTTCAAACATTTAAGAATACGCCTTCAGATCAAAAGATTTTTAAGATCATGAGAAACATTTCAGTCAAGTGTTTCAAAACATTTGACCGGTAGTGTATGTGTAATGAACCATGTAACATCATTTTGCAAAAATGTTGCCACAGTTGCGTAATTATGAGATCAGGCTCTCAATTTCGAAGACAAAGCTCTTAAGGCTGATTTAAATCTCTGCGTAGACTGACATGCACCTCTCCAAAAACTACACATCGCATTTATGAAGATCACAATGATTGGTCCACTTTGTACCAGAGACCGTCTCCCAGGATGATAAAAAAAGCAACTCAGTCTCATGAAAATTAGTACATATTTTATGAGTTGGCTATTTCGTATGATTTTGTACGAGTTCATTCGTATAAATTTGTACGATTTCATCACATGCAAATGCCCAGTTGTGTAATGTGGAAGTAAGCGCAAGTTTCGCTAAGGACATGCTTATTAATATTATGCCATTACCCAAACCCCTTATCTAAACCTAACCAATCAGTAGGGTGTGTAAACATGACAGGAAGCTGTTGTGTGTGACAGAAGCAAGTAATTGTCGCATATTAGATGGAAACGATGTCCAGCAACGTCATTGGCTGTAGTGAAAGTCATACAAATTAGCCAGATTTAGAAAAGTCATATGAATCCTTACGATTTCGCCGTGAGAGTGTAAAAAAAGATATCTGAGGTAGCTTTGTACTTCGCTAAGATTATCTCAAGATTTACAGTTCGCCTTATCACATTGTATTTAAGTTCATTTTATTCGGGTGCATCTGCTGTTTTTTATACTCAGTTTATGTTTCATGAAGTTACAAGAGAAAATGTGACAAAAAGCCACATCTTCATTTTTTTCTCAATACAATAGCATTTTGGCTGTGTACTCATTGAATGATGCAGAGTTCAGAGTTTTTTGATTTTCCAGACAAATGTGGAATGTCAAATAGTCTCACTCTCTTTTCTCAACCCGTTCTCACTCCCGAGGTGTCAAATACTGCTGCTCGTGCAAGAGCCCAGTGCATCAACAGGTGGACGGCAAAAGCAGCCTTTGGCATTAGTTTCCGACGCCAAGTGACGCCAAAATGTGAAGGGTATCAGATTTTTTTCATTGTGAAATTATATGTTGGGGTACAAACGCCATTGTCTCTCATGTGTCTTGAACTTGAGCTCATCGTAATTAGTCACAAGACAAGTGAGAGCCAATGGCATTTTACGTTGCTGACACCTTCTCGTTGTGGCAATTTTTGAAGGTGTTAGAACGAGTCGAGGGTGGGATGTGTTACGGCGGACGCCAGGGGACCACGATTGTGAAATAAAAGCTTACATTTGTGTCTGTTCTTCGCAAAAAATTATCGGAAGACATGGAATACATGCAGAACTGAACAGATCACTTCAGCAAAGTAGAATGTGTACAGAAAACAACAGATTAAACATTAACCACTCCAAACTGTTACATTTTACTGCTTAAGCATTACCATTATGAAAAAACGTGACTGATTTCAAACATAATGAAAAGCATACACCAACATTTGTCAGAATGACAAAACTGTACCCCAACATATAATTTCACGATGATAAAAATCTGATGCCCATCTGTTACAGGACAGATTGTAGTCTTAGAGACATCATTTCTTTCATAACTCAGTTTTGATAAAGAGTAGTTACTTTGTTTTGCCTTTGCTGTGCTGTATAGTTTTTAGTCATAAAGTTCTTCCAAATTCCAAAACAACATGCAAAACAACAACATTTCACACCAATTACACAGACACGTCAATATCATACATTTTTTTGCATTGTTTGGTCTCTCATTATCACAGAAACGTTCATTCCTAAATCACTCCAAAGGCTTTAAAGAGAGCTAAAATCTACCAGTATGTTTCACTCTTTGCAAAAAAGCATGTATGTTTGCACTAATAGCAGAAATGTAATGCTCCACATGGAAAAATATTTGTTTGCTCTGTAAACTCTGAGGAAAATCAGACGCAATCACTCCTTTGTATCTTTGTTCGAAGAACGATCAGAAGTGTGCTTTATTTTCTCTGAGCTAAAGCTGCTTTTAACTGCTTTTTATTCTACCTGTGAAAGGATCAAAGTCATTGATTCCGGCTTCTCAACAAATTTAGTACATACTCAGTCTGAATTGGATAGATAATTTTGAATTCTTTTCATAGATTCCATTGATGGATGATGAAAAAAGTACACAGTACAGTTTGTAAACTCTGAAGTCAGTGTTCTCCTGTCATTCTGCTGAATGGAAATTTAATGGCAGCTCCTTATTCTCAACACAGCACTTTCAATTTCTGAATGACTTTAGAAGGAAAGGGAAAAAGGTCATTTGTGCTTTAGCGTGGGCGTCACTTTGTTTTAAATAGTGGTGGGGACAGTTTTGGGGGTGGGGGGAGGGGGGTGCAGTGACGACATGAAGTGGTGAAAGTCAAGAATACGTTATGTTCAGAAAATCTTAACTGTTTTGATTTAGAGTCATTCTTAATGGGGCCTGGGTAGCTCAGCAAGTAAAGACGCTGACTACCACCCCTGGAGTCGTCAGTTCGAATCCAGGGCGTGCTGAGTGACTCCAGCCAGGTCTCCTAAGCAACCAAATTGGCCCAGTTGCTAGGGAGGGTAGACCTCCTCGTGGTCACTATAATGTGGCTCTCGCTCTCGGTGGGGTGCGTGGTGAGTTGTGCATGGATGCCACGGAGAATAGCGTGACGCCTCCACACGCACTATGTCTCCGTGGTAACGTGCACAACAAGCCATGTGATAAGATGTGTGGATTGACGGTCTCAGACGTGGAGGCAACTGAGATTCATCCTCCACCAACCGGATTGAGGTGAGTCACTATGCCACCATGAGGACTTAGAGCACATTGGGAATTGGGCATTCCAAATTGGGGAAAATAGGGGAGAAAAAAAAAGAGGCATTCTTAATAACCAATTCAAGTCTTGGTTTGTGATTTAACTGGAAAGGTGCGCACACTGCAAAACAAGGGAGAACGCGTCTGAATGCAGGAGAGAACAAGCCGCAAAGAGCACTCATGATTAAGTTAAAAATAACAACCTCCTACAGTAACACACACAAATGAATTGGAAACTCCTGCTAGAGAACTGGAGATGTTTCTTTTGCAATAGACATTTACCTGACGAAAGCTATTTCAAAAAGTTGTGGGGACAAAACTGGCAAAGGCAAAAATTGGTAGGGACATGTCCCACCCGTCCCACCTTTAAATGACACCTTTGTGCTTTAGTGTTAGCTTGTTAAGGCTAAACTTTCCTTGATGCTCTGAGGCAGACACATTTTCACTGCTCTGGAAATCAGCGTGTAGGTAATTTTTTTCACCCAAATTTGGACATGATATGCAAAATTCCGGACAAGTGGCACCATGTGTTGATTTTTCATGCTGCGAAAATTGCCCCCGTTGTGCCTTTGATGTTACATACCTTTAGGGTGACGAGACATCCTATAAAACTGGGACAGTCCTGATTTTACGTCTCATGTCACATGTCCCACGCCCTGACGGTGGTATAGTTGGCAGGCCTTTTGTCCCGATAATCAGTCTTAGCTTAAATGTTTTATGAAACTGACATCGCTATACTTCGTGCTTTTTCTGTCATGAGAAACAGCGACAGGTAACAAGAGAATTGTTCATTTCCACTGACAGAATCAGCAGTACTTTCTCCAAGCAACTCCCAGTCTTTCCAAAACTTTCCCCCTCTCCGCTCCCTCCCACCTCTGCTGCTGTCTGTCTGCCCATAAGAAAAGGCTCCTCACCAGCTAGAAGCCAAAAACCGGGGAGGGATGGATAATAATACAGTACAGTACAGGTCAAGGTAATCAAATGGCAAAATAAAATCCGTACCCTTCATATAGCTTAGGTTATAGACCTAAATTCTATAAAATCGCACACATGTACCACACCATTTTTCATTTTGTTGAAAACAACTGTACAGAATTGCAACCCTATTATGGAGCTATTACTGGTTTCTACATCGCTCTCCACAAACCGTGCAGTGAAAACGGAACATACCCGTATATAGTGTGTTCATACTTGTAAGTTAATACTGGGGAGCTGTTAAAGTGAAAACATTAACTCATTTAAAAGCAGGAATTTTAGCCAGAAACTTATTTTAAATATCCATAGCACTTGTGAATATATTTACCTGGAGTGAAATGACTACGTATTCTGTCGAATAGTATCCTGTTGTGTCCCGTTTTTTTTTTTGTCATGGTCATCTGGTCACCCTACGTACCTTTTGACCTACTGTACAAGATACTACATTTTCAAAGAAGTAAACGAATGCTGTTTTGGTTTAATTTTGAAGCTCCAAAAGCACATAGAGGCAGCATAAAAAACTCCAGTGGTTAAATCAATGTCTCCAGAAGCGATATGATAGGTGTGTGTGAGAAACAGAACAATATTTAAGTCCTTTTTTTCTATCAATCACCACTTTCACTCTCTTTTTCGCATTCTTCTTTTGTTTTTGGCAAGTCACATTCTTTGGGCATATCGTCACCTGCTCAGCAGGGAGAGATTATAGTAAATTTATAGGGAATATTAAAATATAAAATAAATGTTTTTCAAATACCTTCCCAAACAAAATGTGATATATGGCCATAAACATACTGTATTTATAAAACTAGATTTCATATATTTGGACATATACAGTATGTAGGCTACATAATCCGATTACTCTATTATTTGGGAAAATATTTGTTACAAGTATGAAAATATGTTGTTGCATACAGTATGTGCAAGTATGTGATGTTTTTATCAGTGAAAACCATACATGAACATACATATAGTAGGCCATGTGTTTTACATTTTACAAAGTGGCACAATTTTGCATACATAGTCCAATGCGCACTTCAGTTTTGCATTCTAGATGAGACCATACAAATAGTAATTACATGTAGTTGTGTTTGCTAAGGAAAGCATCACATGCCCAAGCACCAGGGTGACTGCACGTGAAAGCACTATCACATTTTCTTCAGAAAATTTCAAGTTTGGTTTATATTTATTCTGATGTTATTTGCTCAGCAGATGGCTGCTTTGGTGTGGAGCTCTTAGCATTTTTGTTACTTTTGTTTGTTATGATTTTTGTCACTCTTCCCTGATCAGTTTCACCAGGGATGACAGCGCGTTACATCTGCAGGGCTTCCAACTGTTCCAGAGTTATCAGGGAAAATGAGAGCCAGTGGAACATGCTATTACATCAATGAAAGTTGGTGTACAGATGTAACAACATTGAAGAAGATGTGCTGTCCTAATTTAGAGGCACTATTCATCAACTGTAAGCCTTTCTACTCGCCATGGGAGTTTTCCCACGTTCATTCTGGTGAGTGTTTATATCCCGCCACAAGCGTGTGTGGATGCAGCATTGCAACAGCCGGCTGATCACATCACAGACACGGAGCTCTCTTATCATTATCCTGGGAGATTTTAATAAAGCTAACTCACCCGTGAACTGCCAAAATATAAACAACACATCACATGCTCCACCAGAGAAAGAAATATACTGGACCACTGCTACACCACTGTAAAGGATGTGTATCGCTCTGTCCCAAGTGCAGCTTTAGGACTCTCTGATCACTGTCTGGTTCAACTTCTCCTGACCTACAAGCAGAAACTAAAATCAGCTAAGCCTGTAGTAAGGTATGTAAAGAGATGGACCAATGAAGTAGAGCTGGAACTACAAGCCTGCTTTGACTGCACTGATTGGAGTGTTTTTGAGCTCACAGATACTGTGACATCATATATGTTTCTGTGAGAATATATGCATCCCTACTAGGACATTTTTATCATTCAATAACGATAAACCATGATTAACAGGAAAACTCAGACAGCTTCATCATGCCAAGGAGGATGCTTAGTGGGAATAAAACATTGTACCACCAGGCCAGGAACACACTTACTTAGGAAATCAGAGTGGCTAAAAGAAGCTACTCTGAAAAGCTGAAAAACCAGCCAATGATCCTGCATCTGTGTGGAAAGGCCAAAAAAGCATTACCAAGTACAAGACACCTCCCCCTCGCTCTGTAGAGAGTCAATTAATGGCTGATGAACTGAATGTGTTTTATTGCAGGTTTAAAAAGCCCAGTCTCACACCACTCTCCCACTCTGATCTTCACTTCACACACATACCAACACCTCCTGGAACCCCCCTCCTCCCCCTCCTGCTATTCAATCTGCACTTATGATCTGTGAGGAGGATGTGTGCTGGGTCTTTCAGAAACAAAAGACTAGGAAAGCTTCAGGCCCAGATGGTGTTTCACCTGCCTGTCTGAAAGTCTGTGCTGACCAACTGGCCCCCATCTTCACACAGATCTTCAATAGATCACTGGAGCAGTGTGAAGTTCCCTGCTGCTTCAAACGCTCCACCATCATTCCGGTCCCCAAAAAACCCAAAATCACAGGACTTAATGACTACAGACCTGTCGCTCTCACGTCTGTGGTCATGAAGTTGTTTGAGAGACTGGTTTTGGCCTACCTGAAGGACATCACTGGACCCCTGCAGGATCCTCTTTAGTTTGCTTACCAAGCAAACAGGTCTGTGGATGATGCTGTCAGTATGGGACTGCATTATATCCTGCAACACCTCGACAGACCTGGGACTTATGCAAGGATCCTATTTGTGGACTTCAGTTCAGCCTTCAATACCATCATACCTGATCTTCTTTCAACCAAACTGACCCAGCTCTCTGTGCCCACCCCAATCTGTTGATGGATCACCAGCTTTCTGACAGATAGGCAGCAGCTACTGAGACTGGGGAAACTCACATCCAGGACCCTCACTATTAACATTGGTGCTCCTCAGGGATGCGTTCTCTCTCCACTGCTCTTCTCCCTGTACATGAATGACTGTACTGCAAAAGACCCCACTGTCTTTTTACCATGGTCATCGGCCTCATCCACGATGGTGATGAGTCTGCATGCAGATGGGAGGTTGATCAGCTGGCTACCTGGTGCGGTCACAACAACCTTGAGCTGAACACCCCCTCCCTCCCCCAACCATCCTGAACAGCACTGTGGCAGCAGTAGAGTCATTCAGGTTCCTGGACTCTACCATCTCTCAGGACCTGAAGTGGGACACCCACATAGACTCAATTGTGAAGAAGGCTCAGCAGAGGTTGTACTTCCTTCGCCAGCTGAGGAAGTTCAACGTGAAACAGGAGCTGCTGACACAGTTCTACTCAGCCGTCACTGAGTCTGTCCTGTGTACATCTAAACTACAACGGACAGTCAGGACTACTGAGAGGATTATTGGTGCCCCCCTCCCCACCCTCCAAGACCTGTAAAATCCCTCTGGACCCCACACACCCTTTCCACTCCCACGCCCTCTGGCCGGCACTACAGAGCACTGAGCGCCAGGACATCCAGGCACAAGAACAGTTTTTACCCTCAGGCCATTTTGCTCATGAACAATTAAACTGCCTCAGGACTCCCCCATAGTGCAATAATGTAAATGCATTTCTCATGTACATATGTAAATTCACATATTTATATTCATATTTATTTTATTTAATAACTGTACATACCTACCTTGCACATACATTACCACTTTCACATGTACATACACCATTCTGTTATATGTCCTATTATTTGTATGTCTATTTATACTCCTACCTTGTATTATATTCTGTCTCACTGTAATATTCTGTGTGCACTTGTTTTTCCTATCACCAAAAAACATTCCTTGTGTACATGAGAACACTTGGCAATAAAGCTCATTCTGTTTCTGATTCTGATTTGGATCAAATATACACCTCTTACCTCGCATATCTAGATATGATTTATCTACACTTCATATACACCTCCAACACAAATTAATTTCTCAGCCAGATAGAGATCTGATTGCATTCGTTTTCTGCATCACATGCAAATCAAGGACTATTAATCTTCTGGTGTCCTTTTGCAATCAAGTCACGCATATAGAGGAGACCGGGGCTAGTTGTCTCAAGGGCTATATCTCAGTAACAATAAGATTTAGAGTCAAAGGTCCAATTGGTCAAATGTGTGTTTTCTCAAGCAAAGGTTTTGTATGTTGTATGGCTACTCAGACTACTTATTTTCATATCTGGAGTGAATATCCTTAGAAGATACAGATTATATTTTTTAATATATAAATATAGTCATTAAATAAGCCTTCAGTATAATAGTTTTGTGAAAGGGAGCACTTGGCTTAATTCTGAAGATCATAAGGCTCATTATACAAATATTTAATACTTAATCCCCATATTAAAAATAGATTGAAATGCAGAAATAATATATAAATTATAAAGCTTATATATAATCATAGGATTGAAGTGGGCCCTGACAACCTAATACTTGGTATACTACCTCCATTACTAAAAAATAAATTACGCAATACACTTTCAGAGTAATTAGAATTGTATCCTTAAAGCAAATTACAAGGCAAATCAGAATCCCCATGAATGCAAGGATGAAATGGAGAGAAATAATATCAAGGATGAATAAAAAGATGGAGTGGAAGAAAATATATTAGATGGGGAGATCAATAACATATAAGATTAAGAACCTAAAATTTGAACACTGTCCTTTTCTGCATATCGCTTCCCCCTTCCGTATATCGTGGCGTTGTTTTGTGGCGTGTTCTGCATAACTCAGCGGCCCATGTGGCCCCATTTTGCAGCCGGCCTACTGGGAAAAGTCCCAGTTCTCCCAATTGCCAGTCCGCGCTTGGGGTGGGGATAGGGTTAGGTTAGGTAACCCTAATCCTAACCCTAACCCTAAATGCTATAATTTTTATTCTTGAATTACAATTTCAACAGTTTTATATTTTTGTGTTTTGTGAATTTCTTGAAATACCAATAAATATAAACCATAAAAAATTCAGATATGTTGTAAAATATGGCGTTTTTTATTTTATTTTAGATAGTATTACAAAAAAGGATTTCTTCTTAAAACAGTGTCATAAACAGCAAGTTCCAATTATGACAACATATGAGTGTGTGAACATGCCCCGCTATTGTGAACATGCCCCACTATTGTTGTCTCAAAAGGACAGTGTATGTTCAAGGAACTGTATCTTTTTCCTGGGGCAATAATGGTGGAAATGTTCAATAGCCTTTTTGTAGTCAAGATTTTAAGGTATTTTCTATGCAGAAATAGACCCTTAAAAATAAACCTTCCTTATAAGGAAGATTCACTGGAGTTAAAAAAATAAAAAAAATAAAATGTGACGAGGTTTGATGATATGAGATACAAGACAAGGGTTCATATCACACGTATTACAAACACATATTTCACACCACACATACTCCACATTACGCGTCCAGAGAAGGCATTAATTCCAAACAATTTATTAACAGCTTCACTACATAATTGATCAAAAGTTCAGCCCTGGTAAGCACAAAGTACTTCATCATGAAACCAAGCACGTAGCTTTAGCGCCAGGGTGAAATTCAGCTCTCGCTATCAGTGGCTCCTTTACACATTAAAGCAGTCTTAATTTCTGAGAGCTACTTAATTATATAATGTGACAAGGGGGTATTAAAATCACAACTCCGTCAATTATAGATTTGATCACTTTACAGGCGAGGTTAACTATGCAGTGATGTGTGTGGAGAGAGAGGCTTTTAAAATGGAACTGGGTTCAATTGAAAAGCCCCACTGTTGAGAGTAATGAACAGTGACAAGTGCCTTCAATGACTATTGCTGCTAACAGTATAATTCAACAACACTTACTTAATAGTTATTTTCTTTGCTTTTATGAGTTCATATGCACTTTTAAAAACTAATTTGTCACACCACAGGACCATTTAAGATGAACTAGTGAAAGCAAAAATTGTGTTTAAAAATGTTAAAACTTTATTCAACCACAGTGGGACGCTACAGTCCTGAAGTCTGCCTCGCACGGATTGATGGATTTAACCCTATAATGATGAAAACTTAGCTGACAAACCAGTTGTATGCAATGTACTAGATATCTGTTGCCTCCTGGTGGAAGGTTTCTGTGCTCTTCTGGAAGTAGAAGACCTTGTAATATAATTTCCGAAATGGCCTTTGTTTTATGATGCACATGCCTTTTTGTTGTAAATCTTATGACATGATAAATTATAGATAAACAGTTTTGGGTAGATTACTCCTATAATGTAATCCGATACTAACTACAAATTACACATTTTAAATTGTAACCAGTAACCAAATCTTTTAGATTACACTTTTTAGGTAATCTAATCTCTTTACTTTTGCATTACACATTGCATGTTTTGATAAATCTAATCACTAGTTTTAAATATATTAAGCATCATATGTATTACGTTAACACTTGTTTAATTAAACAGTAGTAATAAACAAGAAAAAGTCCCACACACTGCTATTGCACATAATGCAAATATTACAAATTTATTAATACGTTTCAGTCATGAAACCTTCCTCAGGCATAAATGTTTAATGATTTAGTTGCATGGACACTACGCTATGGTCTAGTTATTGCATTTGGCTGATTTGTAATGTAATCAAAAATGTAATCATGTAATCCATTAAAATAAATGTAATCTGATTACATTTTTTTTTTTTTTTTTTTTTTTTTTTTTTTTTTTCAGTGCATTTGTTGATTTTGAAACAAATCTAGCATCAAGATGTGCTCACAACTCTACAAATTGGTGGGCTCCACCCATTGTCTACTCAAGCCAATCAGATAAAGGCCACATTACTCTGACCAATCGTAGCATGTTCTATCTTCAACCAATCATGCTTCGTTTTACTATCCGCAAACATTTAAAGAAACAGACGCCATTAGAGGAATACTGTGACTTAAGGTTTGTATCATTTTCTCTCAGTTATAAACATGTGTAGTGTCTTGTTAAATGTTGACAGCTGAAAATCGCCCGTTTGTAGAGTGTCCTGATCATTAGCTTTATAGCTAACCTGGCTGACTGTATGAGTCTGCTATTTTAATTTTAACCAAGTTTCTTGACTGAAATGTGTCGTCAAAACCTTTACTCTTAATGTTACATGGCAGATCCAAACAGACACACTACTAGACACTACAAAAGTAGTAGTACAGGTAGTGTCTTTATCTTTATAAATCATGAATCATATTAGATGATCTTAGGAGAACAAACCATAAATTAATACCCTATATTACACAGTGTACAAGATCTGCTATGCCAATCATTTGGTTTCACATTATGATTATGTATTTAATAAAATCAGTTTTAAGGTAATATTTATTAGAATTTTGCATTTAAGTACTTTTGTGTGAATTTTCCTTCATAAAATACAGCATCATGTTCTGACAGTGATAACTGACTCATTAATTATTGCCATCTTTTTCAGATGTTTCCCCTGTGTACTGCCTATCAACTTTGAGCATTTGACTCACCTGCTCCAAAACTCAACAAAAAGTGGTTCCATCTCCAATACAGGACACCTTTTATAATGTGTAATATGATATTCTTTACTTTTCTGTTATGTCAGATTTCCTTTAAGTTACAATGTCATGTCTTGAAATGAAAGTGCAATACAAAATGTAAACGTAAAACCGTAACATTGTCTTTGGGTTGACTTACTTAAAAATGAAAATTCTGTGATTTACTCACCCTCATGTTTTTTTTTGTTTTGTTTTTTTTTAAAAACCTGTACCATTTAGTTTCTTCTGTGGAATATGAGAATACATTGTAAAATGTAGATGCTGCTAATGAGGCTGAAATGAAAGTGAGGCTGTCAGTCCCTATCATAATTCCTGACATCTCTTTTGAGTTCCTCCCACAGAAGAAAGTCAGTCGTTTGGGTTTGGAACAACATGAATACGAGTATAAATGATGACTCATCTCATTTGACAAAATATTTTTTGCCATTTAGTTGACAAATCTTTTATTGAGTTCTATCAAGGCATTTTGAGGAGAATAGAATTTTAAAGAGTGTCTGTTTTTTAACACTTTAAAGCAAGTCTGATGGCAAAAAGGTATAATTTTTTGGTTACAATTGACAGGTTGTCATGCATGTAACTACAAAAGACAATAAATTTGAGTACTTGTTTTTACACACACAAACACTGGTATTGAGCATTACAACTGGAGTGCTTGCATTTTGCTCGAGCTGGTTGTACATGAACAACGTCATTGCCACGTCATGGTGTTGTATCAGTTGTCTGGGATGGATACTCCTAGCCAGGGTAAGAGCATTCTGCACAAATGATTGGAAAAAATAACAGTTACACGTTAAAAACAAGTCCATTACTGTATAGAAAAGAACATGTTACACAAACAAGTTTGGGCCATATAGCTTTGTGATGTCTTACCACCAGAAGCACAAAAGTCCCACAACTGTTTCCATCTTTTTGTGATGTGGAGCAGAGAGCACCAGTTCTCCAGTATCCTTGCAACTCTTTTATTATTATTATTATTGTCCTCCTGTATCTCGCAGCCCATATACTTCCTGAGTAAATAAGTGAAACACACTGTTTTACAGGGTTAACATAATAATTTATTGTGAGTAACACTGGACTGGTCTGCCATAACACTAAGTGCTAAAAATATAAATCCTTTGAAATATTACAAATATATATATATATATATAGTGAAACCAAATGATTGGCATAGCAGATCTTGTACACTGTGTAATATAGGGTATTAATTTATGGTTTGTTCTCCTAAGATCATCTAATATGATTCATGATTTATAAAGATAAAGACACTACCTGTACTACTACTTTTGTAGTGTCTAGTAGTGTGTCTGTTTGGATCTGCCATGTAACATTAAGAGTAAAGGTTTTGACGACACATTTCAGTCAAGAAACTTGGTTAAAATTAAAATAGCAGACTCATACAGTCAGCCAGGTTAGCTATAAAGCTAATGATCAGGACACTCTACAAACGGGCGATTTTCAGCTGTCAACATTTAACAAGACACTACATATGTAATGTAAATTATAAGGTGGGCAAAATCAGAGATCACCACAATTCACATTTCATTGACCACTCCCCACGATATCAGGAGCAGAAGTGTGGGTTTTCCCAGAGATCCACCTCACAGGTCACACATCAGTCAACATGTTTTACTCTTATATGGTTTAGCAGACATGTAAGTGACCAGAGGTCAGAAAAGTACCTTCAATAAGCCACTAATCCAGTACTGTTAAGGAATCAACCCAGATATTACAGACACAAGCAGTTTGAGAAGATTGTCCGGCACAGCTCAGTATCACTGAGGCAGGGATAATGACACAGGATTTCCCAGGGTCAGTCTGCACAGCTATTCCCTCCTTCACTCTTTGAGTAAACTGACATAATGGTGCTTCATAAAGGTCCAATTTAGTGTTTGACAACTCTCTCTCGCTCTCGCTCTCGCTCGCTCTCTCTCTCTCCCTCTCTCAGAGGTATTTTATGATAGTCTAGTAAAATTTTGGTCAGATTAGAGAGACTTGCCTGGTTATTTATTGTATTTTAACGTGTCTATTTTCATTTTTAATGTTTGCTGCCACTACACTAAAATATGCAAAGTTTTTCTTTAGTGATTACCTTTACGTTTGTCATCAAAACATTTGTCATCGTCCCTCGTTTATTTAAAGTTGAGCAAAATATGCAGTTACAGTGAGGCACTTACAGTGCAATGGAAGTGAATGGGCCAGTCCATAAACATTAAAATACTCACTGTTTCAAAAATGTAGCCACCAAACGTAAACACTGTATGTGTTAACATGATTTTTGTGTGATAAAATCATTACTAAACTTATCTCTGTAAAGTTATATCCTATTACAACTTTGCTGTCATGATGGCGAAATGCTGTAAACCCTGTTACCCATGTGATAAATGCCATAACGCAGGTAAATCCCTGATTTTATCACATGTTAACATGTATACTTTTGAAACAGTGTTTATTTGAACGTTTATGGATTGGCCCCATTCACTTCCATTGCGCCTCACTGTAATTATGACTATTCGAACAAATTATGAACAAATTATGAATTTTGATTTTTTTGTTTTGTGGTAATCAACATGCTGTCAATTGAGCATAACTTGAATTGAACCCAGAATATTCCTATAATTAATGCTGATTTCAATTAAAACAGTAACTGTATTACCGTAAAAATTTAGATATTGACAATCACCACTAATTAAATAACTAAAGAGTGTGGAGTTAATGTCATGTCATGAAAATAATGTAATAATGCAAAAAAAAGAATAGTCATGAAATAGCCTTCCGTTTCTCTATGCAATATATATATATATATATATATATATATATATATATATATATATATATATATATATATATATATATATATATATATATATATTGTATTTTTTAAATTGTATTTTCTTCGATTTACCATATTATTAGGAAATACATTATTTTACAAAATCACACTGGCGAGAAGGAAGGCTGCGATGAGAAAATAATTGCGGGTTGTCTTCCAATGGCGTTAGAGAGCGGAAGCACGTGGGTAAACAGGAAGTAGTTTTTGCATTTGGCGGGTTGAGCGGTGAAGACGCGCAGAAATGGCGGGTGAGTGTGAAAACCTTCTATTAAAGTGGTGCTGTGTCATTACTGCTACACTCATGATGAATGTGTGTGATATTAGAGCTGGGAATGTGCTGTGTCTGGAAGTCTGCGAGCAAATAGTTTAGAGAAACACTGAGTTTACCTGCGGCTAAATGCTAATTCACAGATGCATGCAGCTGAACACTTGATTGTTTACATAATTCTGTGTTTATTAGTTATATCATTGACACTAACACACACTCACGCACAGTATATCACAATCAAAACATCATATCAGAATGATCAGACGAGAGGCAGCTGCATACAGTCAGTCATCATTACCTGTGTGTTGAGTGAACTGTCAGTGGAACACATGAGATCAAGTTAGTGTCTTTAGATCTGACACTACACAACATGATAGATCGATAGATAGATTTCTGAAAAAACAAAACTATAGGCCGATAACTATATTTTGGCTTTTATTCAACCTATGCTGTCATTATATCACTATTTTGCTTAGGAGTTCTATTTAAAAAAATGTACAGAGAGGTACAAAATGTAGGTCTATTTTATTTTTCTAACAATATATAATTTCCATTGAACATAGATTGGATGTGTTGAACACAAGACAGGTCAGAATTAGCCTATAAAGGAGAATTCTGGGTTCAATACAAGTTAAGCTCAATCGACAGTAGGGCTGCCCCCGATCAAAGATTTTCCTAGTCGACTAGTAGGCATTAATTTAAGCCATTGGTCGACTAGCTGTCATACGTTTATGGTATTAATTTAATTACATATATATATATATATATATATATATATGTATATATATATTTTGGGGGGCATCAGAAAATGGTTTGAGTTCCAGGGCTTAGAAAGAAGGTTATACATAACATTGCTAACACTGTTCTACATTACAGAGAAATACTAAACCATAATAATGAGCCTTTAAAATATATATTTTACAAGCACACACACGAAGCGAGCTGCAGCGTCACCGAGAAAAGAGGTAATGATTCTGAATGTGTCGGAAAAACCAGCAAGGAGACTGTCTGAACATTTTGTTCATTTATAGAGAGAAATGCACATTAGGGTTGTGCCGACAGACGATGATCTCGGGGATCAACGATGGTCAGAGTGATCGCCAGTAGCTGATGCCTTTAATGATGTTAAAACGGTATTTGGCTCGTTTTCCCATTAATGTATTAAATTATTATTATTATTAGGCTATTATTATTATCAAATTAATATTACTAATAATTTGCCAGTAGACACACAGACACACGCTTGAAGAAACACACTTTATTATATTATCAAGAACAGATGACAGAAAAGTGTCTATGTGCATGTATGACACGCTGTTTGTACGGAGGCCTGCAGTCTCGTGGAACACACGCATGTAAAAGGTTCTCACTCTTTCTTTTGTTTTGCAAGAACAGTATCGTCTACGAGTGCTGCAAATGACCTCAGATATCTCAGCTCAGGAGGTGCTTTGAGTTCAGTTCTCTTTATTTCCACAGAGCAGTTCATTGTGAACGCAACTCTGCAGCCTATACATCTGTGATTAAAACATAAATAATACAAAAACACATTCACCTCGAACCATGATTTATATTTCAGTGATTATTATCATCATTATAATTATTATTTTTATATTTATAATTGTTTTTATTTCTTCATTTGTGTAAGTAATTTTCCGCCTGCATGTTAAGATGGATTCTTGCCTGACGGTAAATGGAAAGGTGTGTATATATATATATATACTCTTCTTTTATCACTTCATTATTTTAATTGCTTTTTGGAGTGCAATTTGAATTTAGAAATGTATTTGATTTAAGTTTTTCATTTAAAAAAATAAATAAATTAAATTAAAAAAAAGATGAATATTCACCGATCCCTCAGCCCAGGGGTTGCCGATGTAATTGGATATATATATATATAAATATATATATATATATAGTGAAGGAGGGAACAAAACAAATTTATTCACACACATGATGTATTTTCCCGGATAACCAAATACCCGACCGGCAGAGAATGCACAGATGAAGTAGGTTAGTTTCCAAAGACATGCTGCCCTTCACAACTGTTGTAAAGCCATCTTTCAAAAAGTTGAACAACACACATTTTAGTTGCACTTCATTTTTTTCCAGTTTCATTTGAATTTTTAACTAAAATAAATCAAGTTGAAAATCAAGGTGTCTTGCTTTATTGTGTAGGCTTAACCCTAACTCTGCTTAACGAAAATTACCCCATAGTACCTCTTAGCGTCCAACAAGCGGTAATACCGGTGTTTGTTGTTTTTATGTGGAGTTTTTTCTGCAACCAACCGACCAATCAAAACTTGTTGACCAAGACTCTTCAGGGGGCAGCCCTAATCGCAGCATTTGTGGCATAATGTTGATTGCCACCAAAAATTATTTTGACCTGTCCCTCCTTTCTTTTATAAAAAAAAAAAAAAAAAAGCAAATATCGAGGTTATAGTGAGAAACATACAATGGAAGTGAATGGAGCCACATTTTTGGAGGGGTTAAAAGGCAGAAATGTGAAGCTTATAATTTTATAAAAGCACTTAAATGAATTCTTCTGTTAAAACTTGTGTATTATTTTAGCTATAAAGTGGTTTAAATCATTGTTTTTTTACAACCATTTTAGGGTTTTAGTGTTTACGGTGTTAAGTCATCATGTTAACAAAGATGTCAAATTGGCTAGAATTTTACACAGAAGAGGTTAGCAAGCGATTCTATCACACTTAAATAATGTTAACATACATATTGTTTTGGACTTTTGGCTATACTTTTGAAACAGTGAGTATTTTAATGTTTACAGATTGGCCACATTCACTTCCATTGTAATTCCTTCAATGGAACCAAGAAATTCTTCTTCTTTTTTTTTCTTTTTTTTTTTTTATAAAGAGGGACATGTCAAAATTAGAGCTGTCAGAATTAAAGTGTTAATTAAAACGTGTGAATTTTTCGTAATCATGATTAACGCATTTATTGTTAATGCAGCATAAACACTTGTGTGAAGGGCGGAACATTTGTAATGTGTCGGCATGGAGTCATTACAGTGACGCACACACCATAGCGCCAGAGCCCTTCTACCAAATAGAGCCTACAAGCTTAACATAAAACAGCATAACGTGGCGGTCCTATAGACATTCTATGGGCGGAACTGTCTTAACACACTAAAGTTGACCATTATGCTCTCTCTTATGATAGAGCCATGGAGGTTGTTATCTCAGTAAATAAAAGAATCTCTGACAGCACTTCCCTATCAGTGATAAAATGATGGAGAAAGGAGCTCTAAGCACAGGGGCTCTCTGCAGGATAGAGGCCTTCCAGGACCAGGGTTCCCCACCCCAGTCTTAGCGCTATTTGATGTACAAAACAAGCCCAGATGGGACTTGTGACAGAAATCAAGTATTTTTCCACCTATGTAAGGCGCATGGTGAGTTCAAAGCGGCATTGACGTCCTGACGTGAATCATGAAAGCAGCTTCACGATTGCTGTAGGAAAGCGGATAGTCACAGTCTACCGGCAGATTAATATTGTGGGTGATGAGAGTTTAAGAGATTTAATGCCCATTGCAATGAATATGCATCCTATGTGGGGACTAGTTCTTTCAATTAGTCAAACTCCCACTTAGACTTCGGGAAACGTTTGATGTGACTTGAATTGGTGATGTTTTAGTGCATTTCTGTGTTTATATTGTGGAAGGCTTTGTGTGGAAAATGTTAATAAAGCATTAAATTGCTAAATATTGTTTTGTTTTCTTTCCTAAGATGGAAATAAATCCATTTTGACAAGAAAAGAGTGATATATAGTGTCAAATTTCAGCACTTTCAAAATCTGCGATTAATCGTTATTAACTACAAAAAAAATATGCGATTAGAAATTGTAATCGACTGACAGCACTAGTCAAAATAAATTGTGTTAATCAACATTGTCACAAATGCTGTCAATTGATCTTTAGGGCTGCAACTAATGATTATTTTGATAATCGATTAATCTATCGATTATTAGAACGATTATTCGACTATTCGGTGATTATTGCAACAATTAATCATTAGCTCTTAACCGATTATTCAGCTTGTGCCCTGACATAAAAGGTTGTATTAAACGTGCTTACTAACAATAAAGAGGACAAAATCATCTTTTAAAAATACCTCTAAATGACATTCACTGAATTAAAGGGAAAACATACTTTTTATTAAGTTTAATTCAGTAAAGAAATTCACTGCAAAAAATCCTATTTTTGTCTTGTTTTCCATTTAAAATTGTCTAAAAATCTTTAAAACAAGATACATTTACTTGAGAAGCAACATATAAGATATTTAGAATTGCTTTAAGAGATTGTCTCTTAAATATAAGTGTATTTTGTATATAAGTGTATTTTTTCACTTGGTTATAACTTGAGTGCAGTAAAGACAAATATACTTATTCAAGATCTATTCTCTAAAAGCAAGTCTAAATATCGTATATGCTGCTTCTGAGGTGAATGCATCTTTTTTAAAGGATTTTTAGATATTTTAAATATTTGTATTTTTAATATTATATTCAACATTCTCAGATAACTATTTTTCTTCTGCAGTATAGCTGCTAAAGTAAATGTATATTGTTTTAAAGGAGTTTTAGATATTTATATTGAAAAACAAGCCAAAACAAAAACAAATCAAAAACACATTTTGTTGCAGTGTATAATGGAGCGATGACTACCCTCTCTCACATTTCTGTTCACTTCAATCCATCTTTAACTCACACAAAAACAAACTCTCGCTTATTAATAAAGCTGCGTATTGCCAATTTCCTTCACGATAAGAAATGCACAGTGACACATATATTATGATTCAATAAGTCACGAGCCATCACGTTATAATCTAGCTGTATTAAGCGTCCACATTTGAGGGATGAGCGTCCCCACGACAGTGTGTGCCTCAGCCGGGTGCGGTTTCAGTCTCTCCCCCTTAGATCAGGACACTTCGCACAACTCATAAAAGAGGCACTGACCCCACAGAGAAATGCCAGTTTCGGAGTTTGTAGTTATTTAAATGATCTACTTCCTTATTATTTGAACTTGAATAAAGCTATAACGCATTAAATATAACTGCATTTAAGATGTAACTCCGGAGTGTTTCCTTTAAAGAGCTCCGGCTCCGCTTATTCCACAACGAGAGTGCTTCTGTATTTACTTATTTTGTATTTTTGTATTATAATTCCCTCATAATTTGCAATCTACATCACCTGAAACTGTTTGTAAAGTTTAGAGTGCATCTGGACTGTGAGCTATGTAATTCTTCCTATCCTCAGTCTGGCGAGAGCTGCAGTGCTACGTTACGTTATGTGAGATTTTAAGTTAAATAAGATCAAAAGACTATTTGACAACGAAAATTTTTGTTGACCATTTTTTATTGTCGATGTTGTTGATAACATCGACTAATCATTTCAGCCCTATTGATTTTAAAGGAATAGTTCACCATTTACTCACCTTCATGCTGTCTCAAACTCGTATGACTTTCTTCAGCGGAACACAACGAAGCTATTTTGATGGAGGTATTATGTGAATGTACACGGGTGGCCAACATTTTGGAATAATGTACAGATTTTGCTCTTATGGAAAGAAATTAATACTTTTATTCACCAAAGTGGCATTCAACTGATCACAATGTATAGTCAGGACATTAATAACATGAAAAATTACTATTACAATTTGAAAAAAAATGTTCAGAACTTCTTAAACTACTTCAAAGAGTTCTCATCAAAAAATCCTCCACGTGCACCAAAGACAGCTTTGCAGATCCTTGGCATTCTAGCTGTCAGTTTGTCCAGATACTCAGGTGACATTTCACCCCACACTTCCTGTAGCACTTGCCATAGATGTAGCTGTCTTGTCGGGCACTTCTCACGCACCTTACAGTCTAGCTGATCCCACAAAAGCTCAATGGGGTTAAAATCCATAACACTCTTTTCCAATTATCAGTTGTCCAATGTCTGTGTTTCTTTGCCCACTCTAACCTTTTCTTTTTGTTTTTCTGTTTCAAAAGTGGCTTTTTCTTTGCAATTCTTCCCATAAGGCCTGCACCCCTGAGTCTTCTCTTTACTGTTGTACATGAAACTGGTGTTGAGCGGGTAGAATTCAATGAAGCTGTCAGCTGAGGACATGTGAGGTGTCTATTTCTCAAACTAGAGACTCTGATGTACTTATCCTCTTGTTTAGTTGTACATCTGGCCTTCCACATCTATTTCTGTCCTTGTTAGAGCCAGTTGTCCTTTGTCTTTGAAGACTGTTGTGTACACCTTTGTATGAAATCTTCATTTTTTGGCAATTTCAAGCATTGTATAACCTTCACTCCTCAAAGCCATGATTGACTGATGAGTTTCTAGAGAAAGCCGTTTCTTTTTTGCCATTTTTGACCTAATATTGACCTTAAGACATGTCAGTCTAATGCATACTGTGGCAACTCAAAAACAAACACAAAGACAATGTTAAGCTTCATTTAACGAACCAAATAGCTTTCAACTGTGGTTGATATAATGGCAAGTGATTTTCTAGTATCAAATGATCAATTTAACATGATTACTCAAGGATAAGGTGTGGGAGTGATGGCTGCTGGAAATGGGGCCTGTCTAGATTTGATCAAAAATGACTTTTTTCAAATAGTGGTGGTGCTGTTTTTTACATCAGTAATGTCCTGACTATGCTTTGTGATCAGTTGAATGCCACTTTTGTGAATTAAAGTACCAATTTCCTTCCGAAACAGCACAATCTGTACATTATTCCAAACTTTTGGCCGCCAGTGTATCCATACAACCCAAATCTCCAAAAAGAACAAAAAGGCAGCATAAAAGTAATTAATACGATTTAAATGGTTTAATCCATGTTTTCTGAAGCGAACAGATCAGTTTTAGGTGGGAACAGACTTAGGTTGTGCGGGATACCGGTACTAAAGAAATATTGCGATACCAACGTTTTTTAAATGGTTCGATATCATTTTGTTGTTAATTTCGGTACCATATTAAAGTATGCTGCCATTATCAAAATGTAATGTAATGTGAGATTTTTGAGATGAAATCAAAGACCATTTGAAAATAATAATAAAAAAGCCTCTATATGGCCTAGTGTGATCATTAACAGCAGAAGGATGTCATTTAATTAAATAATATACAGTCACATGCGCTGCACGCCACAGTATGAATAAGAGGTGCCTCTCTGCCCTGTCATCTCCTTCACACACACACACACAACACACAGGCACACAAATGCAACACACACTACTAATGCTTGATTTTCATGCAGTGTCAAATAGGATCCATCTGCAGAGCCACAGATCAGTGTGTTGAGTGTATAAACGGCTGTAAACTCTCAAATGAACTATTTCTCCGTTGCTGCTCAGAGATTTCAGCTCGTGAGTCGCGGGAAGTTTGATATAACGAACGCTTCACAAACAGGAAGAACTTCAAAGATCTTTCAAAATAAAAGTCCCACTGATATGAGAGCTCTATTCAACTGATTGCGTGAAATTGAAGACATTACGACAGAAAAATATTACTACTCTATGAAAGTGTAATATTCATAGCAGTCGCAATAATACTCATAGTAACAATAATTTAATATTAAATGGTTATATTGTTAGTATTATATCACAAATATCAATATCACAAAAGCAAGTGTACTGAATATCAGCATGCTGTGATTCAGCCATGGCAGCCTTTTGCCTCAGGTAATCAAAAAATGTTTTTTCATTTTATGTTTTCATTTATACTGTTATGCTCTGTTGTGCACCTTTTTTTAATTTTTTTTTTTTAATTTTTACCAAAAATATTATACATATAAATTGTTGAAAAATATTATATTTTCATTTGATTAAAGCTGTACAGTATGTTTTTCATTAAACACAATTTATTATATTTATTATATAAACTATAACATTTAATTAAAACATTTTAAATGGAATCCAGAAAAATTTAAACAGATGGTATAATTTATAAGACTTTATGCAGTTCTTTTAGACAAGTAATTTTCTGTGTAATTACATAAAAAATCTGAGGGTTTTTATTTGTTGCCTAAGTATTGAGTTAGTATCGATACAGCGGTACCAGGGCTGGTATTGTACCAAAGACAAAATTTTGGTTTTGGAGCAACCCTTCAACAGACCAAAATATAGGCCTAACTTAATTTGCACTATAAATCTTGTGATCTGCAGTCTCTATGGTGCGATAAGAATTTGAAGCTGGATTACACTTCCTCATGCTTAACACATGCACAGAGCGCTGTACCTTTATTAGGGATGCACTGATCTGATACCTGGTCCTTACCATCAAACTCCAAAAATGCATAAAAGAACCATAAAAGCACCATTTAAGTAGTCCATATGACTCGTCCATTTTATTTTAAGTCTCTTGAAAACATAATATAGCTTTGTGAATCTTAAAAGGCTGCGTTTAAAAAATAAATATGAAGTCTTTATGAGCAGCACGCTTCAGTAATAGCAGTGCTCTGTTGTGTCACACACACATGGCATGCATGGGCTGATAGATCTCAGAGCGGCGTGCAATATGTGAGTGCTACACATGAACTACACCTCAGATGTAGATGCTCGATAGTTTGGTTTGCTTATAACTTGCATTGAGATCGAAACTGGAGAGGCATTTTATCAGATTTTGAATGAAAAGTATATTAAACTACTGTGAATTACACACAGATCACTGGATTTTAAAGTTAAGAAATTAGGACTGAAATACTTTACTAATGTATAATAAAATTCAAATATGTATTACTATTATTATTATTATTATTAAAAATATTATTAACAATGACTGCAATTATTATTATTTTAAATTAAATTATAATAATATTTAACTTGACTGGGTTCCAGAAAAATAACCGTGTGATTAAAAAGTGGACTGATATCCTATTACAACTGAAGTAAACAAAAAGAGATTTTAATCCATTTAAATTCAGATACAAGTTGAAAAAGTGTGTAAAGAGAACATTTGTTTCTACTGAAGATTTTCACTGAAATTACTGTTAATTATAAATAGTTAAATATTCTACTAGACTCTTTAAAAAATATGTTTTTCTTAATAGGCTACACATTTTTTATATAATTGTTTTTTATTTCTTCTCTAGTTTATAATGAATTCATGTGTAGTTAGATGTTTTTGTTTCTTTAGAGTTCCCCCAATCAGTTCCACGCAGTGAGGTATAGATATTCTTTCGGATCGAATTTTGAATATTCGTAATATTTAACAAAAAAATGCACATTCGAATGCTAAAACTGTGCATTCGAATTTTGGATTTGTGCCAAGCACTGATGACTTGAGATCGATTGCATTCTTGCGCTAAAAAAGGCTAGACACAGTGCAACAAATACAGTTTAACAGAAAGCAGGTGTCTCAATATGCGAAAAAATTATTTTAATTAGACACATCATCAAAAAAGAGCGCTCCTGCACAAGATGCTGAATAAACAAAAACAAAGGGAAACAAAGATTTTCGTCTAGTGCGTGTTTACATAGAAAAACAAATGGATGGTTGCAAAAGCATTCGGTGTGAACAGCCCCTTACAGTTGGTGGAGGTCTTTGGCCATTGTGTCTTGCCCTCTTAGAAGTGTTTCTCAGATTATGCAATGAGATGTTTAAATGCTTTGTCAGGAAAGATGTTCAACTTGGAACTATGTGTCTCGAGATCACCGTTATATTATTGCAAAGAACATTCCTGGCTGTTAAAAAAGAGCATTCCATTTTAAACTAATGTGCATAAAATAAATAAATAAAAAGTTGTAGTCGGTCCATATTCTCAAATGTTAAGTCAAAAGTAAAATGAGAAGGGAAAACGCTTCATTAGACAGTTCACATGGTGTTACATTTGCACTGATTTCTACTACACCAGACTCAAGCTTCATAATAACAGCGAAATACCACATTGTTTTTTACTCAGTACAGTTTTATGTATAGTAGCAATATTCACAGATAGCAGTGGTATTCGGCTGAACTCGGTGGTGAAGCAGCTCAGACTATGAGCCCAGGCAAGAGGCTGTTCAAACAGACGGAACACAACAGACTAGAACCAAACGCGATGTTGAACTCCTTTCCTGACAAAGCGTTTAAAAAAACTAATTTTTTCTTCTAAGAAATGCTTATAAGAGAGCAAGATGCAACAGCCAATGACCTCCACCAATTGTAAGGGGCTATTCACACTGAACACTTTTGCAACCATCCATTTGTTTTTCGATGTAAACGTGCTAGACGAACATCTTTGTTTCCCTTTGTTTTTGTTTATTCAGCATCTCATGCAGGAGCGCTGTTTTTTAGGTGATGTGTCTAATTAAAAAGAACTTCAAAAGCATATTGAGACACCTGCTTTCTGTTAAACTCTATTTGTTGTGCTGTGTCTAACTTTTTTTAGCTTAAGAATGCGATCAATCTGAAATCATCGTCGGTTCCTTCCGTATTTCAGAAATTCAGAATTCTGTCAGAATTTCTTAAATTCTATGAATATTCGAATATCGAATTTTAATTTGACAGCCCTGTTATTTATATGAATTATCTTATTTGGGGGCCTTTCTCAGCAAATAATGATTAATTTGATTAAAATTTGTAATCGATTGACAGCCTTAATTTATACTGTTGTGGCAGCGGGGGCATGGTCAAGCATCTCTCCAGAGAGAGAGAAAGCGGTAAGGGCGCTTACACCTGAGCTAAATTATGTCTAACACCTGTCTCTAATTTCAGTAAGCACGGGGAGAGCGGATAAATAGAGCAACACCGCAAGTAGAAAGGAGAAAGAGTCTGGGCACCACAGAGCCGAACAGGAAGCAAGAGTTTTGTGATGATGAGAGTTTTATTTTAATGAAGCGGTGTGTGATTTAAGTTCAATATTGCAAAGAGAAAAAATAAATCCTTACCTGAACCAGGAAAGCTGCTTCTCGCCTCCTCCTTTCCACTGAACCCCCTTACAACTATATATATATATATATATATATATGTATGTATGTATGTATGTATATATATATGTGTGACTATGGCATTTTTTTAAAATAAAAAACAGCAGTCTAAAAACATTTAGAAAATTTTTCTGCCACAAATACCATAGTTAATACAGTTAGCGTTACTACAGTAAATCCATGGTAAATTTTTGTGTTGAGATGTTAGGATTGAAAAGCCTTCTAATTTATGTTTTCTCCTATTTTCTTCGTCAGTTTAGAATGTGGGGGCTGTTTTTTAAAACTAGTTTCATCACTGAGACACAAACCAAGGAGTTTTGCGTCAAACGATTCTGTACCACATTTAAATGGGTTTCAGCATCCCCGCTGCGCATCACACTGGTTCAAAAGCGGATTTAAAATAGTCTGTGCGCTGCAATTAAGACCAGTTCGCCAGTAAACGCATCTGCCCTGTGCTGATCTGGATAGTGTCTAGTGCTGTTGATAATGATCTGCGCAGTCCGTGAGTTAACACACCTGCTCTGCACTCGCATTGATAAATGGTCCGGGTAGTGCTGTCACTCTGCTTTCATTTGAGGTGAGCAAAATGCACTCCAAAACATACAGTTTAGACGAAAGGGGAAGGCTCATTATTATTCACGAGGAAAGCACTAACTGATTGATCAGTGAGACATTCTGATCTCATGCCGTCCCACGTTTCAGAAATTTGCTCGCGGCCACATGAAATGAAGTGAGTTTGACATCTGTGTGTTATGTGGTGATGTCACTGAGTACGTGCATGTATTTGTGTATGTATTGGGGTCTCTTTTGCAGTGTAGAAAGCACACAGCTGACTGGGGCTAGCAAGCGTTACGTTGCTTCAAGAATATTAAATGAACCATGTGAAATTTCAGCAGTTTCAATCCTCACAGTACACAATATGCACAAAATTGTCACGGTACCAAAATTTCAGTAGTCGGTACTGATACCAATGAAATTTCACAGTTCTCGATACCAATTTCGATACCACAGCAAAAATATGCTAATATGATAATGTGCTATTAAACACAAGTTTTTAGAAATTATTTTAATAATTATTATTATTTTCAGAACATGTTTTAAAGTTTAATTTAATCATCAAAATGGTGTCTAATTAATTAATTCTTAAAACTTTTAATAAGTGAAATTGCCTTTTTTTTGCCAAATCTTTATCAACAGCTGTATTGCTTGTGATAAATTGATTAATTATTGTTATTATTATTATTATTATTATTATTATTACAGAGAATATTACATTTTAGTATACAGTTGTATTATTAATAAATTTTATTTAATCAATTTCAAGCATGTAGCTTTTATTTTGGATCGTACTTTTATTATGATGTGTTTTTTGCCAGAAGCTTCACTTTTCCAGATAAACAGTTCACGTCGTGGCCCGGTGCGATCATTGAAGACTTAATTCACATCTGAAATCTCATCTCTTTACACTGGCCTTTTAGTCTGACAAATGAAATGTAGGACACAGTTTTGGAGTGATTGTATTTTTGATTACTGGTGTTTGTGTATGTGGTAATTTTAAAATGTTGTTTTAAATGTTATTACTGTGAAGCACTTTGGTCAACTCAGTTGTTTTAAATACTATAAATAAAGTTGAGTTGAGATTAAAGCGCAAATGCTGTGATTTTAATTATATAAATATATATTTTACATGTGCTGAGTGGTTCACAGTAGATTAGTGCTCTGCTCTGTCATCTCATACAACGTGAATTATTCTCAATGTCTGTGGAGTTTCTAGTGTTTGAGCGGTCAATATTATTTATTTAAATATTATTTAAATATTTTTAATATTATTAATAAATATTATTTATTGTTTATTTATTTATTTATACATTTAAAGTACGCAACTCATCCACACTAAGATTGCAGCCTTTAGCGGTTTAATAAATCACACTAGGACATGCCGTGATTTTAATTTGATTTTGGTGTGTCAGTCATACTGCACGCTGGTACCGGATTGAGTTGGTGCTCGGTACTACCAGTACTGCAGAAACACTGGTATCATTACATCCTCGGTACCGAAGTACCAGTACTTTTGACAACACTAACAGATACAAATATTGCTCCATGTGTTTCTCCATGTGTGTGCATGTTAATGTTTCTAAGTGTCAGTAAGGATGAGATCATGTTAGTGTCTTTGTAAACCTGATCTCAGACCTGTCATCAAGCAAGTGACTGGTTTATTTATCTCTAATTGTTCATTGCTTATAGCAACACTTTTTATTGATGTTGATGTAGAGCTGCACGATTCTTGATAAATTGAGAATCACAATTTTTTTTTCTTAGAATAAAGATCACAACTCTCTCACGATTCTGAAGAAAAAATGCTTATTTCAGTGATTTACAAAACCTGGACATAAGGGTACTAAACATAGTAACATAATGTACTAGAGGTTCTCACAAAATGTTCTCTGCTTCATCTATGCAAAAATGCAATAAAGTTGTAAATCAAACATATACATTTAAAATGTCCTAAGTCCACAAGAGGGTGCAACGAATACATTATAAACCAAACAGCACTTTGTGATTATTGCAAAAAAAAAACAAAAACAAAAAAACAATCCTGTTAAAAAAACCTGCATAATAAATAAAAAAAAGATTTAGCCTGTTTCTCACATGCTAAGTAAAAAGCAAAACGAGCAGAAAAAGCTTCATTAACAGTTCTATGTTAACTTGGTATTGCACGTGTAAGCAAATATGCAATAAAACACTGTTACAAAAGTTTTTTGTTTTGTTTTAAATAAATATCAGCAATTTAAATTAAAACAATGTGGCCTTCAGTGTTTCTCTTGTAAAAATCGCTTCAAGCTTTTAAAAGGAATTATTCAAGAGCCAGTAATTAAATAGAGAACAGAGTAAACGGTGCTTTAAGTTTTTCAGCAACAGTAATTAAACATTAAAAAAATTATAATATAAAAACATTAAAGTAATTTAATGCAAAATGAAACTACTTAAATATTTGACACTCTTTCCTGTGTGATTAGTAGATTTACATTAATACTGATTTGATGCAGTAAGAATGCCTGAATGCCTATAACAGACATCATGCATCTTATTTACATTTAGACTTTGCACAGATCAAACATTTTGAAGAATTTGTCCCATCTGCTTATACATTAACGGCTGTGTTTGCTTTAATATCTCGTCAAGACAGTGCAGATTTAATCCCGTCTGTTTACACTGGTAATTCATTAACAGCTGTGTTTACATTAATATCACCTAAAGAGGGGTATTTTGATTAAAAACTGTGCAGAGTCTCGTACAGGAGCGCACGGGCAGACACGCATGTGAGCATTTGAGAGCAGCCAGCTGTAATCAAACAGCGCACGGGAAGTAAATTTAGTCAGATCTTGGTAATGCCGTCATTTTTTTGCATCGGTGGCCATAAAAATATTGAACTGAGCAGAGAATCTGTCACACTCCTGGCTAATCGTGGCTGCACCCTGCAGTTTGTAAACCACTGTGCTGGACAAATGTCTGTGCTGTGTTTTAGCTTGTTCAGCATCCCATGCAGGAGTGCTGTGTTTTGTAGATGCCATATAAAGTTTATCAACATAAAAATGCATCTTGAAGTGAATTCGGAATTTAAATTTGACCGCCTTACAGAGGCACGCCACTGGAACATTAATATACATTGCAGAATCATTGTCATTTAGAAATGAGATTGCGTGGGTGTCTGAATCGATATCGTGATCTTTTAACGATTAATCGTGCAGCTCTATGTTGATGGTATGAGTAGCATGTTATGACTTAGATACTCTCTTTCTTTTCTTACAGCAATGAATGACATGGAGAAGAAACTTGCTGAGTTTAAATGCAACACTAACGAAGCTATCTGTTTGAAATTAGGTAAATCGATACCCAGCATTATAAATAAAGCAGTAGACATGGCATGTTTGGTATTCACCATACATACAATTTTGTTTTAGTGCTGTGTCTTTATGTAAGTTTAAGTGTTTTGTTTGATGCAGTGCGCTTCCCAGAGGACATAGATGATGAAAGCACAACATTTCACCCTGAATACAGTCATCAGCTGTATGGAGATGAGTATGTATCATCCAGCATTGCATTTCATGCACATAATAGATTTATTCTTTTCCCTTTTGATGCTAAGACTTTGTTTTTAGGTATGCTGTGAATTTTGTACTACAATGTTAGGCTGTCAAATTAAAATTGGAAATTTTTATATTCGTCGAATTTAAGATAAAAATGCACATTCGAATGCTAAAAAGAGCATTTGAATTTTGGATGTGTGCCAAGCACTGATGAATTATTCTTGGGTAATAGCAGACACATTGAATCGAATAAAACAGAACTCAGGTTTCTCGAGATGCGATTTAAAGGTTGAATTTCCTTTTAAATTGACACACCATCTAAAATGCATCATTACTGCATGAGACGTTGAAAAAACAGTGAGACACAATGCAACGGTTGAAGACGTCCGTCTAGCGCATGCTTGCCTTAAAAAAAAAAAAAAAAAAAAAAAAAAAAAAAGACGGACTTGTTCGGAGTGAACGGCCCCTTAGGTGGTGGTCTTTGGCAGTTGTGTCTTGACAATGCCTTGCTCTGTTATCAGTGTCTCGCTGCACAAGCATTAGTCACATACATACAACTGTATTTAATGAAAAACACGGTGTTATCGCGGTATTATGAAGCTTGAGTCGTGGTAGAACTATGGCACCGGTATAGGCTACTGTTCAACACTAAGTTGACATAGATCGTTTTACTTTTTTACTTAAGAATATGAACTGGCTAAATCTTTTTACTTTATCATTTTATGCACATTTGTCAATAGCCAGACATGTTCTTTGCAATAAACAATAGCTGTAACATGGTGCTGATTGGTTTATATTGATTTGTTGTGCCCTCTTGGGGACATAAGAGACATCATCTATTTAAAAATCAGATGTCTTGTGGATTTTTCTCCCCATCTGAATAATGCAGTTTAAATTTGAAAGTATAATTCTAATTTTTGTAATATTTCAGTGAAACGTGAATTTAGCTTCTCAGCCCTGTTGACAGCCCTACTACAATGTATTCCCTTATTGTTCCTTGGCACCACTACTCTAACACGTTTGTCAAATGCTTGTGTTTTGTACAGTGAAGTTGCATTTGGCTACAAAGGTCTTCAGATCCAGCTGTACTACAGCGCGGGGAACCTGAGCACTCTGTTTAAAGTCAAATACAGCGCAAAGGTCACAGAGAAGTTTGACTGTGTGAAGGTACAGCTTCCCAAACCACTCCTTTGTCATATACAAGTGGACCTCACTAACTGTCACCCAGTTTACACCTGGTATTAAGATCTGTCTCTGGTGATCCGATCACATGTGGTCAGACGAGACAAAACATTTACATCTGTTTGCTCAAATGCGTCTCCTGTGACCACTTGTGTTCGGATTTATTCAGCGGATGATTGACAGGTCAGTGGGTGTTGTTTAGCTGATGTCCGGGATGCATCAGGACGGATTAGCGTTTACACCTCATGCAATGTGGTCACATGTGTTTTTAATGATCCGATCACAAAACATTCTGGACCCTGTTTACACCTGAATTTAGTGTTGACCACTTGTGATCGCATCGCTCGAAATGCATCTTAATACTAGATTCTGAATTTACTGTCTATATGTACCCTAATCTCTGCTATCCAAAAGAAGTTTTGGTTTACATGTGCCTTACATGGCAACAAAATTTCAGTGCATGCAAAGATCGGCATTTCGTGTCACCATTACCATTGAGTCCTATAAGAGAAAGTGATTGCTGACTAAAGAAGTTAGTGGTCTCTCTAACATATCTATAAATGTGCCAAGAAAGCATTCCTCACTAAGTCCTTTGTAAACATTTAAGCCTCATGCCCATTCCTCCTCCAATAACTAGAAAGTTGTCCTGCGCTGAACTATGCATGTACACATGTATTATTGAATCCCATTGCAAAAGGTTTACTTGGCAATTATTCTTCGGTTTAACAGATTATTTAAGATCTAAACCACCTTTTTCAATCAGAAATATCAGGTCGAGTCTGTATTCACTGGAAGCGTTAAAGCTACATGTCATCAGTGTTTTTATTAACTGCAGACCAATCAGCTGTACGCTTGAGGCTACAATTGAGCAACAATAAAATTAAAATAAAATCTGTTGAAAATGAAACTTTATTTTAAGAAATCAGACATTTACTTAGTTAATTTACTTTGTATGTTGTTGTTTTAAAAGGGAACTTTTTGGCTTAACTCATTCCATATTGCTAAAGGCTGGTTTATACTAATGCAAGTTGGTAGTGACCAACACAGTGATTTACATTTACAGTTTTGCGTTGGTGTGTCTGCGTCGTTCTGTGAATACACTGTCAAAGTGCCAGTGTATTGAAAGAAAACCCTTTCATTTCAGAGAGAAAATAAATTGGGCATATACTGTATGATTGCTCTTTAGTCGCTTATATAATGAAAAAATATTACTTTGATGCGCTGAGCTGGAATAAAAAACATCAAATGAATAAATAACTACCCGCTTGACCAACACCAAATGGGTGTCGTTTTAAAGCTTTGACTTTACAGTGTATATTGGCAATATAACCAACTCTTAACAGGTGCTTTTTAATTTGTTGGCAAATTATTAGTTCTGTTTTCATAACTTATGAAATATAATTATTGACTGTACACCATACCATACTGTCAAACACACAGTAAAAGTAGGCCAAGAGTAGAATACAAGAAATATTGTTTCACTTACTGACAAAATAGCAAATATTTATCGAGGAGAAGCCCTGAGAAAAAAAGCACAAGAGTTTACATGTTGTTTATAAGTCATTTTGTCACGTTTTAACATCATGAACAATAATCAGAATATAAAAACAACAGATGCTACCAATTAATGAGCCCAAATACAATGTGATATAATGCATAGATCTTAAAAAAAACAATCTTGGAGAAATGCAACGCTGCCTCAGGTATCCTTTTTAACATCCTGAGGGACAGTCTTCAGTCACAAAGTGGACCAAGCACATCTGTTGTGGTCTATGTTGACACGATGTGTTGTTACAATTTTGCACTTTAGTTTATGACGGAAGTTCGACGCAGAAGTACAAATTGACATTAAGGCCACTTGGAGTCTGTGATGTTTGTGTGCACGTGGTTGGAGTTGGTTCTAAATGTTATCCTAAAAAATCTGCACGAAAACTTGATGAATCAGGATTGCTGTGTGAAAATGTTTGCACAAGTTTTACGTGTGTGCGTTTGGTTAGTGAACGAAATGCGATGTTTGTATTTCTGCATCTGTGTGTGTGTATACAGTTGTGCTCAAAAGTTTGCATACCTTGGCAGAAATTGTGAAATTTTGGCATTGATTTTGAAAATATGACTGATCATGCAAAAAAAACTGTCTTTTATTTAAGGATAGTGATCATATGAAGCCATTTATTATCACATATTTGTTTGGCTCCTTTTTAAATCATAATGATAACAGAAATCACCCAAATGGCCCTGATCAAAAGTTTGCATACCTTTGAATGTTTGGCCTTGTTACAGACACACAAGGTAACACACAGGTTTGAATGGCAATTAAAGGTTAATTTCTCACACCTGTGGCTTTTAAAATTGTAATTAGTGTCTGTGTATAAATAGTCAATGAGTTTGTTAGCTCTCACGTGGATGCACTGAGCAGGCTAGATACTGAGCCATGGGGAGCAGAAAAGAACTGTCAAAAGACCTGCGTAACAAGGTAATTGAACTTTATAAAGATGGAAAAGGATATAAAAAGATACCCAAAGCCTTGAAAATGCCAGTCAGTACTGTTCAATCGCTTATTAAGAAGTGGAAAATTCAGTGATCTCTTGATACTAAGCCAAGGTCAGGTAGACCAAGAAAGATTTCAGCCACAACTGCCAGAAGAATTGTTCAGGATACAAAGAAAAACCCACAGGTAACCTCCGGAGAAATACAGGCTGCTCTGGAAAAAGACGGTGTGGTTGTTTCAAGCAGCACAATACGACGATACTTAAACAAAAATGAGCTGCATGGTCGAGTTGCCAGAAAGAAGCTTTTACTGCGCCAATGCCACAAAAAAGCCCGGTTACAGTATGCCCGACAACACCTTGACAAGCCTCACAGCTTCTGGCACACTGTAATTTGGATTGACGAGACCAAAATGGAGCTTTATGGTCACAACCATAAGCGCTATGTTTGGAGAGGGGTCAACAAAGCCTATAGTGAAAAGAATACCACACCACTGTGAAGCATGGTGGTGGCTCACTGATGTTTTGGGGGGGTGTGAGCTCTAAAGGCACGGGGAATCTTGTGAAAATTAATGGCAAGATGAATGCAGCATGTTATCAGAAAATACTGGCAGACAGTTTGCATTCTTCTGCATGAAAGCTGCGACGTTCTTGGACTTTCTAGCACGACAATGACCTTAAGCACAAGGCCAAGTTGACCCACCAGTGGTTACAGCAGAAAAAGATGAAGGTTCTGGAGTGGCCATCACAGTCTCCTGACCTTAATATCATCGAGCCACTCTGGGGAGATCTCAAACGTGCGGTTCATGCAAGACGACCAAAGACTTTGCATGACCTGGAGGCATTTTGCCAAGAGGAATGGGCAGCTATACCACCTGCAAGAATTTGGGGCCTCAAATTCTATTCAACTATTACAAAAGACTGCACGCTGTCATTGATGCTATAGGGGGCAATACACAGTATTAAGAACTAAGGGTATGCAGACTTTTGAACAGGGGTCATTTCATTTTTTTCTTTGTTGCCATGTTTAGTTTTATGATTGTGCCATTCTGTCATAACGTACAGTTGAAAATGAATCCCATAAGAAATAAAAGAAATGTGTTTTGCCTGCTCACTCATGTTTTCTTTAAAAATGTTACATATATTACCAATTCTCCAAGGGTAGCAAACATTTAAGCACAACTGTATGTATACACTAACTGAGCACTTTATTAAGAACACCTGTACACCTATTTATTCATGCAATTATCTAATCAGCCAATCATGTGGCAGCATTGCAGTGCATAAAATCATGCAGATACAGATCAGGAGCTTCAGTTAATGTTCACATCAACCATCAGAAAGGGGAAAAAATTTGATATCAGTGATTTAGACAGTGGCATGATTGTTGGTGCCAGACGGGCTGGTTTGAATATTTCTGTAACTGCTGATCTCCTGGGATTTTCACACACAACAGTCTCTAGAATTTACTCAGAATGGTGCCAAAAACAAAAAACATCCAGTGAGCGGCAGTTCTGCTGACAGAAACGCCTTGTTGATGAGAGAGGTCAACGGAGAATGGCCAGACTGGTTTGAGCTGACAGAAAGGCTATGGTAACTCAGGTAACCGCTCTGTACAATTGTGGTGAGAAGAATATCATCTCAGAATACACAACACGTCGAACCTTGAGGCGGATGGGCTACAAAGAAGAAGACCACGTTGGGAACTTTATTAGGATCATAGTGTTTCTAATAAAGTGCTCAGTGAGTGCAAACAGTATATGGTTAAAAAACTAGAGATGCACAGATGTATCAGCCAAACATCAGCAAATAAAAGCAATTATCTGCATATTTCTGAAGCTTTATTAGAAGAGCATGGTGCTAGCAACGCCATGGTCATGGGATTGATTCCCAGGGAACAAACATACTGATAAAATATATACCTTAGATACACTGCAAGTTGCTTTGGATTTTAATTTATTTAAGATTCATTTTAAACCTAAGTAAATACTGTTTGCTGATGTGAAATTATCATGAGACGAACATGTGTTGTGCTGTGTCTATCTGCTTTTGTCTCTCTATTTTGAGCCTAGCGTGAAATTACAGTCACTAAATGTACTTGTTTATTGTAGCGCTGTGTAAAAGAATAGTTTATTTTATTATTTCTTTTCTTCTACAGGATTCAACCGTTGCTCATATTGGGTTCCTTTTTCATCTCTTTTTCCTTGTTGATAAAGATGTCTTTGATTAGAAGGTTTTTTTTCAGCGTAAGTGGATTTAATGCCGTTGTTGAACCCCATCTGATAAAGAAGATGTATTCTGAAAATGAACCTCAAGTCTCTGAAGAGTCTTGTATCCTTAAGCACCGTTAGTTAATATATGGGAGCTCTACAATACCACGCTTTTATTCATGTGATTGAGCAATTTGCGGGAGAACAGTCTAATGTCTGAAACTGTCTATTTTTACCATTTTCTGTCCGTTCCCTTCTTGTCTTCTGCAGGACAATAGTGAGTGTTACTGAGCTGCAGGTGCACCGCTCGCCTTCTGATATTAGCTGATGTCTGAATGAGCAGGAATTAGCGGTGTGTTGCATTAGCCTTTTGTCATGTGTTTTGTGGCTGTCATGAATGAAGAGTCCCGCGACACAAGCGGAGCCCATCACGCGGCCTGATGCGGCCAAAGGGCCCTGCTTAGCGACTTAATGCAAAGTGTTCTCATGTCAGCCCTGCTGGAAATGGATAGAATGAAAACACGGGTGCACATTCTGCTGGGTAAAAAAATCCCAGATTGGGCGGAGGAGGGGGGCGGTACTATTGTCCGGCCGGGAGCCCGTGAATGGAGAGGGCAAACTCGTTTGATTGAGTTCGCTCGCCAGCCTCTGAACACAGGGGCCTATTATACGTGTCCGGGGCTTTTTTGTTAAGTCGAGATCAATTCATTAAATTTTATTGCCCAGTGAGAAGCTAGGACACATTATTGTGTGGGGAACTTCATCTGATATTCATGGTTTAAGATAAGTAGTTAAAGTATTCAATTAAGTGGTCTTTCAGAGGAGGCACAGGAAAAAAGGGGTGGGGGGGTGGGGGTACTCCTCAGCTGACATTGCTAATTGCCTAATGGGTCTCTTTTCTGTGCCACAAAAATATGTATGTTTTTCCTTTAATTCCTTTTTATGCCATGCCAATCACGGCTGAAGTATAGCTTAATGACAGAACAATAGGGAATTACTCTGTTAGGGCTCTTTTGTGATTATACAGTATGTAAGGCAGAGCTCCAGGGGAATAGATGCATAAATCATAAATGTGCCACTTCAGTTTATATGATTAAATTCAGCTGTTCGCACTGTATACTAGACACAGCTAAGTTAACTGCTTGCACACACACTCTCTCTCTCTTTCTCTCTCTGCGGGAGTTTAGGATATGCTTTAGATTTTGTGAAATGTGTGGGATCACTATGGAAATGCGCATAGTTTGTACTGGTCTTTACATTTAAAGGGATCGTTCACCCAGAAATTACAATTCTGTAATTTACTCGCATTCAACGCTACTAACTTAACTACATTTTTCAGTAGCGTGACAGTAGCTCAGCTATTTTCACAATAATGTAGCTTTTCCAGCAACAAGCTGGAAGCATTTTTTCAACATGTAGCATTGTAGCGTCACAAAATGCTACATTTGTCACATTGTATTGTGAGTACAGCAATGGAGCTGAGGAAGTAAACAAACACACTCCCTTAAACCGTCCACTCTTTTTCATATAGTGCTGGGAAAACCAAATAATTTAAGTGAATTAATTCTTTCAATAAACGTTACACTTACGTTTAGTATTGGGAACTCCAATTCCTTTTAGTGAATTGGTTCGTTCATGTAAATTAACTAGTTCACATTAGTGATTCACTTGAGCACCGCACAGCCTTAAAGGAACCTTTATGTAGTTAATTTCTTCTGTTTATCACTATAGTTTGACTCCGTTAAATAAAATAAACATTGTAAGTCTACATACAGTGAAGGCTTATAGTGACAAGGAGCAGTCAAGCTCCAAAAAGGGGACACACAAAAAGCACCATAAAAGTAGTTAATACAGCTCTTACATTATATTACAAGTCTTGTGAAGCCTTATAATATCTTTTTGTGTGGGAGAGAAAGAAATTAAAGGTTGTATTCACCTTAGCTCTCAAATCTAATTTATGCATGCACAAATTCAAACTTGCCGTGTCACAAAGTGGTGCGCCAGGTTTAACATCACTGATAGTGAATGCCATTTGTTCTCACATATCTCAACCAAACGTGACACGCTAGGTTTGACTGTGCATGACTAAATAGAATTTGACAGTGATGGCAGAGGGGAGGATTATGAGTGAATAACTGTCATCGAATCCAGAGGCAGGACCCAATCGCAGGGATTTATTAAATACCCACAAGGGGAAAAACAAACATAAACTACCCCGTAGGGGAAAAAGGTGTCCGTGCTGGGGCAGAGGGTAATGGAAATGGGCCGGACTGGAAAACGGGGCAAACACACAGGACCGACTGAATGGGGAACGGGACCAACTGGAACTAGACCAACCAACAGAACCGACTAGAATACACACAAGACAAACTGGCACTGGACAGCACACACAAGGAGACTAAAATAGGGAGAGAAATCAACAGGATAACAAGACAGGGCAGGTGTGACTAATAATGAGCAAATAAGAAGGCGGGGTATGATGTAAGACAGAGAGACACGTGGCGATACAGAAACAAAACAAAGCCACATGTTCTCACAAGACAACAAAACACCCAAATTGCATGAGCGCACATCACCAAGACAATAAGGCAATATGCGCCCATGCCAACGGACAAACAAGACGAGAGAATTCGTAACAACGGCAAACAAAGCGATGAGACGCATTCACACACTAAACGAAACCTGAACGTACATCATGAGGCAAACGGCACGCAACAGGCGACAAAAACATGACAGGACACCTGTGCGAGAGTACTGACACCTTAGACTGAAGTGACCGAACCTCAGCACAACATGAAGACAGCTTACAACCTGGGCGCGCAACACAAGCGCGATGCGAGGTGCACCCGTGTTCACGAGAGACAGACATAAACTATTGACGTGAGTGCATGCTGCCAAGATGACATAAGCGTGATGCGTCAATAACAGACAGAACGTGGAGCATGACACAGACCGAAACCGAACCAGACAGGAAGTCAGGATCCAGACACCATACTCCAGACATGGAACAACACAGACCAAAGAGTGCATGGCAGGGAATACAACCGAAACCGTGTGCTCACACAAAGACAGACAATGAAACACAAGACAGACATGGGACGATAATGTCATGGTCCTGTCAGACCAAAACCCAAAATGACAAGAGTGGCAGGACCGTGACAATAACAACTTAAATTTGGGTCTTTTTCTTACACAAAGCAGTCATATGACTTTGGAAGTCTTTGAATATAGCACATATAGTCGTACTTAAACTACTTTTTTGGTGGAACTATTACTTAAACAGGGTTCCCACATATACTGGAAAACCAATGCAATTTACTAGTCATGGAAATGAGAAAAATACCAAAATGTCCTGGAAAATATTTGTGTATAATAAAACTGTTTGTCTGTCGCTAAAAAGGTTTTTGTTACATGTAGGCCTGTTGCGATGATAAAATAATGGTCTGATTGCGGTTTCTGTGTCATTCAGTTGAAATTGGAGTCCGAGCCTCACTGAGCTGCACCATGGAGGTCAACCAGCTCCTGTCCGGAAGAGCGCACAAAGTGCTTTTCAAGTGTTCTGATGCGTGCTGTCAGCAGACGCTCGCGCCAAACTCTCGCGAAAATTAAACGAACAAGTACAAACTGAGATAGTGAATGCCAAGTGCTCCGGTTTCACTTTAAACGATCTTGTAATGGCAAATGTTCCTGGTTCATACACGCAGTGACACAGAGGAGACGCACGCTTACTCTATTTCTGTGGAGTGATAAAAGGTTTTGTTTCATGACAAATAAGGGCTCGTGGGTTTAATCAGAGCATTAAAATAACATGTGAAAGTGAAGAAATTAGGACAGTTATGCACTATTGCATAATATAATAAAATATTATATATAGTAAAATATATATTAAAAATTTTTTTTTTTTATATAAAAATGTCATGCAAAATATGAGTTCAAAAAACAACAGTGTAAATGTAAAACTGACCAAAACTAAAGTTGACAAAAAAAGAGACATATTTTAAGTATTTAGAAATATTTTGATATTTAAAATATTATTTTCATGTCATTCATATGTTTTTAAAGCCTTAAAAGGAAATCACATATCTCTATTTTATTATTTGATTTATATATTTCAAGTTAAATTTGTAAAAATGACTTCTTAGGGTGTATGAAGCACACATGCAGAAAAAAGCACACCTTAAGAAATATGACAATTAATCTTGAAAGCCCTAAAACAGACAATCATCATAATTGCAATTATTTGTTTTGCTCTAGTTACATGTACAAAAACATAATGATGATCAAGACTCCGGATAGGTGTCAAATACATAAATACGTACACTGTAAAAAAAAAAAAAAAATCATAATTTTAACGGTAAAAGACTGTAAAAATGCTACAGCAAAAACGTAAGTTGGTTAACGGGTAGTTATCTTAAAATATACGGTAAAAAACTGGAATATATTTAAAAAGACAATACATCTAGTTTTACGGTAAAAGTTTGTTATAATTATTTTTTAATATAAAAAGTATGATTTTCTGTATAATTAACAGTAAAAATGTATACTTTTTAACAAGAGGGTACATGTAATTTTTACGGTAAATTGTTGTTAAAATTACGGTAATCGGGCGTTCCCAGAATTCCCTGTGTGACCCAGTTCGTTTCATTATATTTTATGGGAATGTTATGTTTCTTCTTATTTTTAATATCAGTTATGTACATTGGGGTGTAATGTTATATTTGCTGTAGTTTAGTTAATGTTTATTGTATTATTTTAATTTCACACGTTACCCTGATGGTGTTTAGTGTATGTGTGAGTGACTGAGCCCCGTCTCTACATGTTTATTGTATTATTTTAATTTCACATGTGTTACCCTGATGGTGTTTAGTGTTTGTGTGAGTGACACTGAGCCCCGTCTCTACACGTTTATTGTATTATTTTAATTTCACATGTGTTACCATGATGGTGTTTAGTGTTTGTGTGAGTGACACTGAGCGCTGTCTCTACATGTTTATTGTATTATTTTAATTTCACATGTGTTACCCTGATGGTGTTTAGTGTTTGTGTGAGTGACACTGAGCCCCGTCTCTACACGTTTATTGTATTATTTTAATTTCACATGTGTTACCCTGATGGTGTTTAGTGTTTGTGTGAGTGACACTGAGCGCTGTCTCTACATGTTTATTGTATTATTTTAATTTCACACGTGTTACCCTGATGGTGTTTAGTGTTTGTCAAATCAAAATCAAATCAAATCACTTTATTGTCACACAGCCATATACATAAGTGCAATGGTGTGTGAAATTCTTGGGTGCAGTTCCGATCAACATAGCAGTCGTGACAGTGATGAGACATATACCAATTTACAATAACATCAAATAAACACAGCACAATTTAAACATCTGATATACACATAATTACACTCAACAATATACAAATAATAACATACACTGTACAGTATACAATACGCACAATATTGATACACATTATTCAATAAAAATTAAAAATAAAAATATATAAAAAAGTGTGTATATATATATATGTATATATATATATATATATATATATATATATATATATATATATATATATATAGAATGTACAGTATTGTACTGTATTGACATTCAGGCTGTCGGTTGATAGTCAGTTGTTAAGAGAGAACGTAATATAATATAATAATAATAATAATATAATTTATGATATAAGAGTAAGGGTAATAAAGTGCAGTGATGATGTATTTTGATCGTGAGAGATCAAGAGTTCAGAAGTCTGATTGCTTGGGGAAAGAAGCTATCATGGAGTCGGCTGGTGCGGGTCCTGATGCTGCGATACCGCCTACCTGATGGTAGCAGTGAGAACAGCCCATGGCTCGGGTGGCTGGAGTCTCTGATGATCCTCCGAGCTTTTTTCACACACCGCCTTGTATATATTTCCTGGAGGGAGGGAAGCTCACCTCCGATGATGTGTCTGGGAGTTCGCACCACCCTTTGCAGTGCTTTGCAGTTGTGGGCAGTGCTATTGCCGTACCAGGCGGAGATACAGCCAGTCAGGATGCTCTCCCCAGTGCAGGTGTAGAACCGTGTGAGGATGTGGCAGTTCATTCCAAACTTCCTCAACCATCTCAGGAAGAAGAGGCGCTGATGAGCCTTCACAACGACTTCATTGTGGACGGACCATGTGAGTTCCTCAGTGATGTGGACACCCAGGAACTTGAAGCTGCTGACTCTCTCCACTGGTGCTCCATTGATGGTGATGGGACTGTGTTCTCTGTCTTTTCTTCTGAAGTCCACCACAAGCTCCTTTGTCTTACTGATGTTGAGGGAGAGGTTGTGCTCCTGACACCAGTGTGTCAGGGTGTGCACCTCCTCTCTGTAGGCTGTTTCATCATTGTCAGTGATCAGACCTACCACCGTCGTGTCATCAGCAAACTTAATGATGGCATTGGAGCTATGTGTTGCCACACAGTCATGTGTGTACAAGGAATACAGTAGTGGGCTGAGAACACAGCCCTGTGGGGCTCCAGTGTTGAGGGTCAGTGATGAGATGTTGCTGCCTATTCTAACCACCTGGCGTCTGCTTGACAGGAAGTCCAGGATCCAGCTGCACAGCGAGCTGTTTAAGCCCAGAGCCCGGAGTTTCTCATCTAGCTTGGAGGGCACTATGGTGTTGAATGCTGAGCTGTAGTCTACAAACAGCATTCTCACATAAGTGTTGTTTTTTTCCAGGTGGGAGAGAGCAGTGTGTATTGTAGATGCAATGGCATCATCAGTGGAGCGGTTGTTGCGGTAAGCAAACTGCAGCGGGTCAAGATTGAGTGGCAATACAGAGCAGATGTAATCTCTGATTAGTCTCTCAAAACATTTGCTGATGATGGGGGTCAGAGCAACAGGACGCCAGTCATTTAAGCAGGTGATTTTGGATTGCTCTGGTACAGGCACAATGGTGGATGTTTTAAAGCATGTGGGGACTACAGACAAAGAGAGGGAAAGGTTGAAAATGTCCGTAAAAACACCAGCCAGCTGGTTCGCGCACGCTCTGATGACGTGGCCCGGAATGCCGTCTGGGCCAGTGGCTCTGTGGATATTCACCCGTCAGAAGGATCGGGTTACATCCGCTACAGAGACGGAGAGTGAACTAACCTCTGTAGCTTCAGCTGCGAGAGCTCTCTCCGCGAGGGCGGTGTTATTTCCCTCAAAATGAGCATAAAAAGTATTTAGCTCATCCGGGAGAGAGGCAGCGGTGTTCATGGCGGAGTTTTTATTCCCTTTAAAGTCCGTGATGATGTTAATTCCCTGCCACATGCTTCTAGAGTTGGTGGTGTTAAACTGTTCTTCAATCTTGCTGCTGTACTGGCGTTTTGCGGTTCTGTTCTTCAATTTTTCGGGCATAACTGGCTTGTTTATGCTCCTCCGCGTTCCTGGAATTAAAAGCGGAGGTCCACACATTAAGTACCGCGCGAACTTCGCTATTGATCCAAGGTTTCTGATTCGGATAGATCCGTATTGTCCTGGTCGGAATCACGTCCTCTACGCACGTTCTGATGAAACACATTACGCTATCAGCGTAAAGCTCGATGTCGTCATCAGAGGCGGACCGGAACATCTCCCAGTCCGTGTGATCAAAACAGTCTTGTAGCGTAGAATCTGATTGGTCCGACCAGCACTGGATCGTTCTGAGGGTGGGTGCTTCCTGTTTCAATTTCTGCCTGTAAGCGGGCAGAAGCAGAATGGTAAAGTGGTCCGATTTGCCAAATGGTGGGCGGGGGAGGGATTTGTAGCCATCCCGGAATGGAGAGTAGCAATGGTCCAAAACCCGGTCCCCTCGTGTGTTGAAACTAATTTGCAGGTGATATTTTGGTGCGACTGATTTTAAACTGGCTTTATTAAAGTCCCCGGTCACAATGAACACGGCTTCAGGGTGCGTGGTTTCCTGCTCACTTATTCTCCCATACAGTTCCTTGAGTGCCCGGTCTGTGTCGGCTTGTGGGGGAATGTACACAGCAGTGATAATGACTGCTGTGAATTCCCTGGGTAGCCAGAATGGTCGACACAGAAGCATAAGAAATTCCAGATCAGGAGAACAGAAAGACTTGATAGAATGTACGTTCCTCTGATCACACCAGGATTTGTTGAACATAAAACATACACCACCTCCTCTAGTTTTACCTGAGAGGTCTTTCGCTCTGTCCGCTCGGTGCACGGAGAACCCCGCGGGTTCAATGGCTGAGTCTGGAATCTCCGCAGACATCCAAGTTTCTGTAAGGCAGATAATGCAGCAGTCCCTCGTCTCTCGTTGGAAAGAGATCCGCGCTTTCAGCTCGCAGAGCTTGTTATCCAGAGACTGAACATTTGCCAGTAGAATAGTGGGTAGCGGGGGTCGATTTGCGCAGCGTTTTACTCTGATGAGAACGCCGGCTCTGTTTCCCCTTTTCCTCCTGTGTTTCCGCGGCCGTGCTGCCCAGACAAAGGGCTCCGCTTGCGTGTTTGTAAACAGCGGGTCGGCATTGAGGAATGTGATGTCCGGTTTTTGGTGTGAGATTGCTGAACCAATGTCCAAAATTGTTTGTCTGTTGTAGACAATAAGGCAGACAACATCCAAGACAAAAAACATAAGAATTGTGAACAAAACAAACAAAACATTGCTATGTTGTGTTGGAGCTCGCAACGCAGCAGCCATACTCGGCGCCATCTTGAGTCCTTAATTGTGTGAGTGACACTGAGCACTGTCTCTACATGTTTATAGGTCATTGCTCCTGGAAGAGCCACTATTGATGAACTTCATGTCATCATGTGCCCTTTTGTAGTTACTACGGTGATTAACAATATATTATGAAGTGAAAAGCATATTTTTACAGTTTCAGAAGGTTAATATATCAAGTTTATTATTTAATAATATATACGACGGTAATGCACCGTAAAATATGCAGGCATCAAAATTACATCCTGTAAAGCCTGAAATGTGGTTACCGTTTTTTTAATTATTTTTTTTTATAGTGAATTTCTGGCAACCACAGCTGGCAGTTTTTTAACGTAAATTTAACAGGATTTTTTTTTTTTACAGTGTATCATTTTGTCACTTTTGCTGGCTGCGCATTGTGAAACTATGTCATTGGTTTACTGTCATAAACAAAGCTCTGTTACGTACATTCTCTGCTCATATGCTGTCATCTCTGCTTTGCTCTGTCGAAATAGTTTAAGTATCAGTATAGTGCAAGTTTTTTTTTTTTTTTTTTTTTTTTTTTTTGATGGCTGTGGTGTTAACTACAAAAACATTTGAGTTGTAAATATTAGATAATGTCAACGGTCGGAACGCTGCTAAATAAGGCGGAAACGCATCACAGTTTGTGAAAAGGGTCCATTAAACCACAAAAGGCTATGATTTAATTAAATAAATATATAATCTGCATGTGCTGCACACTTCAAAATGAATGTGTAAAGCCTGCCGCTCATACACTGAAAACATTGTGATCATCAGAGCACTCTGAAGCGTGCAACACATACAGACTATATTTATTTAATTAAATTAAATTAAAATCTGCTTATCCAGATGTGAGAAACTACCGTCAAAAACACATAAAAACATAAAATAATAGCTTGATTTAAGTGAATTGGGAGGGAAGACAAAAATATTTTACTACTATATAGTAATGTAATTGTAGAGCCGAGGAGGGCGGGGCCGGGCTGGAATGAGACACACCCGGTCCCCAATCAGCCTGATGGGGCGCGCGAGGGATAAAGGCGGCCGGGGACGACAGTTCGGGAGAGAGAGATTTATAGACAGCTGTACTGTGTGTTTATAGTTGTGTGTTTTGTTTAAGTTGTTTATTAAATTATTATTTAAGTTGTCAAGCCGGTTCTCGCCTCCTCCTTTCCACCGAACCCCCTTACAGTAATGTTTACTGTAATTATAAATAATAACGTATAAAGAAATATCTCACACCTGTGATTAAGTTGTGAAACACTTCATTTGACAAAAATATCTCCCAATGTTGTTTAATATTTTATGGTGAGGATTTTGTAAAAGTACTTATAAACTCAGCAAAAAAAGTAATGTCCTCTCATTTTCAACTGCTTTTATTTTCAGCAAACTTAATGTGTAAATATTTGAATGAACATAAAAAGATTCAACAACTAAGACGTAAACTGAACAAGTTTCACAGACATGTGACTAACAGAAATGGAATAATGTGTTTCTGAACAAAGGGGGGGGGTCAAAATCAAAAGTAACAGTCAGTATCTGGTGTGGCCACCAGCTGCATTAAGTATTGCAGTGCATCTCCTCCTCATGGACCGCACCAGATTTGCCAGTTCTTGCTGTGAGAAGTTACCCCACTCTTCCACCAAGGCACTTGCAAGTTCCCGGACATTTCTGGGGGGAATGGCCCTAGCCCTCACCCTCCGACCCAACAGGTCCCAGATGTGCTCAGTGGGATTGAGACCTGGGCTCTTCGCTGGCCATGGCAGAACACTGACATTCCTGTCTTGCAGGAAATCACGCACAGAACAAGCAGTATGGCTGGTGGCATTGTCATGATGGAGGGTCATGTCAGGATGAGCCTGCAGGAAGGGTACCACATGAGGGAGAATGTCTTCTCTGTAACACACAGCGTTGAGAGTGCCTGCAATGATAACAAGCTCAGTCTGATGATGCTGTGACACACTGCCCCAAACCATGACGGACCCTCCACCTCCAAATCGATCCCGCTCCAGAGTACAGGCCTCGGTGTAACGCTCATTCCTTTGACGATAAACGCAAGTCCGACCATCACCCCTGGTGAGACAAAACTGCGACTCGTCAGTGCAGAGCACTTTTTGCCAGTCCTGTCTGGTCCAGTGAAGGTGGGTTTGTGCCCATAGGCGACATTGTTGCCGGTGATGTCTGGTAAGGACCTGCCTTACAACAGGCCTACAAGCCCTCAGTCCAGCCTCTCTCAGCCTACTGCGGACAGTCTGATCACTGATTGAGGGATTGTGCATTCCTGGTGTAATTTGGGCAGTTGTTGTTGCCATCCTATACCTGTCCCGCAGGTGTTGTTACACGTGGTCTGCCACTGCGAGGACAATCAGCTGTCCTTCCTGTCTCCCTGTAGCACTGTCTTAGGTATGGACATTGCAATTTATTGCCCTGGCCACATCTGCAGTCCTCATACCTCCATGCAGCATGCCTAAGGCACGTTCACGCAGATGAGCAGGGACCCTGGGCATTTTCTTTTGGTGTTTTTCAGAGTCAGTAGAAAGGTCTCTTTAGTGTCCTAAGTTTTTATAACTGTGACCTTAATTGCCTACCGTCTGTAAGCTGTTAGTGTCTTAATGACTGTTCCACAGGTGCATGTTCATTAATTGTTTATGGTTCATTGAACAAGCATGGAAAACATTGTTGAAACCCTTTACAATAAAGATCTGTGAAGTTATTTGGATTTTTACAAAATTATCTTTAAAATAGTGTTCTGAAAAAGGGACGTTTCTTTTTTTGCTGAGTTTATAATGTTATATAATGCAGCGTTATGTTAAAAATAAATTAATTTAGATAATTCTATTTCATTTGAATAAAGTTTTAATGAATTAATTTAATTAGAAATTATTTTGATGTTAAACTTGAATAAAGCTGTAGAATATGGAAATTCAGAAAAAATAACCATCCAATAACCACAATACATGGTACATCATAACCTCTTGTGTGTTTTTGCTTCCATATTACACCTGTTGAGCACATAAAATGTCCTGGAAAATTGTGCCTTGAAAGAGTGGGAACCCTGTTTAAACACCACTTCATCTTATTTACATGCTGAGTCAATTTCAGTGGTAAACACAGGTTTTTTTTAAAAGGTTTTTCTTTTTTATTTATGTTTCAATATTGCCTTTTTTTTTTTTTTTCATTTCTGTTGTTTTAATCCTAATACAGAATTGCCTCTCTCTTAAATCCATACTGTTGTATTTCAGAAGTATGGTTAGCTCTCATTTAAACTGCTTTCTCTCTGAATGTTTGTCTTAAGCCGGATGATGTGGAGAGTAAAATCAGAGAGATCATTCCTGCTGGTTTCTGCTGTAACACAGACTACTTCATCTCTCTACTGGAGAAAGAGGCCAACTTTAAACCCTTCGGCAGCCTGCAGCACACCTATAAAGTTCACAATGAGGAGGCAGGAGAGGACCTCACCTACCAGATACACAAGGTAATACAGCACATAGAGGCCCTGTCCCAAATGGCCCACAGTCTGTTGGGTAACAGTCCACTAAACTTTTCTAAAATAAAAAAAAACTTTTTATTTTTATACTATTTTTTTATGATTATCTCTGTATTGTTGCTGTATTGTTGTACACTGAAAGCTTCGGTCACCAAGACAAATTCCTTGTATGTGTATGTGCATACTTGGCAATAAAGCTCATTCTGATTCTAAACAGTCCACTACTAACCTTAAATGGCAAATGACTCACTCTCTTGGACTCCACTGATGTGCATGAGTCAAGTGAGCCATTTGGGATGGGCCCAGAATCACTGCTTTGACAGCTGGTGACATTAATGAGACTTCGTAATAGGCCATAGTTTGCAATTCAAAATAAGCACTTGTATTTTAGTCAATGTAACAGGTTGGGCAGTGTCAAAAACAACATAACATAAAACGGCATTTGCAATGCATTGAACGTCCATGTGACAAAAAAATGACGTGTTTCCAAGAATATTCAGTGAGAAAAAGTGCCGTGTGGGATTCAGTCTAATCAAACCAATGGTGTTTGACTGGATTGTGGAAAATGAAACGTGTTAGCCTATGATTTTATTGCTTATTATTATTTCTAAAGCTGCTTGGCCTTTAGTTACATTGTTTCAATGAAAGTTTCTATTGTACTACTTTATATATCTATGAATATTATAGTCATAATGTGAGCCAAAATGTAACAATTTATACTGTATGTGTGTGTATTTGATAAGATTATGACAGTGTTTTCTAAAGATTTCTGTTTTTGCAGTGGGGGAGCCCCTGTTGAGCCATATATATTAGTTTAAAAACAAATAAGTAAATGCTGTATATATTTGAATTAAAATATCATTTATCTTTTTTAGCTATGCAGTGTCAAATGAACAACCTATCAATAAAGATACTGATTTAAGTTTCACAAATCTTAAGAATACAGAACTGCTCTTGCTGCATTTCTGAAAGTAATGCTTACTTCAGTTCAGTAAGTGAGCCAAATGTTGTTTCAGAACTGCTCTAAGTAATTCGTGTGAAAATTTCATCAGAATTATTCAAATTTGTAAGCTTGTGAGTCTTTTAAACTATTCAACTTCTTATAAAAGAACCGGCTCAAAACAGTTATTTGCTTGTGAATCGAAATAACCTCGTCACACTGTTTTTTGCAGGCTGCCAGCGATAGAAACTCAATAGAAAGCTGCGTTTTCATGCCATTATTTTGGGATACACAGTTTTTTTTTATTTTTATTTTTATCTCTCTCTGTATTCAGACCTGGGATTCCATTAGCCTGTAATTACAGTTGTTTGACCGTTCAAACATCCCAATGTCCGACAAATTCAAAAATCGTCAGACAAAATGTCTGGTAAAAATATTACCACGAAGCATCAGCAACCCCTTTAGTTGATGCCACAAATGTACAGCATGACGCCATCCCAATGACGACAGCACTTTGCTGTCACGGAGGTTAAACTTTCTCGACTTGCGAAGTCCTAATCCGTGACTACAATGGGTTGTATCCCACACACTGGCTAAAGCAGGCTGCGTTATTCCCGTCTCTCACGCCCACATTGAGAAGCTTCTTACTTCAGAATCACATTAAAACAGCCTTGTGTTGCCGTCTTCTGGAGGAGAAGGGCATCAGGCTTATTTGAATCTCAAGTTGTAGAGAAACACTGGACTCATTTGACTTCACGTCGGCAGCTTCTGTGCTATGAGGAAAATAGTCATAAAAATAGAAAATAAATGGGCCAAGTTGAGAAATGATGACAATTATATGACAATATAACGATTTTTGATATTTTAATATTTCTTTATGAACTAAAAGATATGTGGCAAATTGCAGTTTAGCTTTTTGCTTTGTTTTTTTTTTGTTAGATGCTAATTGCATGACTGCCATTTCTTTTTAAATGGAAAAGCAGCTATCATGATCAAACATTATTATATTGCATATTATGCATAGTCCATCATGTAACAGTGCAAAATAAACACAGAAATGAGATGACCTGATTTTTTCCAATTTGTCCGGTAAACTTAATAATTCCCAGATACGTTAACAGGCACCAAAATTGGTTACCGGAGACTCTGATTCAGACTATATTTAGAATGCAAGATAGTATCTGGGGTAAAATTTCTTTACAATGTAATTTATTTTGCTGTAAATTCAATAGCGGCGGAGTGCCGCTGCAGGAAAGTGGAAGCACTGGATTATTACACCCCTGGAACAGAGTTTTTTTTTAATTACAAATATAATACTTTAGGAAGTCCATCTTGGAAATGTATAAAAAAAAAAAAACTTTTTTTGACACACCACATTATACATAACTATTATGATGAAATGTTCACTTTAACATGGTACTTTTTTTAAAATGAACTTCTGATAAAGTTGATGCTGTTAATAGAATTCATTTGGTCTTGACTCATTTCAGGTGGATATCTCGTGTCCAGGGTTCAGAGAGTATCATGAGCGCTTGCAGACGTTCCTCATGTGGTTCATTGAGACGGCCAGTTTCATTGATGTGGATGACGATCACTGGGATTTCTTCCTTGTGTGAGTGACTCAACAGAAAACCAGATTACTTCTTTCTTAAATTTCAGCATATCAAAGATTTCAACATATTATGGGCTCGTTGCTGGTTCAACACAAGCTATGGACTTCCGTTGTAAGTTCTTTACTCTAAACACTATTTTTATTTTATTTTTTATTGAGGAATGAGTCAAAAAAACATTTAATTGACAGTATGCTGATGTTAGAAATATGCTCTCAGATATTTCTTAATTTAGATATATGTACATTTATTAAAGACATTTAAGGCATTAGATAATCTATAGTATGATTTTAAAGACAATCTTTTAAACCATTGCAGCTTGTGGTAATGTGTGTATCTTGTGTTGTTGATAACTTTACAAATCAAGTGCTCGTACAAAGCCAGAGAGTGCCGATAAGAACGTTGTGTCAATTAAAAGTGAAGATCACATTGACAGTAACTTTCTTAACAATCATTTGCACACGCACTAATGTTCAAACGGGCCCAATGACGTCTCTCCTGCCTTTGTAAGGCCTGTGGGGCCAATTATCAGGCCGCTTTAATTATATTTTCTCCTGCATTGAGGCAAATTGTTGATCTGGCAAGAGTTTCCTTTGTGTTATTTGTCTCTCTTTCTTTTCTCTTGTGTTTCTTTCTCTCTTCAGTCAGGCCAAGAGGCTGAATTGAATGTTGTTGTCTTTTGAAATGCTGAATGAAGTCTCCAGCAGTAGTGAAGGGGACTCTGCTTGTGTTTTCTTTACTTTGGCACCTATTAAAACAGACAATTGGCAAATGGACTGGAGTGATGTGAAGAGGCTAGATGTCTGCCTCTCTGCTTTAAGTTGCAGTGCACCAATTAAGTGCATAATGCTTTCAGCGTCTGCAGCAGGTGCAGTGGCAGCCACTGGCCCTCCACGGCGTGCTCACACTGACAGTGGGCCACGGCGGGGGTCCGGTGCATGGGAGCGTGCCTACGATTGACCTGTCCGCCTTTGTCATCTCTCTCTATCTCTCTCTTTCTTTCCTGCAGATTTGAGAAGTACAATAAGGATGGAGAGACCCTCTACGCAACCGTTGGCTACATGACAGTGTATAATTACTACGTGTACCCAGACAAAACCAGACCACGTGTCAGGTAATTACTAAGGAAGCACGTGCCCACTATCTGCTTTATTCTACAGAAAGAAAATTATATATCTCTCTCTTTCTTGTCTCTAAATCTCCTAAATTAGCATCTTATGTCTCTTGTGTGCCAGCCCCTCTCTTGGTATTATAAGAACCACACATTCAGCATCACCCACCCAAAAGCCCGTTTTGAAAATGAATCTAATGTATTGATTGGCACTACATGGGAACATTCATTACGTTGAATGAACAGACTTCACCTTTCTGAGATGGATGAAATCATTGGAAACTATTTGAGCATGTTTTCAGCAGCGAAAGTGAGGTAGATATAGAAAGTATGATGGTCTAAAGCAGTGTTTCTCCACTGGTGTGTCACAACCAGAAAATGAGTCGCAGTTACGTTCTAATAGGGTCGCAGACAGCGGAGAAAATCAGGGAATTTTTAAATTGTGTTTTCCAAGCCTGGAAAATTCGTGGAAATTAATAACATTTAAAATTTCATGGAAAAGTCAGTGGATACACAAATACAGTATATAGGCCTGGCCGATATTTTGCCATTTTGCGATTAACTTTCGATTGCTGTGAAGTGTTTCCTTTTCCTTGTGTCAGTTCCGAAATCTACCAATAGATTTGTCAATGGATTGCCAGCACTTTCTGTTTTCAGTATTTTATCTTTTCAAGTGTATGCACATTTTGTTTACATCTGATTTGCTGTTGTTAAATTGTATCATGTTTATCGGCATTTATATTGGCCATTTAAAAAAAAGCATATTGGTCCACCACTAGATTTTGTAGTATAGTGAACACGTTTTTGTAGTTATGCTCTGGTCTTAAATATTTAATTAGCTAGATATTGCTCATAAGCCATAGTGATGTCTGATTTGTGAGCGAATCATACTTTTGAGTCTTTTCGATGAACAGGTTAAACTGGTTCACAAATCTGTCTGAATGATTCTTTGTAGGGGTGTGACGATTCGCTCTAACAATGATTCGATTACGATTCTTTACCTAACGATTACGATACATTGTGAAATCTGAAATTTGATCACGATTCGATTGTTTTGGAACGATTCATAATTATTTTCCAAAAATATGCCGAAAAAAGTTTCAAAGTTTTTACTGAACTTTCTTCATTTAGACAGCACAGAAATACGCCAGACTTGAGCACTAGAGTCACAGATGCATTTAAGACCGAGGAGGTTTGGCTTAAATGTCTGGCTGCATACATTAACAAAAATGCATTACATAATATGCACATTAGATGTTATGAATAAGTTACATTTAGAATGTGGTACATATAGATATGTTACATGCATAATAGATATCCGATAGTAATAAAGAATAATATAGTGTCTGATGCCACATAATGACTCGATGCACACGCACACAAACAGAAGGTAAACCATTAAGTAAGCATGATTGATTTGCATATCATGTAACAGAAAGATATTGCACCAATAATTAAAGATGAAATGTCATGTGCAGGCAGATAAGATTCATGTTTATATCGAGCAGGGTCATGGATTAAAAAATTGTCTATTAGTAGCGTGTAAAGGCGGTTGTGGTATGTGGTAACCGAATTCCCTATTCATTTTGGGACAGGGAGAGAGGCGCGAGGTGGCTAAACCGAGGTGCCTCTGCTTGTCAAGCTCGTTTACGAGAATCCAATTGCATTTTCATGCAGGACTGTTTGCGGCACACATTGTGAAAGATAAAAGTGCTTTATATTTTCGCAGCTGCAGAGTGTCATTGATCAGTCACAGGTGACTGTAATCAACTGGTTCCATTCAGAACAGTCTGAAATCGCTCCCTTTTCCCTGTAGCATTCACTAATAATAACTATAAAGAGAACGAATGAGAACTTTTGTCAAATTGCTGCAAACTGTTTTGAATAATGACACAGAAAGCCGAACTCGGCAGCATCCATCCATCTATATCTATCCATTTTATCTTATGTAGGTTCGCGGAGTGAACTCGATAGCATAAACTTTCTTTATTTCAAAGTGCGCTTTCCCTTCAATCTCACGAGGTTTGCGTAATATGAGATGGTCACATTGGTTATTAAAATAGTAATGATAATCGATTCTTAAATTAAATAATCGATGCATCAAAAGTTCTTTGAATGATCGATGCACCGCGATGCATTTTCACACCCCTAATTCTTTGGCAGTCTGTCTCCAAAAATCTAAATGATTTTGAAAAATAATTTTGCAATAATCACAAATGACTGAAAAGGTCAAGGAAAAATCCGGGAAATTCATTGATGAAAAGTATATGAGCCCTATAAAATGGAGCAAAAAATAAAAGAGCTAACCATATAATTGGCAAGGTTCCCACGGTCATGGAAAACCTGGAAGTATTAGGGAATTTTAAATTGAGTTTTCCAGGACTTATTTCCAAGTCTTATAGTCATGAATATTTCTATAATGTATAAATAGGCTACATTTAGCAAAGACAGTCTCTTTAAAATTTTATTTGAATAAATCATGAATGACTAAAAGTAATGGAAAAGTTATACAAATTGATTGTTCTTGGTTTCCATGGTCATGGTAATCCTGGAAATATCAGAGAATTTTAAAAATTGTCATGGAAACGAATAAAACCTCAAAAAGACATGGAAATTTCTAAAGAGAATATATATTTTTCTAGTTTTTCTCTGTTCCAATTTAATGAGAAAGACATTGCTCTTGTTTATAGTAAAACTTGCTTACTTTGATATCCCATTTGTCAGTGAATCATTCTTTTAATCAGTTCTTTTTAATGAATTCAGAACGGTTCACAAATCTAAACAATTCATTTGCAAATCAGTCTCAATCAAAATTATTATTAAACATTGTATCCAGTAATCAAAAATGCCTGTAAAGTCATCAAAAGGTCATGGAAATGAATTGGTCAAAAAGGGTGAAACCCTGTATATCTTTTGTTGTTGACATAGAAGGCTGTAAATCCAATTAAACTTGAAAGTATTTTGGTGCAAATTCCCCTATCACTTGATAATACTAATAGAATATTTGACCATATTTGATTGTTTTTTTATTATTATTATTTTTTTATGCATTTTTCCATGTATCATCATCATGTCAAGTTTTAAATGTGATTTAAGAGACATTTTCTTAACATGACTTTTGTATGATAATTGAATTTGGTCAAGTGTTGGGTCTTGGGTCTATAGTGTCAGTTTCAGTAGATGCTGTAAAGTCAGTAGTGTAGTGTGCATCTGATGAGTGCTGGAGGTGTAACACTGCTCTGTGTTTGCAGAACCATTGCTCAAAGACTTAAGAGTTCTAACCTTAAATTGTCTTTGTGGTAAAGCCTTGTGCTCTTGTGTGCTGGGTTACTAAAGCTTTTGTGTTTGTGTGCAGTCAGATGCTGATCTTACCGCCATTCCAGGGAGAAGGCCATGGGGCTCAGCTCTTAGAGACAGTCCACCGATACTACTGCAGTTCACCTAAAGTACAGGACATCACAGGTACTAGTGGACACTGAGTCCTAGTCGTTTATGAGTCCTTATTTTAGCTGTTTATTTGTCTTTCTTGTGTGTCTTAATTTGATTTAGCAAGCATCTCTATAACCTTGGCTTATAAGTAAGCTATAGGGTTGCTCTGGGATTAGTGTTGTGGAGGTGAATGGATGTTATGTAAATTGCAGGCAGTTTGCTGTTGAAATGTGCTGGCCACATGCTGCCACTCACTCACCCCCTCACAAAGACACAATTATTCACAGAGAGAGAGAGAGAGAACAACGCCTCACTCTACCAGAGGAGATCTCTATCCACCACTTACAACTTTCCCATGTCTATCTCTCTCTCCGTGTACACGCACATATCTGTCTTTTCCCCTCTCTTTATTTCATCTCTTCGAAAGTAGTCTGTGTTTCCTCTGATATCTAACAACACACCTTACCAAAGAGAACATGCATTTACCCAAATTTCCATCACTGATTTATTCAATATGAGAGTTTTAAAGGAATAATTTGCCCAGAAATGAAAATCCTCTCTCCTATTTACCCTCCAGGGCTCCAGACTAACATTTGAGAGCAGTGGCACTGGAGCCATCAAGTTCTATAGATGGTGGCACCAACACCTGATTTGGTTGCACCAGTTAAAAAATTATTAGTTTCTGCCCTTAATAAAAAAAAATAACAAAAATAAGGACAGAAACAAATAATACTAGTGATAAATTGTATTGCAGAAATAAGTGCAATTACCAAGATTGCATATTTTGCCACTATGAAATGCACATTCAACAGTAAAACAGATTTTGATTATGGAAGCACATGAAAACTTGCTGATACTAAGAACAGTGACACCTGTAAAAACATCTGTGAAAATTGATATGCACCAAATTTATATAGGGCTAAATTGAAATATTCTGACTGTGTGATTATGTTGGGACTTCAGCTGATTATGTAAAGTTATCCCTTGGAATCTCTGAAGGCAAACCAAGTCAGTTACTTAACTTTTTTTCTACTGTCAAAAGAGCATTCGATTTTAGACAGAAAAAAAACCCGGATAGGTTGATCCATAATAATTCTGAAGATTTACATTTAGTTCTTTCAAATTATCAATTGTTTTAACAGTGGTATTTGTAATAAGGCCAGTGTAACCACGTGATAAACCATGCATGCATGCTTCTTACTAATATCGTTAGTAACTCCAATAAAATAAAATAAAATAAAAACTGCCATTTTTGTTAAGAAAATAAAGACATTTTGAAAGAATAAATACAAAATATAAACATTTTGAATTTGCCGTAATTGTAACAAAAGCAATTTAATTGTAATATTTAATAGAACTATATAAATAATATAATAATATTCAGTATGAATATGTACCGCATTTCTGCTAACAAAAGCATAGAACAGTACAGTGACTGATGCTAAATCAATGGTAAATTGATGTCAAAATCAGAATGAGCTTTATTGCCAAGTATGCTTACATATACAAGGAATTTGTCTTGGTGACAGGAGCTTCCAGTACACAACAATACAAAAACAGCAACAAGACTTTTAAAAAATAATTAAAATTGAATAAAAAATAGATAAATATTGAAAAGAAAAAAGTATATATAGAATACACAATAGACAATATATACACATATACATAATATATATATATATATATATATATATATATATATATATATATATATATGTATACACACACACACATACATACATATATACACACACACATACATATACACATATATTAATATAAATACATACATACATACACATACATAGTGCAAATCTAAATACAAATCGGTTAAGTGCAGTGCAAGGGAATGGTATGACGTAATGGCAGACGAGGTAGGATGTGTTGGATAATATATAAAGACTAAGCTGTGTATTGCACATTAATTATTGCTCAAAGGGGCAGTTTTAACTGTTCATGAGATGGATAGCCTGGGGGAAAAAACTGTTACTGTGCCTGACGGTTCTGGTGCTCAGAGCTCTGAAGGCAACAGTTCAAAAAGGTAGTGGGCAGGGTGAGTGGGGTCCAGAGTGGTTTTTCCAGCCTTTTTTCCTCAATCTGGAAGTGTATAGTTCTTGAAGGGGGGGCAGGGGGCAACCAATAATCCTCTCAGCAGTCCGAACTGTCCTTTGTAGTCTTCTGATGTCTGATTTTGTAGCTGAACCAAACCAGACAGTTATTGAAGTGCAGAGGACAGACTCAATGACCGCTGAGTAGAACTGTATCAGCAGCGCCTGTGGCAGGTTGAATTTCCTCAACTGGCGAAGGAAGTACAACCTCTGCTGGGCCTTTTTCGCAATGGAGTCAATGTGGGTCTCCCACTTCAGGTCCTGTGAGATGGTAGTGCCCAGGAACCAGAATGACTCCACTGCTGCCACAGTGCTGTTTAGAATGGTGAGGGGGGACAGTGTTGGGGGGTTCCTCCTAAAGTCCACAATAATTTCCACCATTTTGAGCGTGTTCAGCTCAAGGTTGTTTTGACTGCACCAGACAGCCAGTTTAACCTCCCTTCTGTATGCAGACTCATCGTCATTTCGGATGAGGCCGATGACAGTGGTGTCGTCTGCAAACTTCAGGAGCTTGACAGAGGGGTCCTTGGCGATGCAGTCATTGGTGTAGAGGGAGAAGAGTAGTGGGGAGAGCACACATCCCTGGGGGGCACCAGTGCTGATTGCACAGGTGCTGGATGTGAGTTTCCCCTGTCTCACAAGCTGCTGCCTATCTGTCAGAAAGCTGGTAATCCAATGACAGATAGTCATGGGAACAGAGAGTTGGTGTAATTTAGTCCGGAGAATAGCTAGGATGATTGTGTTGAAAGCCGAACTGAAGTCCACAAAAAGGATCCTTGCATATGTCCCTGGTCTGTCCAGATGTTGCAGGATATGATGCAATCCCATGTTGACTGCATCATCCACAGACCTGTTTGCTCGATAAGCAAATTGAAGGGGATCTAGAAAGGGTCCAGTGATGTCCTTCAGGTGGGCCAACACCAGTCTCTCAATTGACTTCATGACCACAGACGTCAGGGCGACAGGTCTGTAGTCATTAAGTCCTGTGATTTTTGGTTTCTTTGGGATGGGGATGATAGTGGAACGTTTGAAGAAGCATGGGACTTCACACTGCTCCAGTGATCTATTGAAGATCTGTGTGAAGATGGGGGCCAGTTGGTTAGCACAGGATCTAAGACATGCAGGTGAAACGCCATCTGGGCCATGTGCTTTCCTTATCCTTTGTTTTCGAAAGTCGCGGCTCACATCAGGTTGAGTAGCAGGAGGGGGGAGGAGGGGGTTGCAGGAGGTGTTGGTGTTTGTGTGAAGTGAAAGTCAGAGTGGGTGTGGGGTGTGAGATTGGGCCTTTCAAATCTACAGTAGAACACATTCAGGTCGTCAGCCAGTTGTTGGTCCACCACAGGGTTGGGGGTAGGAGTCCTGTAATTCATAAGTTGTTTCATGCCACTCCACACTGATGCAGGGTCGTTAGCTTAAAACTTGTTTTTCAGCTTCTCAGAGTATCTTCTTTTAGCCACTCTGATTCCCTTATTCAGTGTGTTCCTGGCCTGATTGTACAAGACTTTATCCCCAACTCTGTAAGCATCCTTTTTGGCCTGACGAAGCTGCCTGAGTTCCGCTGTAAACCATGGTTTGTCATTGTTAAATGTTAAATAAGTCCTATTAGGAATGCACATAGCCTCACAGAAACTGATATATGATGTAACAGTATCTGTGAGCTCTTCCAGGTCTGTGGCTGCAGCCTCAAAAACACTCCAATCCGTGCAATCGAAGCAGGCTTGTAGTTCCAGCTCTGCTTCGTTGGTCCATTCCTTTACAGTCTTTACTACAGGCTTAGCAGATTTTAATTTCTGTCTGTAGGTTGGAAGAAGATGAACCAGACAGTGATCAGATAGTCCCAAAGCTGCTCTAGGAACAGAGCGATATGCATCCTTTATTGTTGTATAGCAGTGATCCAGTATATTTCTGTCTCTGGTAGGGCATGTAATTTGCTGTTGAAAATATAATAATTATTATAATATACTTAAAAAAAAAAATTCCATTTTTATTTTTGATCAAATAAAATGCTGCAGAACAGAGCTTCACAGTATTAATGAAAATCACAACATGCTGATAATACACTTGCGTTGTGATATTGCTTAATGATGATAATAATAATAATACAGCCATTTAATATTAGATAATTGTTATTATGATTATTATTGCTACTTTTGAATATTACATTTTATACAGTAGTTATATTTTTCTGTCTTAAATTTCACGCATCTATTTGAATAGAGCTTTCATTTAAGTGGGACTTTTATTTTGACAGACCTTTGAGTTCTTCCTGTTTTTGATTGGTTAGTTATATCAAGCTTTCCCATTAATGCTGGGATAATCCCGTCACAACTCTGGAGCTGAAATCTTAGAGCTGCACCAGAGGAGTTCATTTAAGTGTTAACAGCCGTTTAACTCTAAACACACTGCATGAACATCAAGCACCAGTAGTGTGTGTTGAGTTGTGTGAGTGTGTGAGCATGCGTGCGTGTGTGTTTGTGTGAAGCTGATGACGGAGCAGAGTGGCACCTCTTGTTCATTTTGTAACATGAAGCGCATGTGAATATAATATTTCATTAAATTACATCCTTCTGCTGTTTAATGATCACACTTGGCCATATCCAGAGGTTTTTTATTTTATTTTCAAATTGTCATTGATTTCATCTAAAAACTATCATTTGCTAATGACAGCATACTGTAATATGGTACCAAAATTAGCAACAAGATGATATCATACTGTTTAAAAATGTTTGATATTGCGCTACTTCGTTGGTAAACCGTGCAATCCTAATCTGGGTTAGTGGATAACACTGTTTTGTTCCAATTTTACGCCGTTTGTTGTATGATGTTTCTTATATGCAACAGAAAATGGCAGCACATAATCAAAGAGTTGGCCAAAATTGTAGTCACATCAGTGAAACCTCTTAAACATTTAGCCGCAGTCTAGAGCCCTGCACTTAAATCATTTCAGACCCGTATGACTTTCTTTCAAGGAAAAAACACAAAGTTCTGAAGAATGTTCACACTGCTACAGTGAAAGCAAAAAGCACCATAAAGGCCCTTTTACACCGAATTTGATGTGAAAAAGAGATAGATTGCTGACAAATGGCCCTGTCACACCAAAAGTGATGCAAGAACTCGATATTAGCACATTCAAGCCTTTATAGTATATGGCGCTGATCAACAGTGAATTTTACTCCCGTACAGTAAGTAACGCAAAGCAACTTTTAGCTGCTCCACCATTTACTTATCACAGATGCGAAGAGCTACTTAAAAAGCTTGCAAAACAACCATGGAATCACAGTACGAAAGACAAGCTAGCGAGTTTTCTAGCAAGGCGATCGAAAAAAGAAAATCAAGCAATATTTTCATGTTAAGAGGACCCATATGAGAAATATTTGTTTTTGTTTTTGAGACATTTGATGCAAATTAAATACACATCCTTACTTCCGGTTCAGGATTAGTTTCTTGAGTTACCAAAGTGTTTAATGTCAGTGGGCAAAACAGCTTTCTGTGCTTTAGTGCCACCAATTGCATTGGTTTTGGTAACTGCAGTGGCTCCTGACTTGTGATCCAAAGCACACATTTTATTGGTAAGGGCATTTCATCACAAGGTGAGGATAATAAATCGACACTCACCGTGAAATAAAAATCTTGTTTTGTCAGTGGGTGTCAGTTCACTCCCATTGTAAAAAGCTTCATAGGTATCCATTGTTTCTATTCAAAATCATCATCGCAGCAAGAAATTGTTGCAAAAATTTACGTTTGGTGTGAAAGGGCCTTAAAGTTACTATAAAAGTAGTCCAAATGATTAATGTGCTATATTCCAACAGATCGTAATTTGTAGTTCTTGCCTTCAAATCTCATCTGTTTCTATGCACAATCAAATTTTACACATCAAAATCAAGACACATGAAAACCAATGGCATCTGGCATCATTGATATGCCAAGTTTGAATATAACATAATTTTCATTTGTGGGTGAACTTTTCTTTTAATAAAGGTTGATTTGTGCTTGTCTGATCTCTGGTATCAGCATCTTTGAAATGCTCAAACACATCTTTCAAAACAATCGCCATTTGACTGTTTGTAAATTTACACAGCGGAAAATCCATCTGAGAACTACGTGAAGCTGAGGGATTTTGTGCTGGTGAAGCTGTGTTTGGCTTTGCCCTCGTTCTCTTGTGAGAAACTCTCTCGTGGCTTCAATGAAGAGATGGTGTCTGAGGCCAGAGACAAACTCAAGATCAACAAGGTAACATCTCCTGATGCTTTACTTGCTTCATTAATCATTATTTTTGGCTTTTTATTGCACTTTTTATTCATAGACCTAGTCGAGTGAAATTATAAGAAGATGATGTGGGAATGGGATTTTGTAATGTCACAAGCTGGATTCAAATGCACCGCGGCTCAATGCGTCATGCGCTAAATAGAGATTTTTAACCAACACTTTAATGATCTAAAGGTTTTTTTAATTGGCCATTAAATTTGCCAAAGACTGTGCCTGTAGGCAAGTTTCGCACTGCTACTTGTATCAAAAATTGTGAGTATAAAATGTGTTTAGATATTGAAACAGTCTGGTTCTGAATGGGAAAAATCACATTCGTTTTTTCCATAGACAAATTGAATTTTAACGATAACTTGGATAATTGGCTTGTATGATTATGTCGAACATGTAAGAAGTTGATGAATACATATCCTCATATGTTTAACACACCTCTTAAGCCTGAGAAATGTTGCATATCAAAATGAAAACTACCATCAGACATACAATATACATATTTACTGCTTAGATTATTAACCCCCATACTGTAAATAATAATAATATTTGACTTCATTATCATATTCCATGTTCATACTTTATAACAGCTGTTTAACAATAGTTTTTTACTGCATTCAAAGTAAATGCAAGACATAATTTTAGCAGTATGACAATATTTGCATATCTTTTCACAAACAGTAGCCAATGCGCTGAGAAGGAAGACAGGGTCCCATTCTTCCCGTTAGACCTTCCATGTGTTTTGTTCATCTAAGATCATCGTTAGATCATATTTGACCTTATATCTGTCAAAGTGATTGCACTTTAAAAATTAAAAACAGCCATTTGCAATCTGAGTTTGTGTGCTTTCTTTGTGAAAATTGCAGCTCTTTGTGACTTTCGGTAACTTTTTTGCCCCATGCCCCTTGCTCCCATATATTTCTGACCCTGCTACAATGGCTGTTTGGTTGAAAATAAGGTTCATTTTTGTGACAAAAATCACTTAATTTTAGAGCAATTACAGAAATAGCGAGGTATGTAGAAATGTCTTAAAATCATTTTAGATGGTAAAACAAAATCAGTGAATTGCATTATTAACTCTCTCTCAGAGTCTGAGCATTTATATACAGACCTAATGGCTTTGTCCTGATGGCTTTTCCTGATCTTAGATTGCCACTAAAGGCAAAGAGTGAGCATCCGTTTGCACTGAGGGCTGCTGGCCATTAGCAGGTAGTGAGTGAGAGTGGGCCTAACAGTGACCCCTGTGGTACTGCTCTCCCTCTCGCCACTCCGCTCACTCTAACTGCTCCAATTATAACCCAGCATCTGCTTTCATGGCCCACAATCCCCTCTGCTCGTGTTGTTTGTGAGTGATTATCTCGGGGTGGTGCCTTTGGCATGGCCAGGCAAAATGCTTGGCTCTTCATACTACCCTAGTGGGAACTATGTGAGGTATGGACGACCCCTCAGAGTCATGGTTACAGACTTTCGGCCCTCCATGCAGCACAGGAATCCCAGGGCAGGGTATTTTTAACCCAAAGAAAATGGGCAGGGTTAAACATTCAGCCTGTAATTGCTTCAGCTAGTACATTTATAGTTGTGCTGCAGTGTTTCCTGGACCGCTTCTTAATCTGCAGTGCCAAAATGTTAGTTTAGGTATAGCTTGTGAATTGTATGTGATGAGAGAGAAAGACTAGGTGCCTCAAAATAATACATTGACAATGAATAGTCAACACAACTTTCAGTTATGTTGTTCTCACTGACTGCAAGGAAAAACAAACATGTAGTGCAACATGCTATCCAATTTGCAAACTAATTGCTCAGTTGGTTTAGTTCAGTATTTTAGATTTAAGCCTCATTAACATTTCAATTAATCAGTTCTTTCAAACTGTTTGTCAATTAATTAGTACAATGGTTTGTTTGCTTCAACACCCAAAAATGGCATTTTACATGCTTTGGGAACAAATATGAGTAGGTAAAATTGGCTTTTTTTATTACTATTTTAAATAACTTGCATTACTGTGTTGGTGCATACAAATGATTAAATATTCTTCCTCATGTTAATTTAGTGATAAACTGTGGAAGACATGCATTTAATTATTTATTTTTATTTCACTTCTTGCATTGCCAAAATTTTAGTTTAGTTGTAGCTTGTGAATTGCATGCAAACTAGGCTCTGAAAAAAATATATTTACAATAAATAGTTGTAAAGGAGCTTCACAGCAAGAGGACACAGGAGAGCGGTTTCTTCACAAGTAAGACTTTAATTAATATACTCCAGCGCTTTACAGCTTCACAATGACTCAACAGCTTCACAATAATAATTCATCAGTTTCACAACAATAACTCATCATCTTCACAACAAGGTCTCTTGTCTCTGACTCTCTCTGCTTCTTGTCGGTGGCATAGTCCTTTTTATACCGCTCTCCCCAAGCTCACTGCAATTAGAAACAGGTGTTAATCATAATCTGGCTCAGGTGTATGCACCCTTACCACTTTCTCCGGGCGGATGCTCGACCACGCCCCCGCTGCCACAATAGTCAACACAACTAAGTTGTCCTCAATGACTGTACACAAAAACGAACATACAGTGCAAACCTTTTTCCAGTTTGCAAACAAATTGCTCGATTGGTGTGATTTTTAATTAATCGGCTGAACCGAATGTCTCAATCGAACAGTAGAGTCATTGGTCTAAATCACAGACTGAATTGGTTAGACAGGTTACTTTTCTGAATCAACTTGTATAACACACTTGCTTACTGAACAGAAATGAACTGAGAACTTTTAAAGTGTAATGTGTACTTTTTGAAATGTTGAAAATGCATATGTAAGGTTAGTAAAACTTAAACTTAACATCAGTTTAATCACTGGCTCTTTGTTCAGATGACAATGTGTAGTTAAAGATGCACATTCACAATGTTTAAATTTTGTTGTAATTATATAAAAAATCGAAATATGTTGGAGAAATACAACATGGTTATTATTTAACAAGTTGGTAGGTCCAGGTTTTTTTTTTTTTATCCTTTTTTTCATCCATTTTTGTTTTGCAAAGGCAAAATCCTGTAGGAAACACTGTACTTAAATAGTACAGTTAGAACCTTGGCTGTTACAAAACTGTGTTTTTATTCACTTGACATGAAAATATGACCTTAGCAATGCTCCATTTACACACTTCATAGCAAAATTCTGTTACACTCAGGAAGTCTTTGAAGTAGAGAAATACTTTAATAGGGCTGGGCGATATGCCAAAAATATTTTCACAATATTTTTGTATAAAATAAATATTGCAGTATCCGATTACATCATCAACCCCCCTGTCCCCACTGCCAAGCCCATATGTAAACGTATTTCCATATATATATATATATAAAAAGAAATAATATGATTAAAACCTGCATCAAGCAGATCTGACGTCACATTCTTCGCTTTACCCTCATGTTTCTTGCAGCACGAAAGTTCTTGTGTGTGTCTGTGACAAGCAGTTGGAACAGATTTTTTGCACTGCCGGTCACAATTACTCCGTTCCACAATGCTTTAACCCCAGTAAAGGTAAATATGCTTGTTTTCCTTGTTGCAAAAAAGTTTCCATTTTTGGCTGTACTTTATTATAAGACGTCCTTGTATAGCGGTTTTATTTAATTATTGTTTGTCTGTCGGTCTTCAAGGTTACTCTTCTTCCACCAGTTGATTTTGATTTAAAAATTCAATATATTGGTAACACTTTACAATAAGGTTTGATTTGTTAACATTAGTTAATGCTGAGTGACTCCAGTCAGGCTTCCTAAGCAACCAATTGGCCCGGTTGCTAGGGTGGGTAGAGTCACGTTAGGTTAAGCTCCTTGTGGTCGCTATAATGTGGTTCTCTCTCTCGGTGGGGCGTGTGGTGAGTTGTGCGTGGTAACATGCTCAACAAGCCACGTGATAAGATGTGCGGATTGACTGTCTCAGATGCGGAGGCAACTGAGATTCGTCCTCCGCCACCCGGATTGAGGCGAGTTACTATGCCACCACGAGGACCTAGAACACATTGGGAATTGGGCATGCCAATTTGGGGAGAAAAAAAACCATTAGTTAACAATATTATTTAACATGAACTAACAATGAACAATACTTATTAAGCATTTATTAATCTTAGTTAATGTTAACTCCAACATATAGTAATACAGTTTTAAAATGAAAAGTTGTATTAGTTAACATTAGTTAATGCACTATGAACTAACAATGAACAATTCTATTTTTATTAACTAACATTAACAAAGATTACTAAATTATGTAATAAATATATTGTTCATTGTTAGTTCATGATACCTAACTAATGTTAACCAATGGAACCTTATTGTAAAGTGTTACCAATTCATTTATTGAAACACGAAAACTTAAACCAAAGATTTCTCATTCCAAATTTTTCTCATTTCTAAATTCAAATTACACTACAAAGGAAACGAAAAAGCGAACTAACGAAGTGGTCTCAAAAAAGGTATATAACCACCTCCCCAAATCCAAACATTTACCGACTTCAACTTCCTCCACCGGCCCAATTTGCCATCATGCAAGTATCCATCTATGACAACAGGTGGGAAATTACCAATACAAATTAAGATCATAAAGGCAATTATAAATGTAAACATGATAATAATAGTGATAATAATAATAATTCAAATATAAATAAACCATTACATCTAGAAAGTTCGGTACAACCCACATAATTTGTACTTTCATAAAACGGCGACAACAGATTGTTTACTTCACTTAGTATGTGCTCAAATGAATAGAAAACATCAGTTTTCCTATAAGGTGTAAGCCTTATAAATTCCCTTGTGTTCCCCAATTAATGTTGCCTGAAAATTTCCACTGTTCTTATCAAATTTGTGCTTGTATTGCTTTTCGTTAATACAGTTAATGCTGCCTAAAGAAAATGAAATCGAACTCAATTTTAGGTTCAAGGTGAATGTGTTTTTGTATTATTTTATTATTTAAATTCCTTTCATCTTTATTTTTTAAACTACTTTCACTAAACAAATCGTAAGGTTGTTATAACGGGGCCTACGCACACCATATTTAATTAAAACAAAAAACAAAACAAAAACTTTAGTTTAATTTCATGCCTACAAATTACAAACTTCATCACTTATTATTTTTTCTCTACAGGCTGTATTTCCTTAATAATGACATTTCTAATATATGTGCTGTTTTTATCAAGTTGCTAAGCCATAACGTATTTGTTACAAGTCAAGTCTAAGTATAGAGAGCAGGTTATAACAGCTATGCTAAATGTTTCATGTTGTTCAGAGAACATGTCTACAGTGAAAATAGAAGAGGTGTGAATCTTCACTGGCTTCGCGATTCGATTACGATTAAAAGGGTAACAATTCGATTACAAAGCGATTCTCGATGCATCACGATTCATCTTGTCCTCCAATTTTTGTTTATCAATATGCAAGGCAAATTTATTTATATAGAACATTTCATACACAATGATAATTCAAAGTGCTTGACAAAAGCATTATAAAGAAAATACCAGTTAAGAACCAGTTAATTGCAAATCAGTGCAATAATGGGTACAAGCCCATCTTTCAAGTTGTTTGTTGATGTTATCATGAATAAACTCTCCCGCTGCTATGTGCGTGGGTTTGTGAATGAATTTCATGATCATGGTGTCATTCGGGCAAGGATAGTCGTGTGATTGATACACCTAGTTTGCTAACAAATATGCCCATTAGATGTGCATACTTGTTTGTAGCATCTCACTCTGTCTCTGACGCCACTTTGCTGCCGTGGTTTAAACTGAACCCCGAATCGATTCTGAATGTTTTTTCGCTGAAGCAATTTTTTTTCTCCCACCCCTAGAAAATAGTCATGCAACCAGCCTCTATAATCCGTATTATTAATATATATCTAACGGTTTAATAATTTGATTTAATATCTAAAAACGTGAAAGCATGATATCTATTGAGCTACTATTTATTGTATTTGGCAACTTGGCAACCCAATATTGTTGATCATCATCTGTCAGTGACTGTCACAATCATTGTGAGGATATTTGTCAGATATAATCGATATCCAATTACATCGTCCTATCACCCAGCCCTAGTGTGTTATATGAAATGCAACAGAAGTTACTTGTTTGATTAGTCAGAGACCCCTGATGATGTCAGACTACCCCTAACTACCACAGACAACTACAACTCATCCCTCAGTTTTAAAAACAAGACTGTAAATGAACACATTCCAAGTAATGTATTTCAATTAATGCCTAGCAGATAAGTGGGCAGCACTGTGAATAAATGTTTAAAATATGCAATTATAATTACACTGTTGTCAAAGTGTAACGGTAGTACTTAAACATTACACATGTTAGCACAGACTTACCAAACTTGTCTGTGCAAAGTTGTATCCAAAATTTCAACACTTGTCATGACCGGCAGGGCAGTTTAGACCATTTTTACAGATAAAATAACAAATATTTTACTGATAAACTGATTAATTCATTGAACAAAAGTACAAGATTCAAATTTCTGCCTTTAAACTATCGTGCATGTTTGCCTGCTAGGCGTTCATTGTAAGTATCCTACTGTAAACAAATTTTCTATTTGTTTAAACACACTTAGGGACGAAACAAAACTATTGTCTGTTTTAAGAAATAGAATGCCTTGGACAATGTCCGTAGACATTAGGTTGAAAATAGCCCATAATATTCATTAAAGAAAACAACTTTTATAACATGGGAGTGGTGGTGGCATAGTGGACTAAAGCACTGAACTGGTAAGTAGAAGGTTGTTGGTTCAATCCCCACAGCCACCACCATTGTGTCCTTGAGCAAGGCACTTAACTCCAGGTTGCTCTAACGGGACTGTCCCTGTAATAAGGGCACTGTAAGTCGCTTTGGATAAAAGTGTCTGCCAAATGCATAAATGTAAATAACATAGTATCTCTTTTGTCCATTTGTCTCTCTTTCAGAAACATGCACGACGTGTCTATGAAATTCTGCGTCTCAGAAACACAGATATGAGCGATGAAGAAAAAGCAAGAGAATTTCGTTTGGAGGTGAAGAAAAGACTCTATGGACCATACAGAGTAAGTGTGTGTATGTATCAGGGGTTGCACAGACTTGTCGATTAGTCGACTACAACTAACTAGTCAACACCGTCAGCCTGAAAATGACTAGTCGCTCACCACGTGATTTATAAAACGTGTCTTTAGGAAATACAGCAGGTGTAAAGCCCGGTGGCTCTACACCATAAATGCGCAATTACTCAAATATAGGCTGTGATGTTCAGAACTGGTGTTTGTTTACAGTGTCGCTCTGCTTAACAACACAACGCATCCACGTGTCAACAACAATCTAATGCATTCTCCATATTTTTATTGCACATGCACATAGCATTGTATCAACACTACTCTGATAAAGATGACATACATGCTACAGTAATCTGCAATATGTGCAAATTGGCTGAAATATTGCTGAAATACTAGTTTTATACTAACCTGGATGCTGTTCGCTCCTTCGAGAACATGATTCGTCGACAGTTAGAAAATCACTTCAAGTTAGAGTCCAGAGACCTGACAGAATACCCCGATTGTCAGCTGGTTGTGTTGGGACATCTGACTTGTATGCTGTTCACTCTTTCAAGATGTGATTCGGCGACTGTTTAAATAAGTGTGTCAAGTTGGAGTCTAAAGACCTGTTACGGAATACACCCCAATTGTCAACTTTTTGTTTTGGGACATGGATGGATGCGGTTCGCTCCTTCAAGAATGCGATTTGGGGACTGTTTAGAAAAGCACATCAAGTTGGAGTCCCCTGACTGAATGCATCCCCATGTCTTCTACACGCTAAATCTCGTGGCGCCTGAAACCATCCAAACAAGCGGCTGCGAGAGGACAGGGTCCACCTGCAGCTACAGGTAGTCCAGGCTAAGCTAAATAAGTTCAGACATTTATGTTAACTTTAAGCTACGTTACAGCTTGATGTATGCCTACCTGTTGTGGCACACTTCTAATAAAAAGGTGCTTACAAGGAGATAACATATTAGTTGATGTTTATTTCATTCAATACGATTTGTTTACATACAAAGCAATGCTCAGATCATCGCTCATTATTTTCCCCTCAGTTGTCAAACTACTATGCACGTTGCTATTGCACCTAAAGGACCTCAGGCTTAGTCTAGCTGGCTATCTAATGCCTGACGACATTTGGGGGTGGAATGATGTCACGACTAGTTGAATTCGACTCAACTAATGGGTGAAAGTAATCCCTGTTTGAAAAATATGACTCAAATGTTTTTTCATTTTAAAAATGCAAGTAGTTTCTTGGGGTAGGATGCGTATACTTATAATTAGCTATATAAAAACAATAGACGTCCATGGTGTCCCTGTTTAGGTCCATCCCTGCCTGTGTATGTTGACGAACTGCTTTGAAGCTTCAAAATGTCTGCAGTCTGACTGCACACTGTGTACATTAGCCATTAGGAGTAACTGCTGCAACTCCCATACAATGATTAATCAGACATTAATCACAGAGAAGGCAACCTGAACTCCGTGTGCTGAACAAGGATTTCAAGAAACAACAGAATGAGTGAAGTTGAGCCAAAACAAACCCCACCGTTTCCCCCGCTGCAACTGCTAAGACCGGCCTGCTTGTGTAACAATCTCTTAACCGCACCATTCCAAACTACAACACGTGAAATGAAGCATTTCTCCACTACAAAGAGAGCTGGCTTCTTTAGCACATTTCTAGGCAGAGTTACATTAGTATGCCAGGCCTCAACAATAAGGATGGGAGGGAGTTTTGGGCCCTGTAGGGCCAGTGCTGCATTGTCACACAGTATATTAAGTTTAGCCTGATCTCATGACAATTACAAATCTGTGGCGATATTTTGGTGAAATGACATTAAGTGGTTCATAACAAGTGTTGCGGGAGTTCTGAGGTGAAATGTCTACTGTATAGCACTAAGAGTGAGTTAAATGTTCTCCCAGGTTTTTAAGGTTAATCCCTACCCTAAGCCTAATCGATAGTGTCAAAAACACAAATGTGAGATGAAAACACAATATCTGAAGGAATCACATCATTTCTTGCTGCTTTTATGACACCTAGGCTCACGTGTCGACTTGCGTGCTCTTCAGGACTCGTACCCCAGATCTTTGCATGGGAAGTGCAATGCTTTATCAACTTAAATGCACTCAAAAGGGCTTGTAAATATAGCTATTTAATGTAAATGTGTGAGGAACAGTGTGAAAATGCTTTTGAATTATTTGTGTGAAAATTATGAAAATTTTCTGTGACACACACAAATGAAAATGTCTCATGAAAATGTCTTATTGGTATTATTCTTTTTAATAGTTGAATGGTGAAATAAAATGCAAAAATCATTTTTGTAGTCCGGCCAGTGAATTGCTAGTGATTCTTGCACTCTTTATATAAAAAGATCAAACCAAAACATTTTCTCTGCTGCTGTTCTGATTTTCTGCAATCTTTGTCTGAGGTAATTTATTCATTGAGCGGTGTGAATAGTTTTTGCCATTTCCTGTGTAATCCTCTCATGCTGTGTTAAGAGTGAGAGGGACCTTAGGCCTCGCTCTAGGTTTGTTTGAGGGTATAATGGCTCACACCGGGCGGCCACCGCAGTCTCCACACCCACACCACGAGCTCCATTCACAACAAGTGTCATTATTACAGATTTGCATGTGATTTAAGCGGAGCCATTTAGCAGGGAGAATACAGCTCCCAGTCACCTGCACACAGACTCGCTCTCTAATCCTCTCTCTGCATGAAGACACTGTGGTGTTGTATCTAAGGATTGGAGTCGAGCATCAAAAGTAAAACCACTAAATTCTTTTGACCTCATGAATAGTAATGTGTTGTTTTCCTGCAGGCTGGTGTAAAATGTTATGGTTAAAATTTGTAGATGTTTGACAGTATTTTAATGTCTTAAGAAGTTAACCTTAGCCTCATACGAAATCTATAAACTCTTTTTTTTTTTTTGTATTTTCTGCACCGATTGTGGGGCAAATTCTGCGGAATGACTCTAAATATAGCAGATAGTGTTTGCCAATGCCAAGATAACTCAGTTGTTTCTCAGTAGTTGCCCAAGTTAGCTAATATTTGGGTGAAATTTAAGGTGCAGTATGTAAGATTCAAAAACCCTTGTTATTAATGACACCTGTGGCCGTTAAGTGAACTGCAGCCAGCTACCTGTTGCTCGTGAACACACTCCATAGGGACGCGAGCGAGTATCGGCCAAAACAATGACGTAACTTACAAAGAGACTGAATGTGATCCACCGGCAACATGCTGACAGATGAGGCAGCATAATTAAAATTACACAGTTATGATTGTTTTACTACAAACTTTGAGACTAAACTAAAACTACTTATCATCTAACATAGCATACTGCTACACACATACAGCTACATACTACAGAACTACACCAGACAGTTTACTGTTGCGCTGCACTGTTATGTTGCACTATTGTATGTTTTCTATGTCTTATGTTGTACTACGATCAAGAAACCAGCGTATTTGCTTAAATTTATCCCGTATACCTGACATTTAGTATAAAGAGAAGATTGTTGAAATTATTTGAAAGTTATGAAGCAAGGTAGCTTGCAATTCGTCAGTGTTAGTAGGGAAGATCAAGTCAGCTAAAATTACACAGATCAATCCTTATGGCACTATATTTCACTATATTTTATGTAAGCTTACCTGTCCTATAAGAAGCACGGCAATTCAGGGTCCGAACGAAGGTCCCTCCAGGAATCAAATGCCCTGCCGATGTTTACTCTAGTTTTCGCTCGACCACAATCACATTCCCGCTTAGCCAGACAGGATTCAGTAGAAGGCTCTCGGGAGCGCACATAAACGTCACATCCTTTGGATTTTCCTGGCAAAACCGACCCTCTCCCTTCACATGAAAATCAGTCTATAGGCTTTAATAGGCAACCTAGGAAGTCCAGGAAAGGCTCATTTTTTTTAAGTTGCGTTACAAGCTGTTCACACATTGGCAAAAAAAAGGCGAATATTACATGAAAATTGTTACATAAAGGAACCTTTAAAGGAGCAATATGTAAAATTGAAATCAAGTGTTTAAAATGTTTAAAATGGGTACTACAGTCCAAATTCAAAATATTGGAGAGAGTTGTCTCCCCCACCCCCTCCTCCCCAGACTCCAAGCTCACATAGGTTGCCAGGTTGAGGACACGCAACAGGATTGAGCAAACTGACAATGGCAAGCGATGAGCCTCACACTAAGTTGATCAGCTAATGCAATGTTTGCAATGTTTTTATTGTTTGCAAATTATAAACCAGCTCATGAGCATTTTTTATAACTCTGTCAGTGTTAGCTAGATGTATTGCTGGCTTCCATGTCTGCAGCGCACTGTGTTTGCCTGCTAACTTGTTTCAAATTTGGCAACCTGGGGTGTCGAAATACTATTGGGAAATGGGCAGTGGGCAGGATCACACAGGCCAAAACACAAACAGAAATTCCAGCCCGGAACAGACATTTCAAAGTAGAACATACTGGCTGTAGCATTGTTTTCAGTGAAGCCAGTATTTCAAATTATGTTTCCTAAATCTCTGCTAACATTTTGTGGTAATTTTATGCTCTAGTACAGTAAATATATTACATATTGCTCCTTTAATAAAATAAAAGAAATTGTGTATGTTTGGTGTATCTTCATGATTTTTTTGATGATGGTTTAACTAGTAGAGTACATGATTTTTTACACGCCCTTTTCATCAGTGAGGTAGATTAAACTAGCTAGCTCATTAAAACTCATTATATATCAGTAATTTTACTCGTATAGAATTTTTTTCAATAAATATCCTTTTAGCTAGTCTCTTTGCTTTTCCTTTTTGTGGCATGGGACATGTCTTTCCTGTGATTTAGTAGAGTAAAATTCAGGGGAAAAGCAGTCCTAAAAACTGGAATATGTGATCATCCTCCAGAGCGCACTCTCTCCAATGTTTACCTTTCACACAGTCACCAACTGACGTATGGATCGGCAAAGAAAAGCACAGTTTCGCTACAAGAACCGTTCAGCCTGATGGTGGCAAAGCAGCTACAGAGGCAACAAGAGTCCAGATATATACAAAATAGGCACTTTTACCATCATCTACAACATATTACAATATAAACACTATAAAGTAAACATTGTCCAAAAAAATACAATATGAGGAGTAATTCATTATCAGTAGATCAGCATTCATTAACAGCTGAGCATCAGTGATCACTTGTCTTAAATGTCCTGTATTCCGGATAAATATTATAACATTTTTGGGCTTTCTCTGGGGGCACCGTTAGTCAAAATCGACATACTCATCAATCAACAAAGGTTACATAAATAACGTTCAATAATGTCTATGCTTCATATGTGTCTTTTTTATATATATATATATATATATATATATATATATATATATATATATATATATATATAACATCCCATAATAATAATCGTGCATTAGTCCATAAACAGTGACAGAGAATTAGCTCTATTACAATGTCCTACATGTAAGCATTCACCAAATGTAGTTTTTAAATATAAACTATATATTCACCAGATGAATGGTTTTATATATCTTACCAGAGGATGCGACATGAAATTGGAGATGAGATGTGGTGACGGTGCACGTGTCTTTGCATGTCCTCACTTCAATTTAGAACACTTGATTATCTAATTAAAATAATTATAATTCATCAAATAGGGATGGGCATTATCGAGTAATTATGTAGTCGAGTGCTCTAACCCACAAAAAATTTTAATAATCGTAAATTAAAATGTAGGTTAAAAATATCAGGGATGACATACATCAAATGTATATCTTATTTTATTCACAAACGTTACCAAGAACGGTTACAAAGTAAGCTCATTTAAACTTTGCGTTTCTCTTTATGGTTCAGTTACCATTACATTTCATTACAATTCTCAATGCATTAATGACTCAATTGTAACTGCGAGATTTGGTGAGAGATTCAGAGGGAAAGTATAATTCTGCATAACAGCAAGTGTGCAAAGTAAAATCAAAATGTGTATTTTTAATAGATCTTTTTTAATATTTGATTAGTTTGTACTGAACAAGTACTCGATTAGTCAATTTTGTATAAAAGTAGTCCATACAACTAGTGCACTATATTCAAAGTCTTCTGAAGCCACATAATTCCTTTATGTGATGAACAGACTGAAATTGAAGTCGCTATTCACTGAAAAGCTAATTTACGCATGCACGTATTTAAATTTGGCACCATAAAGATGCGTTGTATCAGGTTTAACATAAAAAAATGCGAGAATGCATTGGTTCTTTCATGTTTTGTAATCTCTATGTGGAATTTTTGAAATTGCGTGACCACAAAATGAAATGTGAGAGCTCGGTCAGAGGGGAAGGTTTTCAGTTAATAATGACATAAATAATGGTATGTTCCTCACACAAAGCTATTGTTTGTCTTCAGAAGAATTAAAATAAACTGCATGAATCATATGGACTACTTTTATTGAAAGACTCTAGTCACTGTGTGCTTTCATTGAATGAGTTTACGTGCACACTATACACCGATAACTACCAAAAATCAGCTTACTCAAAAAGTCAGACAACACAAGATAACCATGTTTACATGAAATATGAGTAATCGCTGCCTTTGATGTCAAAGTGTAAACAGCACAACATTTGCGCACATTTGAAAAGCCAGTAAAAGGGGAGTAATGGGCAACAATTTACGTGTGGCAATCGGTTTATGCTTAAACCGTTTTATGACATTACCCTGATAAAGGAAATCCGCTTAAGGCGTTTACATGACCACACACATTGTCAGATTTTTAAGCATAATTGGTGTAAGAATGTGCATGTAGATGTGCTTATTGTATGGAAAAGAGTAGTGTGAACATTCTGCCAAATATCTCCTTGTAGAAGACAGTCTTACAAAATTGGACAGGCATGAGGGTTTGTAAATGATGACATTTTGGGTGAACTATACCTTTAATAAGTGAATCTGTGAAGGGGGATGTTCCAAATAGAACTTTCCAATTCTGCTGAGCTTTCAACGAAATTCTGTGCAGGCTTAGTCATCCTTGAAAAAGTGCTCTTTATTTTTTCATCGTATTTTCTGACTTTATAAGCCATTTATTTTTCATTGTGATAATATGATTTGATATGTAGCAGATAATGTTAGTGTAACAGTTAAAGGACGGGCAAGGAGGAGGCAGGAACTGGCTGAACAGTCAACATTAAGTTTAATGGTATAAATAAACTTAAAACATCATAAAATATAAACGAACACAGACACACATGCAACGCGGCTGCGTGCGTCTCTCTCTCTCTCTCTCTCTCTCTCTCAAACTGGCGCCTCCGGCTCCCCTTTATCTCGCTCTCCCGCTGATCATCTGATTGAGCGCCGGCCTTGCACGGCAAAGCGCCCTTCTCCTCGTCACAGTTAGTAATATGAGATGTTACTGGTACTGAAGCTCCAGCGGTGTTAATGTTCTGGATCAGAAGTGCTCTCTTCATGACACTGTCCAGAACAGCAAACTGTGATGGCAGTAAAACTACATACACACCAGACGAAAGAGCCAGAGCCAAAGACTGAGGGAAAAACATGAGAATGGAGAGGAAGTTGAACAGGATCTGCAGACCATATGTATTTCTCTCTCTTTCTCCCTCTATTAGTTTTCTGGAGGTCCCTTTGCTCTGAATGTGTTGCAGATTTCCCCTGGCTTTTCTTAGTGTGTGGGAGTCTAATTTGAGAGTTTGTGTGTTTGTGTGCAGGTAGGGGTTTAGTGTGTATCCAAATACTTCTTTAAATTTGAGAAACCATAATAGCCATTGTGTGTTTCTGTTCTGAATGAAATACTGACTACTGACTCGGTATGTTTACATGAACACCAGAAAGCGGCATAAGCAGCATGCTCTTTACTCCCGTATACATGCGGCCCGGTCAGTAAGCAGCTTTCTCCACAGCATCGTATTTTCCCTGCGGCACTTGAGTAAATTACAGACAAGGTATCTGAGGAAGAGTTTGCTGTGTTATTCTCTGTTGCTTTGCTTTATTTCCAGATATTCCAGAGTTGTTGCTGTGTTTGTTTCATTAACTTTCCATTGCAGCCTGCACTGGAATTGCACTGCAATAGTGGGGTTTCCCTCTTACTAAAATGTATGAGCGCATATACACGAATGTGAGGGACCGTTGATATTTTACATTGGTGTGTATAAATGAGTACAGTTTATAGTGTATATGCTTTTTTCACTGTACCGCTAGAAATGTAGAAATTCTTTCCGCTGTGTTGACTTGTTGTTGGGCTCCATCCTTTGACATTTGTTATCCGGTCTGTTCACGAACATGCGCACTTCTCAAAAACCTGTAAGAACACCGCTTATGTGTTTACATGACCACATAAACCGCATTCTCCAGAAGAAACCCAGGTGTGTTAAACTGCTTTCTCTTAATCCCATAAGGAAAACAGTGTTCTTGTTTTAATGACGTTTCAGAATGCTGCTTTCTGCAGAAACCCTGGAATAAACCATTTTCTTAAATGCATGTAAACATGGTCACTGATGACTATACAGTGTAAACTATTTACTCTGTCTACTAAGTGAAACGGTAGGCATTTTTACAAATAGTTGTTATATACTTGAAATTAAAAATAATTCACACTAAATACACTAAAATACTTTGCTTCAGAAAAGGCAGCTGTGAGGAGCTCAAGTGAATCATTTATGTAAACTAGTTCATTTATAATACCGTCCGAAAGAATCGATTCACTTAAATGATCTGGTTTTCCCACAGTGTGACATGTAGCATTTTGTGATGCTAGAACAAACTGGAATCATGTGTAACAGTCTTATGTAGTCCTCTTTGCACTCTGAATTTCTTCAGAACAGAGAATCTTTGTGACACTTGCACTAAAAAAAAAAGCTAGATGCAGTGCAATGAATGAAGCATCATAAGTAAACAATTCAAGTACTGTTGACTACAATATACCATGAAAAGTAATACAGCAATATATTAACGATCCACTAACAGTTTACTTTTAAAATTATCATTATTTATTTATAGGAAAGAAAATCTAGAAAGAATTGAATAAAATAATCCTGTCACAGTATGTTGTGGATTTCCTCGCTTGAGCTGCGTGAGCTGAAGACCTGTAAAATTAACTTTTCTAACGGGTTAATTATTCAAACACATCCTATACATGTGACATTAGACATCAGATATATCCACAACATAAAGTCATGATAACATGCTTCTGCACAGACAATGAAGCCAATAAACAGGTGAACTTGAACTAGGTCACATGCTACTCAGAATGTGTAACTTGCATTGTGAATAAGCCACTTCCTTTAAATACACGCTATGCATTATGTAATATCCTAAACGGTCTTAACGTGAGGAATTCACAACAGACTTAAAAAGTAGCTTATACTTCAGTATATTCATTATATACTAAAATTTCAGGACCTCAGGTTTTCAGGACAGTTTTTTCATGTAGTTTAATCTTACACATTAAACATATTCATCTTTAAAATGTTTTATACATGTTTAAATAATTGGAAGTAGTCTATACATTTTTCAAAATATTTGAATATTTGGTTATAGTTTGGTCTGTTACAGTTTTATTCATGTTTTTGTAACTTTGCACATAATCATCAACAAAAAATTTCAGCCACTAAAATGATATGCCATTTTAGAGTAGTAAGAGTAAAACTGACTAAAATGAAAAAAATATATGACATTATGAAATATTGACTAAATCTTAAAGGACATTTTCGTTAAAAGACAAAAATGATATGATGAAATAAATAGGCACTCTGCGTCCAGTGCCTGTTTACATAGGAAAAATAATTGAAAAACAGCACACAAACACACAGCGCAAAAACAAGTTTGGTTTGAACAGCCCGTAAACAAGTCTGTAAACGCTCTAAATGAGAGCACGTCTGTGAATCAAGTTACAGTACAGTTTAAATATTATATATTAAATGTAACCTGTATTACATTAAATATATATTATTAAAATATTTATAATAAAAATATTATTATGTTAGTTTTTCATTAATTCCCAACACAAAATTATTCTTGAAAAACTGACGATGAATCTGAAACCCATAGGTTTGTCGGGTCTCATCGGTCTCGGGTCGGGAAGCAGACCTCTAGTATAGTTCACATTTTGGCAAATGTAGTTGGTCATTCTGTGCATACAGAAAAGAGTTGCAAGTATACTGTAGGAATAGTTAGAATAGTTTTTTTTAGTATGCTATTCTGAACAAAGCCTGTGTTTTTTAAATGTACTGTATGTTTTGTGAATCTTGGTTCAGTGCCAAAGCCTCTCAGCAACCTTACAGACTTTTTTTTTAAAACACAGTGAATTTTAGCTATGATGTAATCAGGTTTGCCCTGGGGTTTTTGTTTGATGGTAGTTTTTGGATGGGATTGAGTAAGCTGGTTTGCATCTGATTTTCTCCTGCACTATACTGACAGCTGTGTATTTTCTCCCAACGCTTTTGCCCTGTGTAGAAAAACCAGCGTGAGCTGACGAAAATGCGGAAATGTTTGAAGCCCGAGGAGTTGGCGTCCCACATCAGCCAGATCGACACATCACTGCAACACGAGGAGCTGGAGAAAAGCTACCAGGATGTGCTGGTGGAATATCACAGAGTCCTGGAGCGACTGGCTCAGGCATAAACAAACAAACACGCATAAATGAAGAGTTCTGCGAAGTCCAAAAACTGGCCGAGACATCAACACACACACTGTTTGATTCTCTTGTTCCCAGCATTTATAAGGGTGTAAACATGATACAGCTGCATTTGTTATGTATGTGTTACAGACATGATGGGCAATTACATAATCAGAGATTAGTGCATCAGTCTACCGTGGAGCAGATCTCTGAAAATTGAGTTGATATTGTCATTGTTTCTTCCATCAAATGTTTTACCAAAAATGTAGATTTTGAAGCACTTTGAAAAACAAATAAATGTTTTGTATATTGCTCAAATATGTGGTTTGGCATCCCTTTGATGTATCCAGAATTTAAAAAATCCTCATTTTTTGAGGACTTTAAGGAATGTTAAGTGTTGAAGCCGTATAGTGTTTGATTTCATGCAAAACTTGAGAATTTGTGTTTTCATTGTTATTTTTATGCATTAATAACTAAATCCTGCAAACAGTCCTCAGTCAGGTGGCACTGGCCGGTCACATTTAACAACCTCTAAACTAGAGCTGGGTATCGGTACAGAATTCCCATTTGATTTCGATTCAATTCCAATTTCGATAGGATTTTCTGCTTCGAAAATATTCAGTTCAATAGCTGTTCATTCAACAGATATACTAATCAATACAATCCAAACTGAAGTCAACTTTTAAAGATTTTAAGTAAAAGATTTTAAGGTTGGACAATATTGGGATCCTTCAAATGAAGATCACGATTAATCTGAAAATATATTTGTTCACCCAGCCCTACTCTTAACTGGCCATATATCATAAGGAATAACATTTTTGTGAGCTTTTTCAAATGTGATCTCATCTTCATCAACATCACAAGTATAGACAAACACAATGTGCTTAAGCTAACAACACACAATCAATTATAATATTTCATGTCTTTATTGAACACAATAAACATTCACAGTGCTGTGGAAAAAGAAAGTGAACCCTTGGATTTAATAACTGGTCGATCCTTCTTTGGCAGCAATAATCTCAACCAAGCATTTCCAGTAGCTGCGGATTAGACCTGCACAACATTCAGAAGAAATTTTGGACCATTCTTCCTTACAAAACTGCTAAAGTTCAGCCATATTTTTAGGATGTCTGGCGTGAACGGCTCTCTTGAGGTCATTCCACAGCATCTCTATTGGGTTAAGGTCTGGGCTCTGACTGGGACACTCCAAAAGATGGATTTTCTTTTTTTGAAGCCATTTCATAGTGGATTTACTTTGATGTTTAGGGTCATTGTCCTGCTGCATCACCCAGCTTCTACTGATCTTCAACTGGCACACAACCACCCTGACATTATCCTGTAGAATATCTTGATACATTTGGGAAACGTAGTGCTGCGTGTTCTTCCCAAACAATTCAACCTTAGTTTCATCAGTCCACAAAACATTTTACTAGTAGTGTTGTGGAGTGTCAAGGTGGTCTTTAGCAAACTTCAGGCACACAGCAGTATTTTTGTTGAAAAGCAGTGGCTTCCTTCATGGACACCGTGCCTGTTTAATGTTTTCCATATAGTAGACTCATGAACGGAGACGTTAACTAGTTCAAATGATTCCTTCAAGTCTTTAGCTGCCACTCTAGGGTTCTTTTTTTTTTTTTTTTACCTCATTGAGCATTCTGCAGTGTGCCCTTTGATTTATCTTGACTGGACGGCCACTTCTAGGGAGAGTAGCCACAGTCCTAAATAGTCTCCATTTATAGACAATTTGTCTAACTGTGGACAGATGAATATCTAAGCTCTTCGAGATAACTTTGTAACCCTTTCCAGCTCTATGAAAAGCATCAATTATTGATCGCAGGTCTTCTGAGATCTCTTTTTTGCGAGGCATGGTCCACGTTAGCAGATGCTTCTGAATAGCAAACTCAAAATATTTGAGTGCTTTTTATAAGTTAAAGCAGATCTAACCCACACCTCCAATCTCATTTCATTAATGCCAGGTTTGCCAACTCCTGACTCTAATTAGCTTTTGTTGACATCATTAGCCTACGAGTTCAAAAACTTTTTCCAACCTACACTGTGAATGTTTCAATGATGTATCCAATATGTATAAGAACAATACAATAATGTGTGTTATTAGTTAAAACAGATTGTGTTTGTTCATTATTGTAACTTCGATGAAGTCAAACCAGATTTTAAGACAAATTTATACATAAATGCAGGTAATTCCAAAGGGTTCACATTATTTTTCTTCCACTGTAATTTCTATAAAATTCTGCTTAAAACTACTCAAACACCCATAAATCTCATAGACTTTCAAAGGAAAAAAGCAAACGCTTGTTAGAAAAATGTCGGACTGCAACAGTTGCTAATGGTGTGTTCAAGATCTCCTAGGAAGTTTGTACTTACAGGTCGGATATCGTAAATACGATGTGATGTGCGTTCAAGTGATTTTAGTTAGAAAGAACGGACTCGTTTTGCAATTTCATATTTCTTTCTTTTTCACACACTAGTGAAGGCAGGAAGCTTTTTTAGTAGCAATGCAACAAAATGAGCAAATTCACACATAAGGACTGTAATTAATGCCTTATCTATCTATTTTATCATTCTTGTGTGGCCACATGGGAAATGCAGTTTTGTTGCAAATGCTTGTCGTTGCATTAACCAGCTAAATTACTCTTGTTTTCTGGCAAGTTTTATTGTTGTTATGTGCACAAACTAAACTGCACAGTCCAAATCCTCAAGTAAAACTGAATTATTACCAATAACAAAAGAAGGAAAAAAAATACAATTTTTCAGTCAGAAGGAAAAACACGGTTGTAATATTTTAGAAATGTGACATCCCTGCTATTATTGAGTTTGACTGTATAAGATGAGATAGTTTAACCAAAAATACCTCAAATCTGGGCAAATATCTAGAAATGTGTTCTTAAAAATAAAATAATTACACTGCAAAAAAAATATTAACATGTAGGTCTTGGTTAAAGTCATATAAGCATTTGAAACGTGTTAAATACGTCACCCAAAATCACGCAGAACAAAATTAAACCTTAATAGCATCAAAGTGTGATGGTATTGAACATTTTATGAACCTCATTAATTCCATGAATTCAATATCAGCATTTATACACATTTGTACATTACTAAAGTTTTCCATGCGTAAAATTAACGTTTTAGATGCTGTCAATACTAGAAGAACCACACTTTACGTAAGAATACATATAAATACTCATGAGATCGATATGCAGTGTAGAAATTATCTTTCAATCTCTTGCTCTTACTTTGGTGTGTCTCTCAAGCTCCCAAGAGCACTGGTAAAGACTATCTGAAGAGAGGATGAAACACTAGAAACAGTTTTAAATGATTTCATTGGGAAATGATACAGAAGTTAAACTTCTGATCATTCTCTCATTTCAAGTCAAATCAATCTACAAGCAGAAATCTGCTGTACAATTTGCTCCCTCCCTCTTGCAGCTAATGCATCTTCTGATTGCATTTAGCGCTGACTGCTTCACTAATGACCGTTACGCTAAAGCCCTTCCTGTCGCCATGTTGGCCACTCATGCTGATTCCATGGATGAATTACCCTCCCTTCCCTTTTACTCCACGCAGTTAAAAAATTAAGGTCTGGAGGTTCATTTTCAGTTCTCTTTACATGTGAGAAGTTGAGCCCAGAACTCTTGACCATGTCAGATATTAATTTGATCCTCTCATGTTCCTCTGGCCTATGTTCATATCAAGGCCTCTTGTCTAAATCCAAATGGAGAGAAATAATTAATGTCGCTGGAGGATCTAACGCTGTCAAAAGAGGATTTATTTTACAGGTTGAAGATTTTGATAGCAGATGCTTGTGGTGGGCCTCGTAAACATGATGCTCTTAAGTGTTTAACAAGGTTAGACCAGGAGTGGCAGAAGAAATGAATGTCTCTTGCATCATTTTTGTTGCATATAAATATTTGGAGAGTGCCCAGAGTAGTAAATGTCTATTATGTCTGTCATGACTGTAATGATCTCTCACATCAAATTAGCCTTTGAAATGTAGCTTCAGGGAATTACCTTTACAGCACTTGGTAATGCAACCTTGTTATTTCAGCTAGTGTATTGTTCACCCCCAAAAAAATAAAAATAGAAAAGTACATCATTTATTCACCCTTACATTGTTCCAAATATGTATGACTTTCTTCCTTGAAACACAATAGATGTTTTGCAGAATTTCTTCTTTGCAACGAAAACATATAAGCTCCAAAATTACTAAAAACACCATAAAAGCACCATAAAAGTACACGGTACAACTTATGCACTATATCCTCCTGCGACCCCGTGTCCACATGTGTGGACATTACGTTTTGGCTCTGATATAGGCTATGCATTATTTTATTTAATTTCAACCCACTGATCTCGGTTCAGGAGACTCTAGGCCGTCATTAAATGGTTAAACTAGAGTTTGTCTTTGGGAGGAACGCAACAAAACTACATCTGGTAATCAACCTAATTATGTTTTTACATTAAAACCTGTTTGAGTCCAAAGATTAGAGTCTCTAGTTTCATCCGATATGCCATTTTGAAAATGTCAATTTTATTGCAGAATGGCACACTGTTAAACACAATGACCATGTATGTGGACTGTATGTTCATATTCATATAAAATATCCTATCAGAGATTCAATGGATGCGTCGAAAAGCTGGAAAATGTTGCTTTCAGAGGCTGTATATGGAGTTAGGATAAAACAAGGTGCATTTCAAACTGTTCTGAGACCAGTGAAGACGGACAGCACACTGGAGGTTAATTCAGTCCCTAATCAGGGAGCAAGGGAGCATCCTACTGCTTTCCATGCAGCCAAGTGGATTCACTCCTAACATCCGGTCAAAAGTTCAGTTTCATCCTGCAGATGATGTTTGGACCACTCAACATGTTTGGCAGACATGGGACAATGATAATCAGTACATAGATTCAGAATTTAAAAATGCAACATTTTATTTTAACATGGTTGGCAGTGATTGGATGATGCTGGTCATTACTTTAATAATGAATTATGTTAATTTCTGATGTAATGTCTTTAGTTTATGTGGACATCAATTTAGGAAGGCTAAATTTTGCCATGGGTTCCCTCAGATTTTCCTATGGGGTTTTTAATGGCAGTTTTATATTAATGAGTAAAATAAGGTCTGTGGTAAACATTGCTTGAAGATACTTGAACGTTTTGTTCTACAACATAAAATACACACAGGCATACCCCAAACATGAATTTTGAAGCTGCTGTGTTTTAAAAAACAAAATGGTTGCCAACAAGCTGCTAAATAAGGACTACAAATACCACAAGCATGTGTGTAGTGCCTGACAAAATGGAAGAGCATTGTAGTCCTTATCTAGCAACTTTTTAGCAACATCATTTTTAAAAACACTGCTTCTGTTTGGGGTATGACTGTGTTATATTTATAATGTGATTGTAACTAGTAAGAAAGCCTTTTAAGATATGTTTAATTAAACTTCAATTTATTGATATCTGATTATTGAAATGAACATTGTCACTAGTGAAACAAAATTTCAGATGTCAAAAATTAACATAGTTGTAATTCATCAAGAATGGTTATTTGTACTAGTAACAATGTTAATTCTAGATATCTGTAATGTGATTGTTACTAGTAAGAAAGTTTTAATGAAACTGGCTCATCTGCAAACAACTGAGCAATTTAAAAGTTAGACAAAGAGAGAGTGCAAGTTGGCTAACAGATTGCATGTCAAAGGACCTATCAGTTTGCGCCATGTAGCGTAATGACTAAACTTAAAATTATTTTTCTTAACCAATACTTGTGACAATTACAGATTGTCCTAAAACCAGTCACAATCATCTTAGCTTGGGCTATTTTTTTTTTTTTTTTTTTTTTTTTATTCAACAGGGCTGTATTTTGAATCCACAGAAAATTTTAATTTATTTTACATAAAGTTCTTACTAACCTTTTAACTAGTCTTTTTATTTAAAACCACAGCCCTTTTCTTCTGCTAGTCTGTCATCTTTCATGTCTGTGTTCTAAAACACATCACTAAAATTCTTATATTAACAGTACACAAAGCTCACAGCTGACTGTGTGTGTGTGTGTGTATATATGTGTGTTTTGGAGAAAATAACTGTATTTTTGAAGGCATCACTCTGAGAGCTGTGTAAACTGTAATATGTATGCTTGTATTGCAGGGTTTCCCCAGCTGCAGTCACTCAAACCGCTAAGAGCCGAGCACAGACAGCAGAGGGAATTCTGTTCAGCTAACTTACACTACAGACAGAGCCTTTTGTGTTTTATTCCAGAGAATCCATCATCATCATCACTAAATCGCTGTCAGTTAGTCATCTTGAGTTCAGTGCTGGCTGTAGAAAAGGTTCGATTACAGGGATCCGACTGTCTGCGCCTCTTTTTCTGTGATTAGCAGGGTTTAGCTTTTGTGATCCCAGCTTTCCTGAACTAGATGCCTGTAAATGTCATTCCTCATTAGGAAAATTTGCAATTGTTTGATTGGGGAAAAAATTATTTCAACTTATCCCGAAGTTTGTAAAAGTGAACAAAAAACGATTATAGAAATGTACTCTTCATGGCAAGCGTCTAGCGATGCTAGAATAAATGTATAAATGTTTAAAACTGTTTTGAAAGTTTAACCATAACACAAAGGTGAAGTGTGCAATTCCTGCACCACTAGTGTCACCAAACACAGTTTACAGTGTTTACACTTTAAAGGGGAGTGGACCTATAAATGGCTTACTCATAGTTGACTCTGCATATTTAGCTGAGACAGAAGTATTTAAAAAAATAAAATAAATAAATTATACACTTCACCTTTAAAAAATGACATGTTAGTATGAGGCTGGTGTGATAGGCTAAATTCGGAATCACATATCACCATACTACTCTTACTATTTCTTCTATATATAGATGAGACAGAAATAGTAAGAGTAGTATGCGTTTCCAGATTCCAAATCCATAGAATTATTCACAAGACTTGTCTGTGCAAAGTAATATCTTTCCAGCCTGAAAGAAAAACACAATTGCTGAAGCAGCCATGTCATTTTGTGGTGCTTTAAGTTCATGAGTGTTTATGAACTGATAATCTGCCGTTTTACTCGTGTTTTGTTTGAAAGGGAATAAAAGTCATTCTTGTTGTTGCGCCTCTAGTGTTTATTTAACCAGAAAACTGCCGCAATGCATACAATGAGCCATGATAAAATCATTTTGCAAATTTGAAGGTATAGTAATGTCTGTGAGACGAGGTTGAATCTTTCGAGCAGCTAAAATAGTAAACCCAATTTGTGTGAGGATACCAGGAAATAACATTTGAGATGTGATGTAGCTATTCGTAAAGCACTGTTTACATGAAGAAAACACAATTCTTATGGGTGGAGTTAATACAAAACCATAAGTTTCTCCACCTAGACAAATAGTCCCACCTCAAAGTCACAGCTCACAGAACAAACATTTTTCACTTAACAATTCAAGTGCTTTAACAAAAATGTGAGCTTCACATTTCTGCTTTTAAGCCCTCTGGAACGCTTGCCTGCTAAGCTTCCATTGTACGTACATTACTGTAAACATGTTTTCTGCTCTTTTCTATATAAATCTGAATGTATAAACCCTTTAAGCAAGGTGTTCTATATAGAGCAGAGTTCTGGAGATGTATGTGTGGACTAGGATATTCCAGTGACAGACAACAGTGTTTCCCTCTGTAATAATGACAGACTGGAACTTTCATACTGGAGGTTTGAATCTCTGGTTACGCTTTTTGGAACGGCAACTCTGCGCATCTCGTTACCTGGTGGCGCCTCCGTATCCCTGGCCTTAGACGGCGCGGAGCAATTGGAACTCATCCCAGCCATCCACAGCAACCCTTTCAAACCCGATACCTCTCCTTCGGAATCCCGGCGTCTCAGTCGCAGAATTCCCATGGGGTGGGAGAGACAGACACACTGTATCCCCCAGTCCTTATCATGTTCCCAGACTATTGTCTCCCTGTGCGTCCTCTCATGCCTGAGGGACAGCGGTCCTCCTTAAACTCACTTTTCCAGACCTCTCTTTTTCTCCCTAAATTGAGACCTTCTTTAGATATCCTTTGACATGCTGACAAGCCGAACCTAAACACTGTTAAAGAAACCAGGTTTGACATCTTTTAATTGCGTGTGCCAGCAGAAGACTGATTACAGGGGGAGAGGGAGGATCAGGTGGACAGGTGGGGCTGTAAACCTGAGCACTCAGATATGTGTGTGTGTGTGTGTGTGTGTGTGTGTGTGTGTGTGTGTGTATGTGTGTGTGCGTGCGCACGTAATAGAGATCTCTAGGGACTTGTGGCAAAGCGTCATGCAATGTAAACACACACTTCACTGTACCTGATACAGGTGTTTCTCCTGTTTGAGGCTCAGTTTAGATTTAAACACCTGATGGTGTTTATTACAGTTTTATATACAGAATTAAATGTCATGGTTTTTTGTCAAAATACTTCCATTAGAATCAAGTTTCTTACATTTAAAGTAAGTAAATATTTAATTCATATTGATATCATCTTAATGTAAAAATATAGCAGTTTTAGATTGTTAGTGGTGTTTGTTCAGATAAGCTCATATGAAGGGGTTTATCATCCAGCACATCATCCAGCACTGTTTATGTTACAGACATGAATGATACTTCAAATCATGTGACTTGTTGAGGAGAATTGTACTACTACTTGGGATGGGAATCGTATGGTTTTGATTCCAATTCCTCTGAACGATTCTGGTTCATTAATGGTTCCATTTAATGTTTCAGTTAATGTTCACATCAACCATCAGAGTGGGAAGAAAAAAATTATCTCAGTGATTTGGACCGTGGCATGATTGTTGGTGCCAGACAGGCTGGTATGAGTCTTTCTGTAACTGCTGATCTCCTGTGATTTTCACGCACAACAGTCTCTAGAATTTACTCAGAATGGTGCCAAAAACAAAAAACATCCAGTGAGTGGCAGACTGGGACAAAAAAGTAGCCCTGGACTTTCTGGCCCAGAGCGAACCACCAAACCCAGCCCACAACACACATAACACACCAGCTCATTAATTTCATTTTCTGGCTCAATTTCAGATTTTTGTGTTGAAACAAATACATTTCTATTGACTGCTAATCATAACAACGGGCCCAACCAGTGCAAAAAAAAAATAAATAAATCATAATTTAAAACATATAAAACCACTGTAAATGTGATGAGTGGATTTTTTAGAGAAAGCACTAAAATAAGGACTGTATAGCTCAGACAAATAACCGAAAACGTTTTTCCCAACATAAAAAACGTTAGTTTTCAGCTAACGACCCTGCATCAGTGTGGAGTGGCATGAAACAACTCACAAATTACAGGACTCCTACCCCCAACCCTGTGGAGGACCATCAACTGGCTGGCAACCTGAATGTGTTCTACTGCAGATTTGAAAAGCCCAATCTCACACCCCACACCCACTCTGACCTTCACTTCACACAAACACCAACACCTTCTGCAACCCCCCTCCTGCAACTCAACCTGCACTTAAGATCTATGAAGATGATGTGAGCTGGGTCTTTCGGAAACAAAAGACAAGGAAAGCTTCAGGCCCAGATGGCGTCTCACCAGCGTGTCTTTGATCCTGTGCTAACCAGTTGGCCCCCATCTTCACATAGATCTTCAGTAGATCACTGGAGCAGTGTGAAGTCCCATGCTGCTTCAAACGCTCAATCATTATTCCTGTCCCAAAGAAACCAAAAATCACAGGACTTAATGACTACAGACCTGTCGCCCTGACGTCTGTGGTCATGAAATCATTTGAGAGACTGGTGTTGGCCCACCTGAAGAACATCACTGGACCCTTTCTAGATCCCCTTCAATTTGCTTAAAGGGCAAATAGGTCTGTGGATGATGCTGTCAACATGGGATTGCATCATATCCTGCAATATCTGGACAGACCAGAGACATATGCAAGGATCCTTTTTGTGGACTTCAGTTCGGCTTTATCCCAGCTATACTCCAGAATAAATTACACCAACTCTCTGTTCTCATGTCTATCTGTCAGTGGATTACCAGCTTTCTGACAAACAGGCAGCAGCTTGTGAGACAGTGGAAACTCACCTCCAGCACCTGTACAATCAGCACTGGTGCCCCCCAGGGATGTGTGCTCTCCCCACTACTCTTCTCCCTCTACACCAATGACTGCATCGCCAAGGACCCCTCTGTCAAGCTCCTGAAGTTTGCAGACGACACCACTGTCATCGGCCTCATCCGAGATGCCGATGAGTCTGCATACAGAAGGGAGGTTGAACAGCTGGCTGTCTGGTGCAGTCAAAACAACCTTGAGCTGAACACACACAAAACGGTGGAGATGATTGTGGACTTTAGGAGGAACACCCCAACACTGACCCCCGTCACCATTCTAAACAGCACTGTGGCAGCAGTGGAGTCATTCAGGTTCCTGGGCACTACCATCTCACAGGACCTGAAGTGGGAGACACACACATTGACTCCATCGTGAAAAAGGCCCAGCAGAGGTTGTGCTTCCTTCGCCAGCTGAGGAAGTTCAACCTGCCACAGGCGCTGCTGATACAGTTCTACTCAGCAGTCATTGAGTCTGTCCTCTGAACTTCAATAACTGTCTGGTTTGGTTCAGCTATGAAATCAGACATCAGAAGACTACAAAGGACACTTCGGACTGCTGAGAGGATTATTGGTTGCCCCCTGCCCCCCTTCAAGAACTATACACTTCCAGAGTGAGGAAAAAGGATGGGAAAATCACTCTGGACCCCACTCACCTTGCCCATTACCTTTTTGAACTGTTGCCTTCTGGCTGATGCTTCAGAGCTCTGAGCACCAGAACCGTCAGGCACAGGAACAATTTTTTCCCTCAGGCTATCCGTCTCATGAACAGTTAAATTGCCCCATTGAGCAATAACTATGTGCAATACACAGTTTAGTCTTTTTTATATTTATCCAATACATCCAACCTCTTCTGCCATTTCATTCCTCTGAAAAAAAACAAAAAACATTTGCACTGTACATAACAGATTTGTATTTTGCACTGTACATAACAGATAACAGATTTGTATTAGATTTGCATTATGTATGTGTATGTGTGTATGTATATATATATGCGTGTGTCTGTGTGTGTGTATGTACGTATGTGTATAATTATTTTTTATTATTATTTATGTCTTGCTGCTGTTTTTGTATTGTTTTTGTATTGTTGTACAGTGGAAGCTCCTGTCACAAAGACAAAAGCATACTTGGCAATAAAGCTGATTCTGATAACACAGATGTTAGGTTAAAATGTACATGAAGTACAAGGGAAAGTGTGTATTTTAGGTGCTGTGACAAGTCAGCATAAAGATTTTAATCACCTTTTAACTTTTTTCTAGAAGTGCAAATAAATTATCATCTTAGTTAATATGAGGTTGTGGAAACAACAAGTATAATGATAATATATTATTTATGTATATATAGCTATACAAGATCATAACATGTTGTTTAAAATAGTTAGATGAAGAAAGTATCACACAGCACGACACTGATGACAATGCTTAAAATTTCATGTCAATTACCCACATAACTACGTGTAAATGTTTATTTTTTGGCCAGAATATGTACATATATAAATATAAACAAATAAAAATATATGTAAAAAAATAAAATAAAAAAAAATCTCTTAATGTGTAGATCTTTGCAGATATTTTGCAGATTAATTGCTCATATTTTCATATGAGTATTATTATTCTTGAGTAAAAGTGAAAAGCCCTATGCTTTGACAAGTGCTGTTTCTGCTATCCTTTAAACAAAGTAAGCCTCAAAGTCTCAAATAGTCACAAAGTAATATTGTTCATGACTTATTTTCTGCATTTTTATCACGCATGAGCATTATTCAGCAAGCTGCACTTCAGCTCTCAGTAGAGTTCTGCCCGAGACCGTGTGGCCAGACCCTATCCGGCCCAAACGATACCGTCAGATTTGAAGCCTGAACCCGACCCGAGCCCGAAATCGCATACGATCTAATTTCTTCTCCTAGCAAGTACTGTTGCAATAGGCTGTATTTTATGTAAGCATTTTGGCAACATTCATAACAGTACTGAAACAGTAAACATACAGTTTTAACAAGTCACGGCAGCCCCTTAGTACACTAGAGCAGAAGGGGAAAAAAGCATTGCCTTACCATTTATTTGCTGAAACTTCATTTAGTGCAGAACAATCTGGAATAATATGAAACAATGCAAAAGTCCCCTCTCGGTGCAGAACAATCTGGAATAATATGAAACAATGCAACAGTCCCCTCTCAGTGCATAACAGTCTGGAATAATATGAAACAACGCGACAGTCCCCTCTATGCAGCCTGAACTTGTTCAGATTGTTGAATCTTTGTGACACCTACGCTAAAAACAATCTAGACACAGCGCAAAGAATGAAACAGAGTGCAGATGTCTCACCGTGCGTTTTTGAAAATGTAAAGTTCTTTTTAACTTGACAAAATGTGCCAGACCTACGTGAGACACTGAAGAAAAAGCGAGACGCTGTGAAAATGTCAAACAATTTGGGCTGGCTTAAATTACCCAGCAGCCCACTGGGAATACGTCCGGTGCGCCCGATGGCCAGTCAGCAGTAATGGACAGTAACAATGTATTTTTACTTTGTTACTGTACTTAAGTAAATTTTTTTAGGTATCTGTAATTTATCAGAGTATTTTTATTTTAGGAAACTTTTACTTCACTACATTCAAAAGCATAATATCTTACTTTTTACTCCACTACATTTTTTAAAAATGTGCCGTTCCTCGCTACTTTGAAATTAATAAATAGCGTTAAATTAAAATAGACTGGTAGGTCTTGTTCTCGCAAGACTATAACTGACAAATGACAAAAGCAACAAATGCAGTCTCGCCAGAGTTTCCGCAGATGCATTTGAGTGCCGAAAGACATTTTTAAATGTCTTCTGTGCCAGCCTAGCAAAATACACGATGGTGGTATCGGCTTTCAAGAACTCGTCGTCAAACTTGAAAAACACATCAAGATAATACATTTTTAATATTATATTAATAAAACTGCCACGAATGTACATTCTTGCTAGCAGTAATCTTATAAATGCACTCTGGCCAATGCAAATTAGGTTGCAGGATAATATAGGATATATAGAGAGAGCCATATAAAGAGCTGATAACATTTTATTAGGCCTATTTCTCTTTATATGTCAAAGAAAATATATTATCTCTGTTTTATGTTTTAATCTCTGATTTGTCTAGCTTTATTGCAATCTACAATCTCATCTGTTTAGCGTCTTTACCACGATTCAGATTATTAAACACATGTTGACCTAGCGAGGTATGTTATCCTACAATTATATAAACAGTAAAACAATAATGAAGCACAAAATGATTGATAAAATAGCAAAGATGTATTCATTGGAAATGTACAAAGATAAAAAAAATAAATAAAAAAAACCATTGTTTGGCCAGCAGATATTGTAATAAATAAACTGTAAACAATTTAAAACACACAGTCTGCACTGACCTGACATTTATGAAGAATACTTGTCCTGAGAACACAGGTGAACCTTTTGGTTAATGTCTTGCTTTAATGTATGGCAGCATGGTTTTATAATATGAATAATCATATTACTCAAATAACCATACTGTACCATTGCATTCACAAAGTTGCATTCGTTTAACCATACTTAACCATACTGTTGTATTGTTTAGTATGGTGCTGTCATTTTACAATTGAAATGTGGAAAATGCATTGTATGTTTGCTAAAAGGTTTAGTAGCAATTAAAAATAATTCATTTTCAGGTCAGGACTACTTCAGAGACCATCTGCGAGAAGAGATCGCATCCCAGTCACAAGATGATACTTCAACACTTCTGATGAAAATTACTTCTTTTCAGAAACACACACACACACACACACACACAGTGATATTTTGTATGCCAGTTTTTCTTAATAAAAAGCTCTAAACTATCTGTGTGCCTGTGATATTAGACCACTCTCTCCTAAAATGTATATGAGCAGGAGGATAAAGCATATTGAATTGCAAAAAAATATTAAACAAAAGGGATAGATCACCCAAAAATAAGAATTCTCTCTTCATTTACTCACCCTCATGCCATCCCAGATGTGTATGACTTTCTCTCTTCTGCTGAACACAAACCAAGATTTTTGGAAGAATATTTCAGCTCTGTAGGTCCATACAATGCAAGTAAATGGTGTCCAAAATTTTGAAGCTCCAAAAACCACTTAAAAACGTCATAAAAGTAATCTATACAACTCCAGTGATTAAATCTATTTCTTCAGAAGCGATATGATAGGTGTGAGTGAGAAACAGATCAATATTTAAGTCCTTTTTACCATAAATTCTCCTCCTTGCCCATAAGGTGGCGATATGCACAAAGAATGTGAATCGCCAAAAACAAAATAAAAATCTAGTTCTGAAGAAATAAATTGAACCACTGAAGTCATCTGGATTAGTTTTATGCTGCCTTTGAGTGCTCTTGGAGCCTCAAAATTCTGGCCACCATTCACCTGCATTGAATAGACCTACAGAGCTGAAATATTCTTCTAAAATGATTTGTTTGTGTTCTGCAGAAGAAAGAAAGTAATACACATCTGGCATGGCGTGAGGGTGAGTAAATAATGAGAGAATTTTCATTTTTGGGGTAACTATCCCTTTAATAGACTTTGTCCACCACTGCCAGTCTGCCCCTGCATTCAGCGAGCAGCAGTTCTGCGGACGGAAACGCCTTGTTGATGAGAGATTACAATTGTAATGAGCAGAATAGCATTTCAGAATGCACAACACGTCAAACCTTGTGGCGAATGGGCTACAACAGTAGAAGACCACGTCGGGTTCCACTTCTGTCAGCCAAGAACAGAAAGCTGAGGCTGCAGTGGGCACAGGCTCACCAAAACTGGACAGTTGAAGACTGGAAAAACATCGCCTGGTCTGATGAATCTCGATTTCTGCTGAGGCACACAGATAGTAGGGTCGGAATTTGGCGCCAGCAACATGAATCCATGGACCCAACCTGCCTTGTGTCAACAGTCTAGGCTGGTGGTGGTGTATTGGTGTGGGGAATGTTTTCTTGGCATACTTTGGGCCTGTTAATATCAATCAACACTTGAATGCCACAGCCTGTTTGAGAATTGTTGCTGACCATGTGCATCCATTCACAATTTCCCCATCTAATGGCTCCATCCAGCATGATAATGCACCATGTCATAAAGCAAAAGTCGTTTCATGAACATGACAATGAGTTCACTGTTCTTCAGTGGCCTTCCCAGTCACAGGATCTGAATCCAACAGAACATCTTTGGGATGTGGTAGAAAGGGAGATTCGCAGCATGAATGTACAGCTGACATATCTGCAGAAATTGCATGATGCAATCATGTCAACATGGACTAGAATCACAAAGGAATATTTCCAACATCTTGTGGAATCCATACAATGAAAAATTGAGGCTGTTTTGAGAGCAAAGGGAGGACCTACCCAGAATTAGTATAGTTTTCCTAATTAAGTGCTCAGTAAGTGTATTTTAGACATGCAGTAACTTAAATGAAATTATGCAGAAATGGCATCTTTCTCTATAATTTCTTTCCTCTTCTGATACCTAGACTTTAGAATCTTTCTAAGAGAGCACTCACTCATTGCGCTCACCTGTCTAGTTCGTGCTGTCCGCACGCCACTCTGTTCAACATGCAGCAGATGGAATAAACAAGCTATTGGTAAGAGGGCGGAGAGGAGAATTTGTTGAAAGATTTAAACTACTTACAAGTTGCATTGCTCTGTGATTTGATTGTTTTTTATTGTGCCCAAATACATTGAAATAATTATACTTGATGTTATATTATCAATCTTGCTGCAATACTTGTGTTGTATTTTCTAATGTGTAACGGTGTACCTGATGCAAAGTGATACTAAATCTGAATGTTGAGCATAATTTGGTTGCTTGCTTTGTCACTATACACATGTACTGTTTTGAAGCATATTCGTACAGCACTAAGACTGTAAAAAAGCACTTGTTCACTTGCATCTGGTTATAATGATTGACGTTGATCGAACAGTTCCAGAGATCTGCTTGTTATTTTTTGTCACTCATGATGTATGTCGGTAGTGCTGAGACTATAAACAACCCCATCCTGAATCGTGGCTTGATAACACTCAGGTTTCCAATGCTAATGTCCCTTCCTGCCAGAGCAGCGTGGCAAAACATTTAAACTTTTTTGTCGTCCCCGTCTGATGAGCTCATTTTTTACATCGTTTTTTTTGCCTGTTCACTTATTTAACGTTTTGTTTTTTTAATTGACTTGAACAAATGCTAATGGGAAGATGTCATTAGGCAGAACAAGCCGTGGTGAGTGACCTTAGCTCACGGCAATTCGGAGCTTTTATTTCTCCTTCACAGAAAGTGAATGTGTCAGACTTTCTTAGTTCAGACAGTCTGAAAGTAGGAGAGAGTGATTTCTATACAAGCTCCTCAGGAGGGGGCTGTCTCACTACACAGAGCACAATTCAAACTGCCACACAATGGCAATGTGCTGAAACAAAACCAGTTTCCCTTTTAAGCCAATTATGTGGCGAAGGCGAATTTTACTGTTCCATAAAATCATAGCTTAGATTCGCTCACCATGCAGAAAACCTACATTAGCATAATTTGTAAACAAGTGACTTTCTTTCTGAAAATAAAAAGAAACATTTGAAAGAAAATTGAGCTGCTTGGAGGGATTGATTGTAACTGGTGCAAAGGAATAAATCAGGTCTCGCTGTGGTCCAGAGTGGAGACATTAATCTCCTGCATCTAACGAATGGCGGGTGCAGAGGACGTCTGGCATACTGCAATTAAAAGAGTGCTGGAGACTGTGTGGTAAGATCATGAGCTGTGGCCAAACACAGAGAGATACAGATGAGGGGTTGGACAGAAGTTTATGGTCAAATGAAGATGGAGAGAGAGAGATAGATGGATTGAGATAGTATCAGGACATGCAGACAGGATGTCTATGTTGTTGTCAGGTGATGGAGTCCTCTGCTAATTCAGTTTAAACCATCAACATACAATATACACTGAAATAAACTTATAGAGCCCTGCAAGTCATCATTCACTGATAGTGACATCGCGTTTGTGTGTAAAGTCTGTGACACTAGCGTCACCCAAAAGAATTGCAAAAATAATGACTATTTTCGAACAGGTTTTCAAACACTCCCAATGTTAATATAATGGACTGTTCGACATCAAAGTCCCTTTTCAAAGGCAAGTCAGTTCACTTGGCGGCCACTTTGGTAACACGTACCTGTATCACGGCAGTTCTGAGGTAAAATGTCCACTGTGTAGCTCTGAAAGTGAGTTCAATGTTCTCGCAAACAGATGAGGGTTTTAAGTTTAATTCTCTATTGAGTTTTAAATCGACAAAACTTACCTACCTAACATAAACCTAATTCTGAGTGTCATAAAAAGGAAATTTGAGATGGAAAACACAATTGCTGAAGCAACCACATTATTTTGTTGTGCTTCTATGACACCCCCGGCTCATGTGTTGACTCCCATGCTCTTCAGGACTCGTACCCTGTACATCATAAGTGCAAAGCTATATCTTGATCGCACTCAAACAAGCTTGTAAATGTAGTTGGTTATGTAATGCAAACATTAAAATTATTTGCCTTAAAAGTCATGCGCTATAGCAAAAGTGCCATAACAGATGTCATAACATAGCATTGTAAGTTTTGAAACACTTGACCAAAATGTTTCCCATGATCTTAAAAATCTTTTGATCCGAAGGCGTATGCTTAAATGTTTGAAATTAGTTTTGTAGACAAAAATATAATTGTGCCAACATATTAATTTATTTCATTATAAATCTAAAATTTTATTACATTTTTACATACATTTTTTTAAATTGATGACTTGGACCAAATAATAAAGAAAAGCAGCCAATAAGTGGCCAGCATATAGATGGGAACTCCTTCAATACTGTTTAAAAAGCATCCCAGGGTGATACCTCAAGAAGTTGGTTGAGAAAATGTCAAGAGTTCATGTCTGCAAATTCTAGGTAAAGGGTGACTACTTTGAAGATGCTTAAATATAACACAGTTTTGATTTATTTTGGATTTTGTTTAGTCACAACATAATTCCCATAGTTCCATTTATGTTATTCCATAGTTTTAATGACTTTGCTATTATTCTAAAATGTGAAAAAAAAAAAATTATAATAAAGAATGAGTAAGTGTTTAAAACTTTTGACCGGTAGTGTATATGTTTATGAACTGATAATCTGCCATTTTACCCGTGAATTGTGTGAAAGTGAATAAAAGTAATTGTTGTTGTAGTGCCTCTAGTGTTCATTTTACCAGGAAACTGCCTTGGTACGTAAAACGAGGCACATAAAAGTAATTTGGCAAAAATTTAGGTATAGTAACGTGATTCTATGGGACTAGGTTGCTTAGCACCTTTCTAACTGAATAGGGAAAGAACAAAGTCTTGCTAATGCGCATACACATTTTAGAGTAAACAAACACGGCACCTTTAAGTGTAAGGTAGGACTTCCATTCATACAGCCACCATTTTGAGCTTGTGAAACCTCTATTAAAAAGGCAATTGGCTCTTTTAACTTTAAGGCACGGCCCGTATTCACAAATATTTTTATGTTACCACAAGGAGTTCTTCAAAGAGTTCCTAGCTAGGAGTTTTTGCTTAAAGCCTATTCATAAAACTGCTAAGAGCAAGTTTTAGTAAGGAAATCTTAAGATAAGAGTAAGGCGAAGTTGACCATGTTGCTATGGATTACGTCACATTTTATTAGCCCACAGTGATTGGTAGACAGGGAACCGCTATTTGTCAGCTAAGACAGACAACTATATATATATATATATATATATATATATATATATATAGTTGAAGTCAGAAGTTTACACACAATTAGGTTGAAATCATTAAAACTCATTTTTTACCCACTTCACCTATTTCATATTAGCAAACTATAGTTTTGGCAAGTCGTTTAGGACATCCACTTTGTGCATGAAATGAGTAATTTTTCCAACAATTGTTTACAGACAGACTGATTCACTTTTAATTCACTATATCACAATTTCAGTGGGTCAGAAGTTTACATATACTGAGTTAAATGTGCCTTTAAGCAGCTTGGAAAATTCCAGAAAATGATGTCAAGTCTCTAGGCAATTAGCTTCTGATAGGCTAATTGGCTTATTAGTTGGGTCAATTGGAGGTGTACCTGTGGATGTATTTTAAGGCCTACCTTCAAACTCAGTGCCTCTTTGCTTGACATCATGGGAAAATCAAAAGAAATCAGCCCAGGAACTCCACAATTCTGGTTTATTCTTGGGTGCAATTTCCAAATGCCTGAAGGTACCACGTTCATCTGTACAAACAATAGTCACAACTATAAACACCATAGGACCACGCAGCCATCATACTGCTCAGGATGGAGACGCATTCTGTCTCTTAGAGATGAACGTAGTTTGGTGCAAAAAGTGCAAATCAATCCCAGAACAACAGCAAAGGTCTTTGTGAAGATGCTGGAGGAAACAGGTAGACAAGTATCTATATCCACAGTAAAACGAGTCCTATATCGACATAACCTGAAAGGCTGCTTAGCAAGGAAGAAGCCACTGCTCCAAAACCGGCATAAAAAAGCCAGACTACAGTTTGCACGTACACATGGGTACAAAGATCCTACGTTTTGGATAAATGTCCTCTGGTCTAATGAAACAAATATTGAACTGTTTGGCCATAATTACCATGTCACATTTGGAAGAAAAAGGGTGAGGCTTGCAAGCTGAAGAACACCAATCCCAATCGTGAAGCATGGGGGTGGCAGTATCATGTTGTGGGGGTGCTTTGCTGCAGGAGGGACTGGTGCACTTCACAAAATAGATGGCATCATGAGGAAGGAAAATTATGTGGATATACTGAAGCAACATTTAAAGACATCGGCCAGGATGTTAAAGCTCGGTCGCAAATGGGTCTTCCAAATGGACAATGACCCCAAGCATACCTACAAAGTTGTGGCAAAATGGCTTAAGGACAACAAAATCAAGGTATTGGAGTGTCCATCACAAAACACTGACCTCATTCTGATAGAAAATTTGTGAAAAGGCGTGAAAAAGCGTGTGCGAGCAAGGAGGCCTACAAACCTGACTCAGTTACACCAGTTCAGTCTGGAGGAATGGGCCAAAATTCCAGCAACTTATTGTGAGAAGCTTGTGGAAGGCTACCCAAAAAGTTTGACCCAAGTTAAACAATTTAAAGGCAATGCTACCAAATACTAACAAAGTGTATATAAACTTCTGACCCACTGGGAATGTGATGAAAGAAATAAAAGATGAAATAAATAATTCTCTCTACTATTATTCTGACATTTCACATTCTTAAAATAAAGTAGTGATCCTAACTGACCTAAGACAGGGAATGTTTCTATGATTAAATGTCAGGAATTGTGAAAAACTTAGTTTAAATGTATTTAGCTAAGGTGTATGTAAACTTCGGACTTCAACTCATATATATATATATATATATATACATAGTATATACATACTGTACATACATACAGACAGACAGATAGACAGATAGATAGATAGATACATAGATAGATAGATAGATAGATTGATTGATTGATTGATTGATTCTGCTGATGGATGGCAGACATTCGCAATTCAACCGCACTTCACAGTTTTATTTTGATGTGGCTAGGGAGCACAGAGTTGCCAAAACCTTTATCTCTGGTGTAATTGGGTTGCTTCGGTTTGTGGGAGAGGTGCGTCTTTAACTAAGTTTACAATAATGAAAACACCCTTGCAATTCAGACAATACTGTTTTAAAGGTCAATGTCAACATGTATAATATTACAATATTATATTATTAAAATACATAGACTCAGTTTTTATTCAGGCGATGCCTTTTTAAACAGTTAATTTCATAGTTATATTCTAATACATTGTTTTTAATGTGGATTGACGACAGCAGCCATGCTTCAGATCGTTTGTTAGCCACTCTTAGGGATTTAGAAGTCCTCAGGAGGACTAAGCTATTGTGGGTTTAGGAGCTACTTTTAGTGTTTAAATGCTTCATGAATTACTCTTAGATTAAAATTTTATGAGTCCTAAAATTAGGAATGACACGGCCCTAATTTTTAAGAGTTGCTCCTAAATTTCTGCGTTAGGAGCTACTTTTAGCCTACATTTTTTTTGTGAATACAGGCCCAGGACTATAGTCGCCATATTTAGTGTTACAGTTTCTCAGATTCAACAAGTGGTCCATCTCCCCTGCCTTATAATGTCACTGGTGTTTGAGTCAAAGATGAGAAAGTTACTTTACTTTTACTCTACTTTTAGGAGTACACTAGCATATAGAAGGCCTCAAAACTTAAAGACATGGACTTAAAGCAACAAAACAACCATTTTAATTCATAGGGTCTTTGAGCTGACTAAATGTAGAAGTGTTTAGTCATAAAGGGGTGCTGTGCTCCAGTTATTCATTATCATAATTATCATATCTTAATTCCTGATGTGTAGTGTGCTCTGATAGAGATGGAGAAGAGTTTTTTTTGTTAGTCATTTAAAACCATGCCAGGGGGTTTGGGGTCATGACTCCTATTAAATCTGTGTTTGTGTGTCTGTTTGATGTAGTAAACATCAGGCTATGTTAACAGAAGTCGATATTGCACAAAATGGCATCCAGCCATCATCTTGGAAATAAAAAAAAAGTTATTTTGAATTTTTTATCAAATTTTGTGCATAAAATGTTGTAACTTTATGCAGTCCAAATAAAGCGAGATATTATACATTGTAGTCATGTGCTCTGTAGTATACGGCACATTTTGGCAAATGTACTAAGTCTTTGTGTATGCTATACATACAGAAAATATGCATTTTGTGCACAGTATACATTAGGGATACTTTATTCGGAAAGGCATGAATAATGACTTCAAAATGAATAACAAATTCTACCAAATACTGTAATAGAAAAAAATATTTGTTATTCAACAACAAGTACAGAGATACAGAGATATTTTAAATAAACATATCTAAAATGCAATAGTGAGTCTGTGAAGCCAATATGACTAAAGTGTAAACTTTAAAGGTCGAAACATACTGTACGCAAGTATGTGAACGCAGATGTGCGCACTTGGCCACCGCATTGCCAACACGCAGTTTGGTTGAACGTGCTTAACGTGCTTTCTAGAACAATTAAATCGCTAACCCGCATGCGCATTAGCTATACAAGTTGGGAAAATTGCGTGTTTTAGCGTCAAATGAGGTCAACATTCGGTTGAGTGAAATGCGATTGATTCATGTGTTAATAAACACTGCATTAAAAAATCAGTAAACATGTTTAGGCAGAGAGATTATAAGACAAGTCTTCCACTGGCCATGACATGATACACAGGGTGAAATACTCGCTAAATTCACTGACTTATGCAGCCGAACTGCTCCGTGTTACAGCTCTCTGTAACTGGGAGAATGGGATGAGAAAAGCTGACTCTGGATCAATGGCTCCGAGCAACATTCTACATTGATTGTGTACAGGGGTGGACTGGGAAGAGACTGGGGTTGCTGTCCTTTTCTGCATATCACTGCCCCCTTCGGCATATCGCAGTGCCGTTTTGTGGCCCGTTCTGCCTAACGCGGCAGCTCATTTCAGCTTATCGCGGCAGGCCCGGTTCTCCCGATGGCCAGTCTGCCCCTGATCGGCCCCAAAGTGCGTCGGCCCACCGTGAAAATGCCCATTATGCCAGATTACCAATCCAGCCCTGATTGTGTATGAAGAGAAAATGTCTTAGTTTCTAAAAAGATTCTAAATTTTTGTATTATAATAAACAAGTAGTTTGATGAAACAAACTGTTTCCATTCAAGTTGTATCAGCATGCGCCTTTGAAGTTGTATGCAATCAACCAATGGTGTCTGTACGCACCATGGATCAACTCAAAGCAAGCGTGCACTGAGATGACTTAAGTGAAAAATCTTATTTTATTATCAGACATATTCCTTGAAAATGTTAGGCTGGCATTCCCCACTGAATTTTATCTTGATTTTTGAAAAACATCTTAAGTTGACTCTGACATTGTCGATGGGCACGGCATATGATGGCGTATATGATGCAGGTTCAGGTGTTGGACTTTGCTGCTTTAGTGGTTATTCTTCATTATTCATACTGACTGCCATGTTGATAGAAAAACAAATCGTGCATATTCGTGCTATTGATTTTTTTATTATAAATATGACATGAAGACCTACTTTCTAAATATCTGTTTGTTTAGTATGTTGTTTTGACATGAGTATTGTACAGTAGCTAGCATGACCTGTAATGTCTCTTGTATGCAATGCATGACTTATTTGTATGGAATGCATAGCATAGTAGAAGAGAAAGTGGATGTGAGAAAAAAGTAACGCAAAATTAATGCAAAAGTAACGTAACGCTTTACTTTCCATAAAGAATTCCTTTTTAATTAATTAAGTGACTTTTTTAAGGAGTAATGCAATATTCAGTTTCTTTTAAAAGTAACGTTACCCAACACTGACTGTATATGAAGCACTGTGTAATGGAGCTTCCAGCTACTTTACAACTTAAAAATAGGATATAAACTCATACTAGGCCTGCTTTTAAACACATATGTCACATTTTGAACACATTTATGGGCTTTCTCGGTGGGCCTGCATTAATTGCTGACCAATAAAGGTTTTTCAATGGCCGATACTGATGGGGTTGCTGATAAAATGCAGATATGTATGTAATACATGTGCATTTAATTTAAGTACAGCAACTGAAAATTTTCAATAAAAAAACAAACAAATTCCATTCTGTACTCAGGATTCAGTATAAATGTTAGAAAAAAGATACATTATCCATCAACAAGGCTTTTATAGAGTTTAGTAGACGCTTCTGTTAATTGGTCAAGGGGGTATATAATCAGCCAATGTAAATCTCAAAATGACAAAATATCATCCAATATATCTGGCCGATATATTGGTCTATCACTTGACTGGATATACAACAATGAGCCAAAACATTATGACCACCTGCCTAATATGCTTTTGGTCCTCCTCATGCCGCCAAAACAGCGCCGACGCGCTGGGGCATGGACTCTACAAGACCCCTTAAGGTTTCCTGCTGTATATGGCACCAAGACATTAGAAGCAGATCCTTCAAGTCCTGTGAGTTGTGAGGTGGAGCCACTGGATCGGAATTATTGAACCAGCACATCTCACAGATGCTCAATCAGACTGAGATCTGGGGAATTTGGAGGCCAGGGCAACACCTTGAACTCTTCATCATGATCCTCAAACCATTCCTTAACAATGTGTGCAGTGTGGCAGGGCGCATTATCCTGCTGAAAGAGGCCACTGCCATCAGGGAATAGCATTGCCATGAAGGGGTGCACCCGGTCTGCAACAATGTTTAGGTAGGTGGCACTTGTCAAATTGATGTCCACATGAATGGCCGGACCCAGGGTTTCCCAGCAAAACATTTCCCAGAGCATCACACTCCCTCCACCGGCTTGTCGTCTTCCCACAGTGCATCCTGGTGCCATCACTTCCCCAGGGAAAGACCTTAATGCACTGTGTTGTGACACATTCCTCCTGTAACCATCATTAAAATTTTCTGTGACTTGTGCCACAGTAGACCTTCTGTCAGTTCGGACCAGACGTGATAGACTTCATTGCCCTCACGCATCGATGAGCCTTGGGCACCCAACACCCTGTCTCTGGTTTGTGGTTTGTCCTTCCTCAGACCACTGTTGTTAGTTACTCACCACTCTGACCGGGAGCACCCCACAAGCCTTGTCATTTCAGAGATGCTCTGACCCAGTCGTCTGGCCATAACAATTTGGCTCTTGTCAAAGTCGCTCAGGTCTTTATTCCTGCCCATTTCTCCTGCATTCAACATGTTGACTACGAGAACCAATTGTTCGCTTATCATCTAATCTACCCAGACCTTGACATGTGGCCTTGTTAGGAGATGATCGATGTTATTCGCTTCACCTGTGAGTGGTCATAATGTTTTTGCTCATCAGTGTATGGTAGTATATCATATTATATAGCATTATATATGTAGTTTGCATTTATGCAATTCTAAATGACATTAGTTTTCAGTTTCATACCTTCAGTTGCCAACAGTAAATTTAAACTGTCGCCCTGCAAGATGTTCCTGAAAATCAGTATTCACACCATGGCACTAATTTCTGTTTGGTATTGTTATTTTGAATTCATTATATATTTCCTTATTTGTAATTAAAGGTGCAGTATTTTTTTGCCAATGTGTGAATGGCTTGTAACGCAACTTAAAAAATGAGCCCTTCCCGGACTTCCTAGGTTGCCTATTAAAGCCTGTAGACTGATTTTCATGCGAAGGGAGAGGGTCGGTTTTGCCGGGAAAATCCAAAGGATGTGACGTTTATGCGCGCCCCCGAGAACCTTGCTTCAGTGCTTCTCTTCCGCTATTCAAAAGCGACAACAAACTGCAACACTAGGTAACGTTATCTTAGAGATGGAATCCAGCAAACGTCCGGCTCCCAGCACAACACGGACTCCTACACAAACTCCGAGTAAGCCAAAAAAAAAACTCAGACTAATCCAAAAAAAAAAACACAAAAAAAAACATTTATGTACTGAATCCCGTCTGGCTAAGCGGGAACGTGATCGTGGTCGAGCGAAAACTAGAGTAAACATCGGCAGGGCATTTGATTCCTGGAGGGACCTTCGTTCGGTTTTGGGGATCAAAACCAACCCTGAATTGGTGTTCTTCTTATTGGGCAGGTAAGATTACATAACTGCAAAGCATGTGAAATATAGTGCCATAAGGATTGATCTGTGTAATTTTAGCTAACTTGATCTTGCCTGCTAACGCTGACGAATTGCAAGCTACCTTGCTTCATAACTTTCAAATAATTTCAACGATCTTCTCTTTATACTAAATGTCAGGTATACGGGATAAATTTAAGCAAATACGCTGGTTTCTTGATCGTAGTACAACGTAAGACATAGAAAACATACAATAGTGCAACATAACAGTGCAGCGCAACAGTAAACTGTCTGGTGTAGTTCTGTAGTATGTAGCTGTATGTGTGTAGCAGTATGCTATGTTAGCTGATAAGTAGTTTTAGTTTAGTCTCAAAGTTTGTAGTAAAACAATCATAACTGTGTAATTTTAATTATGCTGCCTCATCTGTCAGCATGATGCCGGTGGATCACATTCAGTCTCTTTGTACGTTACGTCATTGTTTTGGCCGATGCTCGCTCGCTCGCGTCCCTATGGATTGTGTGCACGAGCAACAGGTAGCTGGCTGCAGTTCACTTAACAGCTACAGGTGTCATCAATAACAAGAGTTTCTGAATCTTAGATACTGCACCTTTAAAGTTGTCTAAGATTTGTTCATTTTTCTTTTTTTTTTTTATATTATTATTATTATTCAGTGAGAAGTTTTGGGGGTTTAGCGTGAATCATTCAGCGTGATTTAACTAAGGGAATAGGAATGTTGCCAATGCCGCGAGGAGACACGCTGAAGTTTCCCAGATGCAGAGAGCTAATTAGCCTTGAGTATTCCCATGATGTCGAGTATGTGAGAAACCAGAGGAGTGTGTGTCTGTGAGCGGGAAAACTAGCAGTACATACCTGTATAGCCTTACATACTCTAAACGCTCCCACTGCAAACACCTCTGCGCTGTTTGCTTTACAAGCCAACAGGGAGTTATTTCAGAGAGTGAGAAACTGTCATCCTATAAAAGGGTTTTTCCAGTAAAATGGTTTTGATGGTTTGTGGAAGAAAAAGTAAACAGATGCCATGGGAACTTGTTCTCTCAGGGAATGTGTGTGGGTCTGTACTATGGGGTTTTCATGTTGGAGGTTTTTTATTTTATTTTCATTTGTCAGATTTTTTTCGGTAGTTGCATTTAAAATTCTTTCATTTTATCTCTCCACTTCTGTCTTTCTCCACCAACCTCTCCCACTGAACCCGTCACCATTTCTCATTGGCTCTGTACTGTAATTACATGTCTGTATGCTCTCTCCTACACACCTCTGCCTGTCTCCCTGTTGGGATTTTGTGTTCTCCACAAATAATACAATGTGAACAGAACTTTGTTTACAAGCTGTTGAAGAGGCAATCCAGTGTTGTTTCTTTATCGAGACTGATCCAGTCCCTCTGAATTCTGCTCTTTCTGTTAAGAGCAGGCTCAAAATAACTCACATACTACTTACTATGTTTATAGTGTTCAGTATAATGTGTACAGTATACAATGCAATGCACTCAACCTTCCATTTCTAGTGTGACGAATGAGCAGAAAGTAATATCATTATTTGATCAGATTGCAAAAGTTAAGACATTTTTACACTTTACATTTTACAATTGTTTAAAAAGTGCAATATAACTGTTTGCAAAATGGATAGTTACAACTCTTAATATCTGTTTGGATGAGCTGTGTTTGAAGCCATTATAAAATTGTCAAACACACAACTAACCACACATTCTCTAGTAATTATGGTGACACGTTACATTTATGTTCCCTTCGTTAAGAGTTTATAAAAGAGTGTCTGGTGTAATTTAATTACAAAGTAATGAATTACTGTGTTCTAATTACTTTTTAGTACAAAATGTAGTGTCGCACATTACATGTCAAATTCTTGTAATCAGATTAAAGTTACTGACTTTGAATTAAGGTAATTACTTTTAATTACTTTACTTGGTTACACCTTTTTCTATAATAATATTATATTTGTAGAATAAATTTAAAACACGAATTACGTTAATATGTACATCTGTTTGTGTTCTGTGACAGCTGAAGGGTGTGCACCCCCTAATAAGTCAATAAACAAGGAGGAAATATAGATATTATTTTAAATTCGTTTAGCTGAGGGGCCGGGTAGCTCAGCGAGTATTGATGCTGACTACCACCCCTGGAGTCGTGAGTTTGAATCCAGGGTGTGCTGAGTGACTCCAGCCAGGTCTCCTAAGCAACCAAATTGCCCCAGATGCTAGGGAGGGTAGAGTCACATGGGGTAACCTCCTCATGGTTGTGATTAGTGGTTCTTGCTCTTAATGGGGCATGTGGTAAGTTGTGAGTGGATCGCGGAGAGTAGAATGAGCCTCCACGTGCTGTGTGTCTCCGCGGTGTCATGCACAGTGAGCCAGGTGATAGATGCGTGGATTGACTGTCTCAGAAGCGGAGGCAACTGATACTTGTCCTCCGCCACCCGGATTGAGGTGAGTAACCGCGCCACCACGAGGACCTACTAAGTAGTGGGAATTGGGCATTCCAAATTGGGAGAAAAGGGGATAAAATAAAATAAAAAAAATCATTTAAAAAAATCATTTAGCTGAAAAGTTTTAACTTTTATGTTTAGTGTTTTAGATAGTAACTTAAAAGTAATTAGTAATGTGATTACTTTTTAAATGACGTAATCCGTAAAATCAGTAATCTGATTACAATTTTAGAGTAGTAATAAGTAATTTAAAATGAATTACTTTTTTTTAGTAATGTAACACTTTATGAAGGGTTAGGGTTATTTATTAATGACTAAAGTAATTTACAAATGCATTATAAATCATTGATATGTGGTTACAACAACATGAATAAAAAGGGTGACTTTCATGCAATACCTGTCAAATTGTGAGATATTTTACCTCACATATGACCTCACAAAATTGACACATATGAAGTATTTATTAAGGAGTTGCCAACATTAGAAACCTATAAAGTTCAGCATGGTTTAATAGACCTGAACAGTGTTTTTGCAGAGGACTTTTGGTAACAAGGACTAATTAAAACCATTCTTTTGACATCAACATGACAAGGAACACAAGTGAGTCAAGACATTACAGTAACAAATATAAACACAAAATGACATAATCCCTCTTTTTAATCTCACTATAATAGTTTATTTTAGCTGCATTAACCTGTTGATATGCATAACCCCCCTCCCAGAACTGATGTCACTTTGTTTAAATTAGTTCACATATTTAATAGTCTAGTCAAAAAAGAGTTAATAACGTTAATAATTCATGAATTAGGGCATTTTCTATTTTTCATTAAAATAAGTATGAAGAAGTGTATTTATTAAGCATTTAAACGTACAGCAAATTAAAGTGCTCACTATTTGGCAAGTATTGTATGAAAATCTGACTTTTTTGCATGTTGTTATAACCGCATATCAGTGATTTATTATGTATTTGTAATTGACTTATTATTAGTCATCAGTAACCCCTTTATAAAACCTTAACAAAGGGAACATTAATGATAAGTGTTACCATAATTATATATAGTAATGCTTCAATGCTTCACATCTGTAAACAGCCTTCAGTTACAGTTAATGACCTATTTTGCTTAGCAGGAGAATTGGTTTATTCTGATTATTAATATTAACAAATGTATCTATTTAAGGTTCACTCACTAAGCCTTGCATTGACCTGAGCCCATGCTGAAAATCCCTCTAATTTACATGCTATCATGGCTTATTACTTACATTTTTCTGAGATGATAATTAGATTCCACTTGTTGAATTACACATGCGCTATATGAGGTCATGTCACCAAAATGTAGCATACTATATTTGGAATGTTTAGCACCGCATATTACGTATTGTTTCAAACACTCCTTTTTGAAAAACAGCATGCAGGAAGCAGTATATACTGTATGTTTTCTATTATGAATACAGCAATATTAATTATTACTCAGAGTACAAGCATGATGAAAGAAAGACCTTAAAATAAACACAAACTAACTGACAGTTGATCAGATTTTTCTGAAGTGAATCACACTGATTAAGCACCTTGACAGTATGATGACTTAATGCCCAAAATTACAGCATATGTAAGTTGTGTTGGTGGGGTTATTGCTGTGGGAACAAGCTTACCTTAGCAAGGTCTTCTAGCAACAGTAAAACCAGAACTACAGAGATGCGATGTGTACGCTTATCTATCTAATGCCATCATTTTGGCACACCACATTATTTACAGTCAGTATTCTTTGCACTATGTGCCAATCACAATATTTATTTTCTGTAAAACGCTGATCACTGTTTTTTTCCCCCGTAACACAACTGAACTTTTGAGCTTGACAAGGCCAATTTGTGTAAACATAATGAAATACAGATTAAAAAATCTGTAAGAGAAACTCACTGCTGTTAGAATTTTTGCTCTAAAAAAACAACTGATGGTTAGGATTATTTTTGGGTAAGGGGTTAAAGTTCATAAAAAATGTATTCTTGCTGACTGTATTACAAAATTTACAACTAAAAACTTTCTTTACAACTAATTTTTAGTGCCCCTCAGTGGACATTTCACCAGCTCACACGTGCCCTTTCATTCAACAACAATTGCAGCTCTGGCCACTGGGGGTAGTGATTCGAATTTCGGTAAGCACAGACCGATTTCAGTAGCAAAACATTCATAGCAAAAAAAGTGCAGATTGGACAGAAAGTGCAGAGACAAAGACAAATTCTGTGTTTTCTCAAAAATACATTAATCATTTGAAAAAAAAAAAGAAAAAAAAAAGAAAAAAAAACCTACATAGACAGTGAAAACATGATGTTCTAAGTTAAATAAAACAAATTATAAATTTTTTTATTCTTTATACTGTAATCCATTAAAATGTAATGATGATGAATGGGCACAAACTAATTGACTGATATTCTAAGGAAAAACTAACATTTAAATATTTTTTTAAATGTGGCGCTGTTGTGCAAAATGCGTGGCATAATCATAAATGTTTTTTTAATAAATAATATATTTTTTGCATCTTAAACTTGTTTTTTGTCCATTATACAAGACAACAGTAGATATTCTTTTGAAAAATTATTTAATTCTTAAGGTCTGTTGTGTTAAAGCCTTTTATTTGTTTTCATTTGCTATGCATGGTGCTAGGCCTTCGTCCACGGTGTTAATCAATGTAGATCTGGAAAACATCATGCGCATGTGCAATGAGCATTCAATGATAGCTTGATGGGTATGTTTGCCTTCGCCTCTAAGCCATTCAAAAGCTTCTTTTTTACTGCTCTTGAGTGCAGACCTGAGTAGTGAACTTCATTGGTAAGTTTTAAAAGCTAATTTCATTCTAATGTGTTTCTGGTTGAATAACATTGGATTAACGGTACAGGTTGGATTAGTTAAAGCGCACTACTCATCATTTCAATTAATTGTATGCCTTTGCTTAGAGGTGGTGTTGCTGGTTTTTTACAGACTAAACAAAAAGTTCAGTATAATGTTAATTATATCAGTTTCTGAGAATGCCCCATCTACCTTCCCATCCATTAAATTAATGTGATTTTTATTGAGGCTATTATAGTTTGTTGCTGAATTATGGAAATGTATAGTTATTAGAGCTATCAATCTATTCAAATTGAATCAAATATCAATATTTGCTAAAAAAAAAAAAAAAAAAGAAAAAGGCCCCCAAATAATTATATACATTCTATATATAATAAATATAATTTAAAGACATTATTGTATTGTGGCAGTCGAGTAAAGCATTGATTAGACAATAAAGAGTGGCTTTAGAAGTCATTATATTGTTTGTTTTATTTCCATATAAATGAGCATTTTGCAATTGAGATTATCAATCTGTCCGATGTTGACCTTTAAGGGCTGTTCTCACAGGAAGTGTTCTTGTGTTCTAGGTGCACTGTTTTGGTTGGTTTATGTCAGACCAGTTTTAATGTGGTTGCATTGTGTTTCACTGGTTTTCAGTGTCTATAGCCATATATGGCGCATTTCACTTGGCATAGCATTGTACAAATGTTGTTTGAGAAAATGTGTGTCTTTGAACAGCTGTTGGTTTGTTAACTGTACAGATGCGCGTTACCTGTAAATCTGGAATTGCGCTGACTACCCTCTGCTGACTGTGACTCGCAAAAACATGAAGGTGGTACTTCCAGCTTGAATTTGCTTAGAAAAATTCCATATTACAGGTCTGATTTATGCAGTCAGGGGGCGTATTTTTTTTCTCGTGTTATTGTTTATGTAATTAATCACTAAATTAAAGTGTTAAATCGACAGCCTTAGTTTGTCTGAGACCTCAGATTTGATTAAGCCTAGTACCTTGCACCTTGCTGAAAAATCATATTTGGTGAGAAGGTGTCATAGCTCTTTGCTCTGTGTGTTTAAAACAGAAAGGACAACACAGAACAGGAAGTGATTTGAACCCCAGTGTTCCGGTGGCCTATATGAGTCAATCTCTCTCTCACTCTCTTTCTCTCCGGGCTCTGGCTCCTGTCCAGACTTCGGCATTCTGATGGCAGGTCAAGGGAGGGCTGACCTGCTCTCTGTTGGCTGAATGTTGTTATTATTGGTGTGCTGTGCCCTCCGGGCAGCCTGTCGTCCCAGGGAAGGGAGGAAACACAGAGGGCTGCTAGATCTTAGTGCTGGCTCGCAGCTGTGCAGGTCTGGTGGTCTGTTAAGACCTCCACTCTCTTCTGTATGCCTCTCTTGAGGGAAACCTGCTCCAACCAAATCAGAGGGGAAGCAGTCTAATCCATAAATATCTCGTTCTGCTTTTGGCTCAAAGAAAATCCGCCACATGTTGCTAGTTTGTCAGACTAAGAATAATCATTATTGTTAGAATTTTTGTTGTACTTTCTTACAAATGTTCTTTGTGGTGGTTTTTTTCTCACAGAATAGAACATGCACAGTAAAAAATTTAAATCCTGTTAAATTTAGAGTTTTTGTATTTATTTATTTGACATACAAACAACCTGACAGCTGTGCTTGTCAGAAATACAGTAACAAGTATAGTAACAACCAGTGTTGGGTGTAATCTGATTACAAAGTAATTAGTTACTGTAATGCAAATGTAAAATGTAATCCACATATTACATTTTAATTCTTGTAATCAGATTACAGTTATTGACTTTCAATAAAACCCATTACTTGGGTTACACATATTTATAAAATATTGTTCATGTATGATGCATTTAAAATATTAATTCATATGTACATCTGTTTGTGTTTCTGTGACAGCTAAACGGTGTGGGACAATGAACAAGGAGGAAATATAGACATTATCTTGAATTCACTGAGCAGAAAAACAAAAATGTTTCTGTGAAGTGTAACTTAAAAGTAAAGTAATTAGAAATGTTATTACTTTTTCAATGAAGTAATCAGGATTACTTTTTTCGAGTAACTTACCCAACACATGGCGACAATGGTTCAGGCTTTACGGAATGGCACGAGAAACATAACTATTTAAATAAAATTTTATCAAAATGTGATGTTTCGTACAAAAAAACAAAAACAAAAAAACATTATTTATTATATTTTAATTATAATATATTAGTATTTATTAGTATTAATTACATGTATTATCATGTTAAATAAAATATACATTTTCACCATAATTTATAAGGTAATTCATTCATTTTACTTCCAAAAACATTATTTTTACAGTATTTATTTACTGCAGAGGTGTGCTCAAGAAATGGTTTTGTGTGAATATTTTTTAATTACTTAATAGATCCAGGACAAAAAAAAAAAAAGGACATGAACATACTTAATTAGCCAAATATTTTCAGTCTTGCATGTCAAACTCAAAAACGTATGTGGGATCATATGGAAAGAGGTCAAAAGAAACAATATTCCCAAAATAAGCACGTTTCAACATACAAGACAAAACATTAGTGTTGGAATTCTGCACATGTGAAATGGCCTGGCTCAGGTCCGATCATATTAAATTAACCAGACTAAAGGATTGAGACTGGCACCCACTGCAGTAAAAGTGACTGGGCTGAGATGGTCAGAGGTTGTGTGCACTGATGAGAGCGATTTAGGAAGTAGTAACATTCCCTGTGTATTCTCAGTGCCATCAAACAATATTGGAAAAATCTCTATTGACTCTATACAGTGCCATGTGCAAAGCATTATTGGAGCTTATCTCTCAGATATCTATATGAAGTGAAGATTAAGTTGTCAGGACAGCCACTTTCCTTCTACCAGGCAGGTATTATGTCACTGACAAAATTGTCAAAGGCCTCACTGGACCAAACCAAGATGAAGAAGAGTTTTGAGGTGTTTGAAGCCCCACTGAAGCAGAGCTGGTTCAAGGGCTGACCCACCAGCCTGCCAAGTAAAACACTCCAAGACGCATGCAATTACAGACTCAGTCAAAGGCCATGCACAATTTGCAAGCCTATTTACACAGCGCAGAATGCCCTCCCACCCTGCCAGGAATAGAACACATCAAGATTGGACGATACAGATGCTTTGCAACTGAATATAAGCACTGGAACTCAAAAGTCCTCAAACAGACAAGGTTTGATTTAAGTGCATTGAACAGTGGAGAAAAAAGTATGAATGGTTGAAAAACATGCAAATGATGTGGTATAATACATTAATTGGTAAGACTAACCCTCATGTCATTTTCTGAATATGTGATCGTACTAGGAGCTCCAATGAGTTCGGCTACAGAGCTCCTGTGACTGTGCTTGAGTTGATAAACACACATGACTTGCAGGTGTCTCAGTGCATATTCTTCCAAATGAACCCATATGAGGGTATCTAAACATCCAAACAGACACCTGGCTGAAGTGAGGGGGATCGTGTCATGCATTTCATTTCACTGTAAAAAGTAACTTTAATAGAAACAGAATGTAAAGAATGTTACAGTAAATACTGTACCCGTTAGCCTAATTCTAAGTTACCTTTTCATATACAGTGAAAATTATAATAGATTTAACAAGACAATACATGTAATTATTTTTTACTTTAAAATACTGTAGTAAAAAAACATTGTTTTTTGGAGGTATACATTACATTACATTTATGCATTTGGCAGATAATTTTATGTGACTGACAGTGCATTCAAGGTATACATTTTATTTGTAACGCCTTCCAGTAAGGTTGTATTTATTAACATTAGTTAATGCATTAGGTCAGGGGTGGACTGGGACCAAAAAATAGCCCTGGACTTTCTGACCCAGAGCGGCCCACCAAACCCGGCCCGCAACACACATAACACATAAGTTCATTGATTTCATTTTCCAGCTCAATTTCACATTTTTGTGTAAAAAAAAAAAAAAAAAAAATTTCTATTGACTGCTTGTCATTACAACAGGCCCAACCAGTGCAAAAAAATTGTCATAACTTTATAACAAATAAAACCACTGTAAATGTGATGAGTGGATTTTTTTAGAGAAAGCACTAAAATAATCATTTTAAAGCTCAGACAGATAACATGTCCAAAAACTTTTTTCCCAACATAACATACAGATGTTAGGTTAAAATATACATGAAGTACAAGGGAAAGTGTGTATTTTAGGTGCTGTGACAAGTCAGCATAAAGATTTTAATCACCTTTTTCTAGAAGTGCAAATAAATTATCATCTTAGTTAATATGAGGTTGTGGAAACAACAAGTATAATGATAATATATTATTTATGTATATATAGCTATACAAGATCATAACATGTTGTTTAAAATAGTTAGATGAAGAAAGTATCACACAGCACGACACTGATGACAATGCTTAAAATTTCATGTCAATTACCCACACAACCATGTATAAAATGTTGTTTTTTTTTTGTTTTTTTTAATCTATGAAAACAAAGTTAGCCAGAATATGTACATATATAAACATAAACAAATATACTGCAAATATATGTAAAAAAAATAAATTAAAAAAAAAAAAAAAAAAATATATATATATATATATATATATATATATATATATATATCTTAAAGTGTAGATCTTTGCAGATATTTTGATATTATTCTTGAGTAAAAGTGAAAAGCCCTATGCTTTGACAAGTGCTGTTTCTGCTATCCTTTAAACAAAGGAAGCCTCAAAGACTCCAATAGCCACAAAATAATATTGTTCATGACTTATTTTCTGCATTTTTATCAGGCGTGAGCATTATTCAGCAAGCCGCACTTCAGCTCCCAGTAATGCTTTGCGGTATGAATAAATTATGCAAATGACTATGTACTGCTCATAGCTTGTTTGCAGATTTTATTTTCACTGCTGTTATTGTATTTGTTGTAACTTGCAGTTATTTGTCATTTTGTAATTATTCAGAGCTCATCTTATACTTAATATGTTGTTTTTGGTTGTTACCATTATTGTGATTTGTATGTCAAATAATGAGGTCCACGCCAGTTATGGAGATAATGTGCTTATACATATGAGCTCCAATGTGTAGGTAATTCAAAATGAAAGCTATTGTATTGGCCTTACTTTCAGAGTTTATTGAATTTTCGCTTTGTTATGGAGTTCGTGGGCATGTTGGAGCCCAGGGCGGCCACTTATATCGCCTGTAAGATGGGCCGGTACTTGCGCAGCAGCAGTCTGCCCCTGCATTAGTTATCATGAACTAACAATGAACATTTTCTTAACAGCATTTATTAATCTTGATTAATATTTATTTTTATTAGTATGTGTTCCCAGGGAATCAAACCCATGACTTTGGCATTGCTAGCACCATGCTCTACCAGATGAGCTATGTATATGATAAACATGTTTAAATTTTGTGCAATTTTTTTTTTTTTCCCTGGTGCTTAAAGTAAGAAATGTCTAAGTGGAGATATTGAAGGAAAGAAAATACTATACAAGTATAATGTAATTAAAAGCTACATTTCTTGAAAAATTAAATGTTGGCATAAGGTTAAGAATAATCTTTTAATATTATTTATTAAACATTAAGGTGTACATTTTATTAGAAAATCTTATTAATATTTAAAAAATAATAATTATATGTTTTGACATTTTTATGAAAAGGCATGTCCAGGTCAAATGGAGTAACCCTAAGAAAACGTTTGTATTATTATTATTATTAATGACCTAAAAAAATATGATATTTGAAATAATAATAATAATAATAATAATAATAATAATAATAATAATAATGAAAAGGATTTGATGATTTACAATTGTACATTACATGTATTCAAGGTGAAAGGAAAGTATTTTGATACCTTTTACTTGATGGTTACACCACTTTATTTTTAAAAGCCATTAAATCTTTTTTGTTGTTGTTGTTGTTGTTTTGTTTTTGTTTTTTGATAGAAAATGCTATAAATATTTTTCCAAAATCTATGAAACCAACATGGATTTAAAGAGCGAGGAAAATATTTTAATACATTTTACTTGATGGTTACACCACTTGACATTTTTAAATGCTTTCAAAAATCTATGAAACATGGAAACAAGAATTGCATTTCTGCGAACTTAACACATGACAACTAGAAGTTAATCATTTTAATTATTTTATTTCAGTTGATGATAAGTTTTCATCTTAGTTTGAGTTTTAGTATACAATAATACCCCCGGACACCAGTTGGTTAAAAGTCATTGCAAATATTGATCAGAAAACTGAAGTGAGTTCTGAGAAAAGCTCTAGAATCAGTTGTTTGCAGATGACACTTATTTAACAAATTCATAACCTCCCTAGTGTTTGTCATGTGAGAGCTAAAATATTTCTTTTTTCATAGAATACAATCAGAATACTGATTGTATTCTATGAAAGAATTTGGTGTTTGGACATGGTTGATGTAGAGGGAGGCTGCTGATTATGTACGTGTTCTGCAGATAGGCCCGTCCACTCCACCCTGACTGATGGTGTAGCTCTATGAAATGATCTGTGAAGATGATGCTTGTTCTGGAGTCTTGGCAAAAACAATGGGAAAAAACAGAAAAGAGAGCAACATATGGTTTTCTTTCCGCTCTCCCCACATGGCTCGTTCAGACTTCTGCAGACCACTAACTAACATCTCAATTGACTGCAGTCAGGGGGGAATCACCATTTCAATCCAGTCCTTTATGTTTGAGGAGAAAGATTTCTTTTACCAATGTCCATTCTTTCTAAAGCTTATTTCAGGATGAAAGCTTGCTTAGCTCTCCACGTCAAGCAGGGCAATGGTCTAAACACCATCAGACCTGAACAACATCTCTCAACATGAGTAACACGATTACTGCATCCTGTATTACAGTAGAAATCATGAGTTAAGTGCGCTGGACAACAAATCACTTATGGACTTTATTTGTCTTTCTCTTTGTATCTCTTTTCTCTTCCTCTTTCAATAGAAGTGACTTTGAGGCTCATGATAAGAACTGTTCGGTGACGCTTTACATTAAGGTTCCCTTTGTAAAGGGTTTATAAATTAGTTTATTAATGACTAATAACTCATCTACAAATGCATTATAAATAATTTATATGCAGTTAGAACAATATGAATAAAAAGTGACTTTTGTGCAATACTTGCCAAATAGTGAGCCAACTCATGTTATAAATGCTTAATAAAGGTACATATTAATACTTATTTTAATCAAAATCATAAAATATCAATATTCATTATTTATGTCATGATGCAGCAAAAATAGACTACTGTAGTTAGATTAAAAGGTATGTTTTTATTCATTACTCCAATGTGACTCATGTCACTTTGCTTGTCATGTTGGTGACAAAAGAATACTGTTACTCTGAGTGGTAACCTACAGTACGTATCAAAGTTGGTATGTCTCAGCCAAACACTTTTAAGGTAAGTAACAATGCCTGTACCTGTGCCTGAACCATTTATTAATGACTTACCAACATTAATAAGCTATAAAAGTGTACCGCATTTGGCAAGTTTCGCATTAGTCACCCTTTTTAGTCATGTTGTTATAACTGCATATAAATGATTTATAATGCATTTGTAAATGAGTTATTAGTCATTAATGAACCACTTTTTAAACCCTTTCAAAGGGAACCTTCACATAAATTGTTACCAATTGTTCTGACTAGATACTTTATGTACATATACTACAGTATATACACACGTATCAAGTCATTTCCCAATTTTGATTGAACGTATGCAGATTAAATTTCAGAAATAATCTACCCAACATTGGTTGTTCCGTGAAAATCTTCTCTTGTTCATGGATTTCAAATCTCATTCAATTCAATTATTTAGATTTTTCTGTAAATGACGGAATCAAAGCTGGTGCGCTGCATGTTTATTCATCATATTTGAACTGAACACAAATGCAAATGAGATTTGAGTGAAGAGTAAAGGATGACAGAGTTTTCATTTTGGAGTGAATTAGTAGTTTAAATTAGATTTATCACTAGCTCCCAAAACGTAACTTTAAAAAAAAAAAAAAAAAAATAGCATGTGAAGTACTTTTGGGGTATTGATTTGGTCTTAGAACAGCTATCTGGCAATTTGTGTAGTTTTTCTTAGACACTGCTCTACTGAATGAGGGAGCGTACAGCTAGATAGATGTGGGTCATGGCCCTTGTCAGCAGTGTTGTAACAGCTGCACAATCAAGGATTCAGTCTTTCCTCCACCTGGACGGAAGAGGTTCATCACATTGTACTGGATATTGATGAGCTGGTTGCGTGTGCAGCCGTAATGGAAAGATCTGATTGGCTGAGACGGTGGGCTGCACAGGTGCTGGTAATCACAGAGGTTTTAAAAGACACACTCAGCACTGTCTTGAGGACTACACACACACACACATCAGATCTAGACATACACATGCCCTCATCAGTTGGTCTACATACACACACTTTAAGTTCTGCTAATCAGTAAAGACGCATGGGAAGATTTACTTTATTGCCCCTGATGACCAAATGCAGAATAAATCTGACCTCCTGACCTCAGAATAGCTTTACCTTTGATTCTTTGTTGCCCAAGGTAAAATTGTATTTCTCAGTGGCTGCTCCTTTATAGCTCAGGAGAGTACAACCCATTTAATCCCAACAGTTACAGTTGTGACTGTACTTCTCACAATAAACATACAGTACAAGTATTTTTTGTACATATAATATTTTTATGGGTCTATAATCATGCTCACAGGACAAGTAAACATGTAAGCGGTCACAATTGTGACCGTTGGGAAAACAAAGAGCCACATTTTTTTAATAGACGACTGATTGACTCCCATTCTAAAATTGCAGATTTCAAAGTATTGTTACAACACACGAAACAAAGTAAAATTAAAGAGAAATATGCAGTTATTCTTGGTTTACCCTTTCTGTTTTCCCCCACAATTGCTTGTTAGTATTAATAATAATAGTAATAATAATAATTATGTTACTTTGTTTGCAATTTTTCTATTGGGTCCTATTGAGCAACAGAGCAAAATTTGACTCTGTAGTTTCCCACCGGTCACAACTGTGACCAAGAATAAATCTCATCTTTCACTAACTAAACTTTTTTCTTCATTTTTTTAGAAAAGTTATACAGTTTGTTTCCTCGGCTATCCAAGGAGTAAAATACATGTGCTCACATAATGGAGTTCCCAGTGATTTTACATTAAACATATTAAACATGGAGTTTGAACACTTGGGCCATTTAAAAAGAGATTTGAAATTTGAAATGTGTAAGCTTTGTGTAGTTGAATACCTAGGCTGTTTCAAGAGCGATTTTTACGAAGTTCACGAGTCTTGTGAAGTTCATTTACTTCTGCAGTTTGAAGAATGATTTAAAAGCTGAAAGTTATGTAAAGTTGCCAAGGTGTTCTTTGTGGTTGCTAGGGGATTGCTAAGGTATTCTTTATTATTGCTAGGAAGTTGCTAAGCTGTTCTTGGTGGTTGCTAGATGGTTGTTAATGTGTTCTTGTTGGTTGCTAGGAAGTTGCTTAGGTATTCTTAGTGGTTGCTTGGAAGTTGCTAAGGTGTTCTTGGTGGTTGGGTTGACAGACAAACAGACATATAGATCGATAAATCTTTCCTATAGGTGTCTGATTTGAACAATGGCCTCTAGTGCCTGAACAAGTGACATGAGATATGTGTGTGTGTGTGTGTGTGTGTGTGTGTGTGTGTGTGTGTGTGTGTAGGACAGCCATAATAACTGCAGAATTTGTCTGTGAAGAAGGAAGACAAAAGATTGTGTGAGTGAAACAGAAAGTGTGTGTTCAGGTATATGGCTTTGAATGAAGGCTGTTGAAGAGAGCTGTGTGAATTGTGTGTGTGTGTGTGTAAGAGAGAGAAAGAAACAGACCTCTCTATTGGAGTCCCTGCTGAGTCTTGTGGAAGAATATGCCTGTGTTTGTGAATAATTGTATATTCAGTGGCCCTCGGATGGCTTTTGAAATGTATGTGAGTGTGTTGTCGGACTCATGCTGTTCTCTGCCAGGAGCTGTCTGTGTGGACGAGCGTTATGTGTGTGTCTTCCCTGCTGAGCGCGTTGTGCTGAGAGCGGCTGTAGTGCTGTTCTCTGATTGGTGGGTGATGACGATGATGAGGAGACGGACAATGTTGAACCCCACCGCGCCGCTCTGCAGAGCTCCACGGGGCCCTCTGGGCTCTCTGCTCAGAGCCTGATTGGCCCATGAGATCACAGGCCCCCTGTACACTCTTGCATACACACCAGAGAGCATCTGTACCCACAAACCCCTGTTGAATATAAGAACAGTGATGTGGCATGTCCAGCTGCAGTGCATTTTAAACAAGCAGCGTGGATGAATGGAAATCTTGTCAGTGAAACACAAATAACCCCCTCCACATTAGCGAGCATCTTTATATGAGGTGGTTTGAATGTCGTGACCATATTTAATGGCGTCTCAGTGTCCAGAAATGTCTCAGGTCTAATGAGTCACTTATTACAAAGTGCAGACTAGGGATGTGCCTGAAGCCAAATACCTTATTTGGTAAGGCACGAATAATGACTTCAAAACGAATAACGGATTTCTCTGAATAATATACAAAATATTTGTATGCCTGATTATCCAAAAAGCACAAGGAATAAGCAACATTTTAAATAAACATATACAAAAATTACAAAGAATTTATGAAACTGTGCAGCCAATATTTCTAAAGTGTAAACCTTATGAATTAAAATGCGCACAGTGTGATTTCAGATTGGATGGCTGCGGTCTAGTCTCCGTTTGTGGTCTCTGATAATTGTTCGCGTCTGGAGCTTGTCAAGTGTAACATTAATTAAGATACAACATCATATGCACATTCCACTTCTTGAAATGTATATGTTAATGTATCACATGATTTACACGTGATTCTCATGTATATTGATTGATTCTACATGATTCTATTTATAGCCTAAACCTGAGCGCGATGTTAAATTCCTGACCTGAAGTGATTTCACGTCAGAGCTCGTCTTTCTGTCTCTTAAAGTTGACCACATTTGGTTAAGACTTTATTCAGAAAAAAAGTTAAAATGCTCCATAAAGGTTTAAATGCTCCATAGAGTATTCATCTATTTGGAATATTACTGCTTATGTAAAACAAAGAAACTGAAACTTGTTCTGTCTTTTTTCTTCTTTTTTAAATTGTGCTAAATTTGAAAATGTTAAGTGTTCTTGAACTCTGGTAAGGCGCAATATAAATTTAACATTATTATTATTATTATTATTATTATTATTATTATTATTATTTAATGGGGTTTTATATATCTTTTGGGGGGTATTTGTGCTCAGGTCAAGCCTCGCGCCCTTCGCCCAGAACAGCGGGCCATAAACGTTTACACTATCCTCTAAACAGGATTAGATTACGAACTACTGAAATGTAGTGAATGAAATGTTGATGTTATATGAAATGTTATAAATAAGGTTCGGGAGGAGCAAGGTCATTTAATCCGACCAATCACATCGCTAGAGTAAGCGTATATAAACAGCCACTTACCTCTACGTGGCGTCGAGTCTTCCAGCATTTGGCCCTGCCCATGGACCATGAACAGACCCATAAAGTGACTCGGATCATCAGATGCAACTTTGCTGCAAAGCATTCAAATCAGTTTATAGTGTGAATTTGCTTCCACAAACTGGCTGCTTCGGCTCTGTATACATTTGAAACAACTACCTACGACTGCTCATATGTTCCCACCCAAAGCAGTCCATCGCGAGCTGCCTCTGCGAACGGGCGCTGTTCCGGCTTCATGCCATTCAGGTTCCATTTCAATTCCTTTTTTTTCTTTTCAAAAGCAAGAGAAACAAAGATTAACTATTCAATTCAACCGCCATTTCAACCCCCTCAGCGTTTTAATCTGGTTCTTCCGCACAGGTGATTCCTGTCAGCCTCATTACCTCGCCGCACAGGTTGTTTATGGCGTGCTCTATCCAGCAATTCCGTTCGTCATCTTCTAACATGAATATCACGATTGTTTCTCTCTCCAAAGTACCCTTCGGAGTGTGATTATTCCATTCAGAACACAGGGGTAATCATGCAATAGCGAACTCCTTCCAATCGACCGATACTCTAATTACAACATCTTTTGAAACCAACACAGACATTTTAGCGTGAGCTCGCTGCCACGCAGCACTTGCTCTGACCATTCCACAGCACACTGCAGTTAAACAAAACCTCTGTCTGAACAGACACGAGCCGAATTCGGCTCCGCAAGAGGCGGATCACACGCCGCATCCCAACTTATTCATAATCAGGTTTCTGCAATGCGTTTCGCCTCCTATCAGCACTCGAGCTCGCCTCGCCTTGCAGCCCTGATTTCACAAAACAAGCGCTGCTACAAACTTCCACTCATCTCTACACTAAACCATGACCTCCCCTCCTCCCGTCAGGACAAATGCTTCACTCAGGTAAAATTAATCCATTATTTTATTTTACAGACAGTCTTCTCTATTTTTGCCCAAATCTTTGGATTACAAACTTTATTTACAAGCTTGGCCATACAACTTAATCGCTGCATGATTATTAAAAAGCGTTCAACAATCTGTCATAATTTTACGCTCCACCCAAGTTTAAAGTAACAGGTTTAAATCGACGCTGAACGTTCCAGCTTGGCACCTTGCTTTATACTCCAATATTTCCGTTTTTCTGTAGAATTTATTACAAGTCATAAATAGTCATTTTATTCACCACACTACTGCAACTGATGCTCTTATAGTATCTGTTAAATCCAATTCCCAAGCACAAACTCCTACGATTTCATACGTCCTTGACAAAACAAGACGAGTCACCCCGTGCCAATAATATAGAGTTATGAAATGACTCGCATTATGTTGGAAAACAATCTACAAAGCTCCAAACCATAAGCTTAAGTTTATAAACATCAGACAACAGTATATATCTGGGCACTCATTTCAGGTGCCTTCTAATTTCATGACAAACCAACTTTAAACGACATCGTTCGCATGTTTCCTGACATTGTTTTGCATATGTTCCCGACATTTAACCTAGCAAACAATTATGTTTAGGAATCCGCAGACGCTATGTTTACCACTTTACCATGTTTTCTATTAGCTCAACACATCTCTAAGCAGCACAAATGTGCCGTCCAGTTGCCGCAACTGCGTCGTCTTTCGGGCCATGCAACTAAACCTCCCACTACACCCCAAACAGTGCAATGCACTGTCCAAGTGCCACAACTGTGGTGTCTTTTGGGCCATGCGACAAACTCCCACTACACTGCAAACAGTGCACGCGTGCTGTCCAAGCACCGCAACTGTGGTGTCTTTCAGGCTGTTTGACCAAACCTCCCAATGCACTGCAAACAGTGCAAATACGCTGTTCAAACGCTACAACCGTGGCGTCTTTAGGGCCATACAACAAACTCCCACTCAAACGCTATTCAAATGCTACAACCGCGGCACGTCTTTCAGACCATGCGACATGTGTGTGTGTGTGTGTGTGTGTGTGTGTGTGTGTGATTACACAACTATGCATAAACCATATCAATAAAATATCTTACCTGTTGAGTAAGAAAAAAGCCATCTCTGGGTCGCTTTTAAATCCTTTCAGATCTCGAAGTTGTCGCCACCTCTGAAAAGCCAAGCCGATGTTGATTCGGGTTTTATTACTGACTCTGTTGCTTTTCCTTTTTGCTTGTAGACTCTGCTCTGTTCGGGGTTTCTTTGTTTTTACAAAGTGTTTCCCTGGAGGTTTGCCGTTTTGAATGATCCATGGTCAATTTTTCTCATTCATTGTGACAACAAACTTTCGGCTTCAGCTACTCCCACGCACGCACTACAGAAGCCGGATCTTATTTTCTCTGTGTTTGGATATGACGTCAACATGCACAGGCAAAATCCATCCCGACAGCTCTTAAATATTTATAATATAATATCATTATTATAGGTTTATCAAACTGTATTTGGGTAAAATAAATACATCATTTGGAAGATGGAGTTTTGTTGCACTCTCTCATTATAACATTTTGTTATTTTTTAACAAAAAAAAAAGTTACATAGTGTAGCTTTAAACAAAATAAACAGCATTTGTTACATACTGTACAAAGAGACACAGATTAAAAGAAAGTGACAGTGGTGTGTGTGTGGGGTGGGGGGGATACGAGGATTTTTTTTTTTTAGGTTACAAACTGGTAATTACAATGGTATTATGCTATAAATGTGGTTTATGAGGACATTTCTAGTGTCCCCATAAATAAAATCTCTTAAAAAAACATACTAAACAATGTTTTTTTGAAAATGTAAAAATGCAGAAAGTTTTTTGTGAGGGTTAGGTTTCGGGGTAGGTTTAGGAATAGGGGATAGAATCTATAGTTTGTACAGTATAAAAATCATTGTGTCTATGAAGAGTCCTCATAATGATAGCCGCACCAACATGTGTGTGTGTGTTCAGGTATATATGGTTTACGAGGACTATTCACTAGCACTATTCTAGATTACACACATGTAATTATGCTATAAACGTAATTTATGAGGACACCTCAAGTGTCCTCATAAACCAAAAGGCTTAAAAAAACATACTAAACAATGTTTTTTTGAAAATGTAAAAATGCAGAAAGTTTTCTGTGAGGGTTAGATTTAGGGGATAGAATATATAGTTTGTACAGTATAAAATACATTATGGATATGGAGAGTCCTCGTAAACCATAAATACCAATGTGTGTGTGTTAGGGGATTCCCAGGTCTTTGGACTCTGAAATCTCACTGTAGTCTCTATCCTCATCATGTGTGTGTCTCTGTCTGCACGGACACAATGGTTGTCGTCACATAGTCTGGGTTAGTAATGTGCTGAGAGAGAAGGGAAAAAAGAGATTGTACATGAAGATGAGAGCAGGTTGACCCTTACAATACTCTCATTTAAAGCACTGAGCCTTCCAGGCTCACAGGCCGTCAGCCCCTCTGTCTCCAAGCCTCAGGCCCAGGAACGGATCTCCACCCTGGGGAAAGACAGACCGCTGATGCCCCTTCTCCACACATGAATCACACGCTCACATTTAATTTTTTAATCCTCAAAAACATTCACATTTTGAGGGGCAGTGGCTCAAACTGAGAAAAAGGGCACATACCTCTTAGAGAACGGATTTTTGCAGATAAGATAGTTTGGCTATTTTGCAGATTAACTGCTTATATTTTCACTCTGTGTGAGTTTTTTGCATCTTTCTGTGGGTAGTGTCTGAAGTTCTTCCCTAGATTATTCTTGAGAAAACCTGACAAGCCCTGTGCTTGGATAACTGCCAATTCTGCCATTCATTAAACAAAGGAAGACTCAAAGACTCAAAAAGCCACAATGTAATATTTTTCATGACTTATTTTATAAGGTGTACGATCTGTGTCTAATAAGAAGCGACACCCAAATTCCCAGTAATGCATTGCGGTATGAATAAATTATGCAGATTACTGTGTACTGTTAATAGCTTTACTGTTAACCAATTTTATATACACTCCTGTTATTAAGTCATCATTTTTATTTGTATAGCGCTTTTCACAACACACATCATTTTAAAGCAGCTTTCCAGAAAATCATGCATTAACAGAAAATGAAACTGTAATATCTATAAAGTTTTAGAGTCATCATTGTGTGGCTTTATTAGATACAATTGTGAAATGTGTATAAAAATAAATAATTAATTAATAATTGTATTTATAAACCCAGCGAGCAAGCTGTAGGCGACTGTGGCAAGGAACACAAAACTCCATAAGATGTTGGTTAATGGAGAAAAATAACCTTGAGAGAAATCAGACTCACTGTGGGGCCAGTTCCCCTCTGGCTAACAGCATGAATATAATGCCAATATTACTTAATTATGTGCCGTGCAAGTCATGGTTTAAAATTATTAAACTAAGTAAGTGGTAAGGGTCAGTGTTTAAACAAAGATTTTGTAAGAACTGTAAGATTAATGACTAATGTTTTTGAAGTTCATCCTGAATTAACTGCAGACGTTCACAGATGCATTGTCCTTTGTTAGTTGGCTGATGAAGGATTTTGTTGGCAATTAATTGATAGCCTATGTATTCCATTTTAACAGTGTAGTCCATCATTAGACAAAGGTGATGCAGGCAGAGATCAATGAGGTGCATCACAGTTCAACTGGCAGGTAATTTCGGTGAGGTCTATCCTAAATCCAAGGTTCAGGCAATGGCATATGAAGTATACCATGTCTTATGCTAACAAAACTTATTGAAACATCAATACCAACTAAGCTCTTAAAAGAGGTATTCCCTGTAATCTCAGAACCTCTTCTTAATATTTTTAACTCCTCGCTATCCTTAGGACATGTCCCAAGAAACTTTAAAATTGCAGTTATCAAACCAAGATTAAAAGCTGAAAACAGATAGATAAGCGATGCTAAAAAAGCTAGCAGGCTACAAACACAAACTCGAGCTAGGTGCCAGCAGCAACAGGAATAGTAAGTGATGTCGGTACAATGCCCAACTAGCTGACAAAGGCAGGGGCCTGTACGGACTGGATTTTGGTTATAGAAACTGGCTTTTGGTACATGGAATGTGACCTCTCATGTGGAGAAGCCAGAGTTGGTACATGAGGTTGAGCAATACCAACAGCATACAGCCACCCTGGGACACTCTGATGGATGACTTCAATACCTATGTTGGCAACAGTGGAGAAACCAGGAGGAGAGTGATTGGGAGGAACAGCCTACACAATCTGAACCCAAGTAGTGTTTTGTTATTGGACTTTTGTTATTTCTAGTCATGGTTTGGCCATAGCAAACACCATGTATGAACATAAGGTTGTTCATTAGTGTAATTGGTACTAGAACATCTTAGGCCAAAGGTCAATGTTCAAGTTTATTGTTGTATCGTTAGACTTGTGGCTATATGATTTGGAACCTTGGGTAAAGAGAAGAGCAGAAGTGTCGACTGATTACCATTTGGTAGTGAGTCAGATCAGGTGCAGGGGAGGATACCGGACAGACCTGGTAAACCTAAACAGATTGAGCGTGAACTGGGAATGTTTGGTGGAGACACCTGTCCAGAATATATTTAACTACATCTCCCACATCCCTGGACCATATTTAAGGCTTTTATCATGGAAGCAGCTGCCTGGAGCTTTGGCCAAAAGGTTGTTGGTTCCTTTCGGAATCAGCTAGCCCATAGGATTCAGCTGACAGGTACCGGCAAGGCAAAAGGACTGCAGTCTTGGTAGTTGTGGAAGCGAAAAACCCTGGTGTGGCAGGAGCTTTGGGAGGCTATGGACAATGACTTTTGGTTGGCCTCAAAGAAGTTCTTGCAAACCATCAGATGGTTCAGCATCCACAAGCTTCCAGCCGGACTATGAGGCCCAACTCACTGACCAGCATCATCTTGGTCAAAGAAAAGACTACACTCTCTTAAAACAGAATTAATACCAACTTAAGCCTTCATCTGCCAAATAAAAAGAACACTTCATCTACGTGCACTTCAATTCAGGATGGACTTCAAAGACCCTTAATCATTAATCTAACAATTCATACAAAATCCATTAGTTTTACAAATTTCCCACAAACATCTACTCAGTTTACTCACATAAAACAAGACTTGTACTACACATTGGTAACTAATTTGTCATTATATTCATGCTGTATAGCCAGAGGGGAACTGGCTCCCCCAGCTGAGCCTGGTTTCTCCCAAGGTTATTTTTTTTTCCACTAATTAACATCTTATGGAGTTTTGTGCTCCTTGCCACAGTCGCATTTGGCTTGCTCACTGGGGGCCTACAGACAATAATTTTTTCAAGGCAGAATTTTTAATTGCTTTTTTTTTCATTTAAACCGCACAATGAGGACTTTTCATCATTTTCTGTTACAGCATAACTTTCTGTAAGGCTGCTTTGAAACGATGAGTGTTGTGAAAAGCGCCACACAAATAAAAATGACTTGTCTTGACATGACTTGGCTCAGGCGGGGGAGACAGGGCTTTAGTCAGGCTGTTGTAAGCTGGGACAGGGAACTGCTGACCTTGTTTGGCGATATAGTCAGGCAGTGGAAGGAACACAAAGGAATTTTTGAAGCAGATTGATACCTCCTCTCTAGAGAGGAAATCAGGGACAGTACCAGGGTTTTGGCAGATAAATGTGGTGGTTCCTATTTTTTAAATGAGGGACCGGAGGGTGTATTCCAGTTATCGATTATCAAATTTTTTATACTACCTGGAGAAGGCTTATGATCGTGTCCCCCGGGTGTCCAGTGGGGGATGCTGTGAAAATACAGGGTACTGGGGCTGCTAACACATGCCATCCAGTCCCTGTATAACTGCTGCAAGATCTGTGTTCACATTCTCGCCATTAAGTCAAGTTTGTTCCCAAGAGTTTCCCCAGTTTTGGGGCCTCAGGATTGCATCCCTGCATTTTGCAGAAGATGTTGTGCTGTTGGCAGGAATCTTGTAAACACTGCACCAGTGTGGCAATACCAAAACTTTTCTCTGCATATTTGAGCATCCCGACCAGCCAAACAAAGAAACACTGGGGTTGTACAATCTATTTTATTTACCTAAGGCAGATGTTGTGAGCATTCAGGAAACTTGAAAACAGTCATAATTTTAGCAATTCCGTTTGGTGACACGAGAGCCAAGGAATTACACACTGCAGCTTAAACAATGATAGATTATTGCTTGCATTTGCACAATACTTACACACATTTCATAAAGTATGTGTAATAGTTAATAGCAGATCAGGTGGGTCCATGTCTATATCATACATTGTTTTGTAAACCTTGTCATCTAGCTGCCCCAATATAAAGTCTCATTGTGCCGCTTTTGCTTCCATAATGACCCTCTGTAACAAAGACAGACTGATGTCGTTAGGTATTCATGGAAGTCCTTCACTCTGGTATGTTCAGAGCAGCACCTTCTCTGAGACGACAGCACTGATGATCACATGCACGGATGGCAGAGTCCATTTGCTCAAATGGTGAGATAATTGTAGTGAAACCATTAGCATCTCAATATCAGTAGCACACTTCTCATGTCTAGAGAGAGGACACAGCACACCTCACCTAGGCTCAGCCCTTAATGGAGTCTGCTTAATGGAACCTCGTTCCTGACACATTCAGGTTATGGTCATGGCAGTACTTTGCCGAGATTTGCGTCTTTGGTATGTTAAATTCTTTGAAGAGATACTTTAGGAATTAATTCATTAAATCCTCTAAAATTCTTTATTCTTTCTAAAACATTGTGGGAAAATGTACTAAACAGTTGCACCACTTTTGTCATGTGGTGTTTCAGCACAAACACCTGCGTCTTTGGCCAGAAACATATATTAAGCAGGTATGTGAATTCAGACGTGAATAATTGGCCAAAGCAATGTGCTCCCGTTAAACATACTTAATATGCGCTCTTGCTTTGCTGTTGTGGTAACAAACCTCGGTACTCAAGAGAGCAAGTTACCTTCAAATGTTATCATCATTAATCCAAAGGTGTTATTATTCAGGTAACTAGATATGCACATCATATCTAACATGCTCAGCAAAATTATTTGTTACTCCGCTGTGACAATAGTCAACCTTAAAGAGAAAACTGACCATAGAATCAATCAGTTTATGCTAATTCCAATTATAAAACTGTTAGTTATGGTCCTCGAATCTGATTGGACGAGAGGAATTCCAAGAGTGCTGATAGCTCACACAATTAGCACTTGGTGATCTTTACTGTTTGTATCACTCCACGTGTGTTCGTGGCATTCTAAACGCGTAACAGCAGTGCAGATGTGTAAGAGCAGCTAAAAGTTTACATTTTCATTCATCCCTGTGATATTAAAGATTTGAGACTGCAGGTGGCGACAAAAGATTGTCTTGTGTGTGCAATGAGCGAGTTGAGCTGATGTTGACAAACTGTATCATAAGTCAGTGCGTGAATTTCTTTGAGGTTATCTGGAATTACTACTACACTATAGCTGAGAAATAGAGTTAAACTAACAGCTTAAGCATTACTGCCAATCACAGCTGAGAGTTGTGTCACATTGAGTAATCAAACACGCTCAGGGCCCCTACATTATACAAGCTTCCAAGTTGTGATGAGACGTAAACTTTCAACATGGCAGAGGACAGAATGCTTTCATGTGTCATGACAAAATAAGAGTTCCCCAAGAAACTGAACACTTGAACGTGAGTGAAATACACATAGGAGAATTCCGATAGCACATTTTGCAGCATCACTCCACGATCGGACTGGATTATTATCACACTACAGTTGAAGAATAGAGTTAAACTAACAGCTGTAGCATTACTGTTCAACACTGCAAGATAGTCACATGCTCAGTCACTCACTCTCTCTCTCATACATACACACACACACACACACACACACACAATAACTTCTAAGAAACAGCCCAAGCTGTTGTTACTAGTTCTAAAGTGTGATTTCCGAATTAGTAACGGAGGCTTGGATGCACCTTTCAAACTACCAACGGCAGGTCCTGTGGCGTAAGAAAGTAGTTTCACACACAAGAGCGTTTTTTTGGGACTGTCCATTGTTTTTCCCTACTTATTTATTTAATTGTTCATTGAACTGTTGTATAAAAGCAATATCACACTCGCAGTCGTGCTGTATTGTCCATCTATCAACTGATCGCTGGACATACAGCATGATTGCGAGTTTGATATTGCTTTAATATAGCATCCCTTGTGGCAATGCTGAGAATGCAATGCACACTTGCATTATTTTATGAATTTCTTTCTGATACATTTCTGAATGCATGGAAATTAAGCAAGCATAGTGTCAAGGATTACATACTTGCAAAGAGCATGTGTGGGGATGGGGGCGTGGTCGTGTGTCTGTTTGTGGGAGAAAGGGAGTGTTGTGGCTGGTCAAACTGGTTGGCGTAATTTCTAACAGCTCTTTCTTGTTACAGTGATAGCGGAGAGAGACCTCAAAAGGCAGCCAAGACACTCCAGAGAGGAGAGAGAGCGACACGAGAGTGCAGCATGAGATATTCTATTCATGAGGCACTCTTCAGAATTATGTCCCGAGTGGGGATTCGGAAAGAAATCCTCACTGATCAGGGCACTACATTTATGTCACTAACACTATGCGAACTTTACGAATTATTAGGTATTACAGTAAATCGATTCACACCAGTGTTTACCACCCACAAATGGATAGTTTGGTGGAACGATTTAATAAAACCTTGAAACCCTGTGAAACAGCAAATAAAGTCTAACTTGAACTGCTTTGTTTTTTTCTCGACTCCTCCTGTGACTGAACATCCAAACTGATCACAGCATGATTGGGCTTTTGTTGACAAAGCACAAGCAATCCAGTTTAGTCAGGCTATATCTGTGCTGTTATTAAGTAAATTAAGTAATTGCCTTTCTTTACAGCATAAACATGCCTCCTCTATACGTAAATTAAATTATTGTTTTCACAAGCCTTTTTTTCATAACATTGCACTATAACCGCCCACAGAAAGCAGAGGGTAAGTTGAATTTTATTTAAAAGTGATCATGGCAGCAGTAAATCATCAAATGGTGATAAAATGATGGCGAAGAGCATTATAACAGTGCATATGTAGGGCATTTTAAAGAACTAATTTAGGTGTCTGGATCACAGTGGTAGAGTGATGCTGTAGAATTAGGGCTGCATGATTATGACAAAAGTCATAATTGTTGATTGTTATTCTTGAAATTGTAATCGCAATTATGTCAATGAATAGTTACATTAAATGCTTAGGCCTATTTGTTATGTTTCATGCCATATTCTTTATGTAGGCTAAACATCCAAAACAAGCTGAGAACTGTTAAGCTGAAATACTTTGAATAAATTATACACATAAATTGAGAAACTTGACAATATCAGAACTCTTCCATTAAAATCACTAAAACTCACTGCAAGTTTACACTGTTTGAGCCAGGGTATGAAATTAAAACCAGCCAAGACTGGTACTTTTTGCGCAGTGGTGGGTAAATTTGCTAATCTGCCTGCCACTGTGGCAGGTGACCTGTACAATTCGAAGTAACCCGGCGCAGTAGTCAAAGACATCCATCCAGTGCGTGTTTACATAGAAAAACTATTAAAAACAGGGTTAGGGGTTTTAAGCCCAACGCTTTACTTGAAAAACTGACCTGAACCCAGCTCGAAACCCGACATTTTGCTGGATCACTTTGGGCTTGGGTTGGTTTGCCTGATTTAAATAATTCCTTTAATAAATTAGGTGCTGAACAGCTAAAACAACTGAAAAAAAGGCATATAGGCTATAGGCATGAATAATTTATTCCTTGTGAATTCCCCCACTATCTTTAAATTTTGTGTGTTGTGTTTCATTCTATTCTCCTCTCTTCTCTTCTGTCCAGGCTGGCATGACAACAGATGAAACCGATGGCATTATTCCATGATGCAGAAATCAGACACAATATCCACCAGCCCCCTCTGCTTAGGCCAGGCTATCCAAAATCAATCTGAACCACCCGAAACAATGTTGCAATGTCACCGTATACCTGGTAGGTATTGAGGAATTCAGCTCTTGTCATGTATAATGCTGAGACTCCTCCTCTCCACCATCCCATTTACCCACTTATTCAGAGCAGTCAAAGCCCTGAGCACAAGCAGGAAAAACTGTTATGATCCTCTGGGTCTTGGCTCAGATAAAGCACAGTTAGACTTAGTACACTGAACTCTGTGTTTGCCTGATATACAGACAGCCATTTGGAGACCTCACTTGACATGAGATAGGGAGGTCTTGTATAGAGACTGTACAACACTGAAAAACGTCATTGATGCCCATCTTGCTAATGAAAGAGACAAATTACACACAGGCTGGTGTAATGATTGGTGTGAGATTACTGTTTTATATTACAGTAATGATTAAAGGTATTGTTGCATAGGTGTAAGCACCTAAAATCACACGGCCCTTTGTGCCGATTTACTCTGGAGATGTTTGACAGTTGGATGTGCCCAGATTTACACCAACTGTTGCTCATATATATTTGCCCATAGAGGCCTGAGAGTGTGTGACTTCATTAATTTGTGATCACAATTAATTGGTTACCTTGCCACTTAACAAATAGATTTATGCCAAAGCAACTTACTGCAAACTTGTCATGTAGAAGGTTCTTTTGTTTGTTTCTTGTTTTCATTCCCCACAAAGATAAGAAGCTTTTTTTAGCACTTATGAAAAAAACTGAAGATCAAAGGATGCACATTAGGTGTGTAATTGATGCCTTATCTATCTATTAAATCATCCTCAGACTGCCACTGAAGATTATGGGAAGTTTGTCACGCAAGCCTGTCGCCTCATAAACCGGTTAAATTAGGAGCATTTTCTGGGAAGTCTTATTGCTATTCATTGAAACACCCCTATCAAGGAAAATTGTGGCTTAAAGAAAATCCAGAGTCCAGTAGGAATATTTGGCAAAGAACGACAATATTCATGATCCAGAAGAGAAAGATCCTCCAATCAGAGAATTGCAGCCAACAAAGTGCACCAAAAGACCTCTGCAGTGACCGCCCACTCCCATGACATACTGTGAATGATGCAATCGAGTCTCCCTACACTCTCATACTACTTATATATTTTTATATATCTGAATATTTTGCAATAAAAGTCAAATATATTGTTTCTATACTTATAATCATCAAATTTAAATCAATAGTTTTAGATTTTTCCATTGTTTTTAATTCAATTACATCAGCATTACTATTTATATTATTAACAGGAGTGAACTGATGTTTTCATTGAATTTCAGCCAATTTGCATCTTATATGGAAAAAAAATTTTTATTCTACTTACTGAATACTTCTGCTGACTAATGTAGCACTTTTAGGATAAACAACTAAAGGTATTGGCTTTGACTATTAAATTAACTCAATCTCAGCATCCAACTGGCCACACAATATTTGGCTGTGTAATAGCTGATCAAATGGGACTTTAGTTCCATGTATTTTGGGTACCAGAGAAATAGGAAAGCAGCACTACTGAAATTAATCTGCTGTTTGTGCTGGAAATAATTGAGTTTTCTGTTTTCCTGTTGCTGACTAAGGCTTTATGCTGTGGCTCCTGCTAAATGTTTAGATCAGTAGATCAAGCAATGTCCCAAAGGACAATTAAACCGAAATTTACCCAAATTGCAGCTAATTTTATGTTGTTGGCTATTTTTTTCTGTCTGTTTATCTTTTGCTCTCTTTCTCAGAAACTCATTTTTTTCCCCACTCACAATGTTGTTGTGTTTTTATGGTTCTGTAGATGCAGGGAGATGTTATCAAAGTCAGAGTGAGTATTTGTCATATTTGTCATGAGTCTGCCGTCCGTTTATGGGTGGATAATCCTACATCGAGGTCCAGAATAATGGTAATACTTTACATTAATGCTCCCTTTGATAAGTGTTTATAAAGTGGTTCATTATTGACTAATAAGTCATTTACAAATGCATTATATCTCATTGACATGCAGTTATAACAACATGAATAAATAAGGCAACTTTTATGCAATACTTGCCAAATAGTGTGTATTTAAACGTACATGTTATAATGCTTAATAAATGCACTTATTCATATTATATATTAATAAAAAACATAAAATGCCCCAATTCATGATTTCTGTCACAATGCAGCAAAAACAGACTATTATAGTGAGATTAAAAAGAGGGATTATGTCATTTTATATTCATTACTGTAATGTCTTGACTTGTGTTGTCGCTGTCATTGTCACGCTGATGTCAAAAGAATGGTTTTAACTAGTCCTAGTTACCTAAAGTCCTCTGTAAAAACACTTTTCAGGTCTTCATGCTCATTCACAGCATATATCATATAATAAAGCATGATGACCATTAAACCATACTTAACTTTATGTATATTTGTTTTCAATGTCGGCAACTCCTTAATAAATGCTTCATATATATCTACTTTACATTAAGGTACATTTACATAGGTTATTAATGTTGAATAAATGTTATTGAGCATTTATAACGTGAGGTAAAATGGCTCACTATTTGGCAAGTATTTCATGAAATTCACCCTTTTTGTGCATGTCATTATAACTGCATATCAATGATTTATAATGCATTTTAAATTACTTATTTGTCATTAATAAACCTTTTATAAACCCTAAACAAAGGGAACATTTAATGTAAAGTGTTACCAAAATAATGTATAATTCAATACAGAATTGTTAATTACAAATGATATTATCAGCATAACATTTTGAATAAAAAAGTTGAAACGTATACATGATTTTGGAAATTTCTTATTATTTTATATGGTCCCTTTTTGCTTTAAAGACAGCATACACTCGAGCTGGCATGGACTCCACAAGTTTGTGATCATGTTATCCAGCATGATTTGAGAATGCTCCAAAGAGAATCTTGTGTGCTTTAAATGAAAGCAATGAAATCTGACCTTTTGTACAAATGACATTTTTAACCTAGAAATTGTGTAAAATCTTACATTTTTCATCTTTGTTTTACATTTTTCAAAATCCTAAAGCTTTTTATTTATTTGTACATTTTAAGAAAAATCCCAGATTTTCAATGTTTTCTCAGACTTTTGGAGCCCACTGTATGCAGATTTGCTTTGATGGGCCTTGTTTTTTTGTTTTGCATGACCAGTAGTATAGCGACAGGAAAAACAGCAGATTGAGAAAGAGGAATGTGTGCTGTTTGCTCAGGCAGCTTGTTAGTAACTCACCTCATTTAATTTCACCCCTCCCATTATTCTGTCCTTCCTACCCTCTGTTTCTCAATTCCCACTGAACCCAGGCATGCTCCCACCAGCCCCGGAGCAGCACTAGTGTCATGGACAGAGAGAAATAGAAACCGAAGCAGGAATGGAGGGAGAGAGGAGATGTGAGCACTGTTACTCTGCTGAGAAGTGTTAATAGTTATTGATCCACTGTGTTTTTAATGTGCAGCGTGGGTCGACTGCCACAGGAAGGCTTGGTGGGGGGTGGTGGGGGGTGTAGAGGCAGACACACTCACAGACAAGCCTAACGCACAGAGAGAGAGAATGTAATAGAAATCTCACTGCCCTGTTTTTATGTGTGTGTGTGTGTGTGTGTGTGTGTGTGTGTGTGTGTTTGCGCTGCGTCCCTCCCATCTCTTCCATCTCTCTATCTCGGGCTGTAGATTGATCTTCCTCTTCCTGCTGTTTGGGTCTCTGTCATTACCCGCTCTGTCATTAGAGTGGAGTCAGCAGCCGGGCCGCCCTGCCCGCATCACTCCACACAGACAGCTCGACTCATCCCTCATACTGCTCCTACATTTATAACAGCAGCTGACACACACACACACACACACACACACACACAAACTTGTTTTTATATCATTGTGGGGACTCTCCATAGACTTCCATGCATTTTATGGATTTTATACAGATATAACGATAATTTCTATCCCCTAACCCTACCCCTAAACCTAACCCTCACAGAAACCTTTTTGCATTTTAACATTTTCCAAAAAATATCATTTAGTATGTTTACTAAGCCATTTCCCTCATGGGGACCGCTGGCTGGGCCCCACAATGTAGGTGATCTCAGGTTTTACTCTCTTTGTGGGGACTTTTGGTCCCCACAATGTAGCATAAACATGTACACACACACACATACAGACCAGCGATTCTTGATCCCTCACTTCTGCTCCAGGGGTCTGTTATTTTACCAACACATTGACAGCCTTGTGCTCTTTAAGACATACAGTAGATTAACTAAAACATCATACATATATTTATAAAGACTTGTTTCTGCTATATTTGGGACTTTTTTTGTATAAACATGAAGAATTTAGGAGAAAATATAAATGATTGTGTAAGGAAAAATGTATATCTTAGATGCTATGTCTTGTTGCCATTTCTTTGAAGTTTTGATAACAATTTACATTAATGTTCCCTTTGTACAAGGTTTATAAAAGGGTTCGTTAATGAAAAGTTATTTACAAATGCATATGCGGTTATAACAACATGAATAAAAAGGGTGACTTTCTGTAACACTTGCCAAATAGTGAGCATTTTACATGTTATAAATGCTTAATAAATACACTTATTCATACTTATATTAATCAAAAGCTTAAAATGCCCTAATTCATGGTTTATGTCACAATGCAATAAAAATCAACTATTATAGTGAGATTAAAATAAGGGATTATATTGTTTTGCTACAGACCACTTTGTGTATATATTCATTACTGTAATGTCTTGACTCACTTGTGCTGTTACTTTCCTTGTCACATTGATTTCAAAAGAATGGTTTTAACTAGTCCTAGTTACCTAAAATCCTCTGAAAAAACACTTTTCAACTCTTCATTCTCATTCATACAGGTATATCATATGATAAACCCTAATGACATTAAACTATACTGAACTTTATTTACAAAGAGTTATAATGTTGGCAACTCCTTATTAAATGGAGTTAAGGTACATAGTGAGGTAAGGTAAATTAAGGTACATTTCCACAAGTTAATAATTTTGAACAAGTGTTATTAAGCATTTATAACATGTGAGGTAAAATGGCTCACTATTTGGCAAGTATTACATTAAAGTCACCCTTTTTTATTCATGTTGTTATAACCACATATCACTGATTTATAATGCACTTGTAAATGAACTATTAGTCATTAACTCCTTTATAAACCCTTAACAAAGGGAACATTATTGTAAATTGTTACCGAAGTTTTTCACCTTTTTTAAATACTATTTTCCGTACAATAATTCATTTTTAAAGGGCCCTGTATTGTGACAAATTAACTTTTAAAAAAAGTTCAAATATTCCAATTAATGCTAGCTTGTAAAAGCTGCATGCGTAATAATGATAAAATGCTGTAGTTTTAGATTTTTTCACACTGCAGGAAGCATTAGCTCTCACTATGAGGTATACTTTACAAAAAAGGTATTTTTGGACAGGGCACCATGGTAATACCATGGTTTTTGGACACTACCATACTGGTAATTACATAGTATTCTTGATGTACTTTGGAGTGCCATGTAAATACCATGGTATATGAATATGGTAATCTTACAGTACCATATGGTGTTACATTCTGATACCACGTTATCACCACAGTATACTTTTGTGTAATGTTTAGGATGCTGAAACACTATTAATGTGTTATACAAAGATTTAATGGCCTTACAATCCTCTTGTTTCTTATGTAACAGATCTAGTGTGCACGGTAAGCTTGCCTAATACATACATTTACATACATGTATTTATCCAGGCTCATTAGAGGGCTCAGACGGAATATTCTGCTCATCTCTAAATTAGAGTTAAATGTTTAGTAAGAAGAAAGTATATATAAAGATGTATAGGAAGGCTTTCTTTCATTGTAAACTGTATTCTACCAGATAATGTGTGTATTGACCTTCTCTCTCATTCAGATCCTTATTGACTGTAATTATGACACATCACCTAAGCTATTGCATTATAGCCCCCCATGTTTAGCTAATGTATTTAATATTCTGTAATATACTGTAATACATTGTTTATACATTTAATTAAATTCTGTAATGCACATCAGTCATTGTTGTCTATCAACCTCTCTGCAAAGTTTATGAAAAAGAATCAAATATATGATCATGAAAATGAATGAAACATTCTGGTTATAAAAAATAAAAACCTAAAGAGAACGTTCCTAGAACATTGGGACTTGGTTCCCAAAGAAATAACCAAACGGGACCATATGCTAATGTTAGGGTAACATTCTGTGTTTGCTGGGGTTTTTTTATCCATAAAGTGTGATATTTTATTTATTTACAGTTCGGTTTTATAAATCTGTGTAAACGTTTTGCGATCCAGGGTCTAAGTACCAAAGCAAACTGAATATTTTCTAGGATTTTTATAGATTATTTTTAATACAGATCAATGTCGCATTAAATTAATTAGAATAAAAATGTTATGTCGCAGAGATTAAGGCCTATATATTTTTTAAGCATCCGTTCATATGATATAAGTACCAGTAAATTAACCATTTGATTATTGCTATTTTTATTTATTCATATATTTTACATTGTATTTGCAGGTTCTTTGTCATGTTGTGTCTTCTTTTGTTATGCTTATTAAGCTCTTTATTAAGCTGTGTTTTAGCACCTGACAGATGTAATGCAAATTAAGTTATTACTTCATTTTAAATTATCATAATTGCTGTTTTTGTCATTTTTGTTGGTGTTAGCGACAGAGGAACATTGGTATCTGTCTGTTTTTTTTTTTGTTTTTGTTTTTTTTGATGGAGATGTTAAATGTGTCAGATAACACACTCAGCTGGTTCTCACAAGCCCTTCGTTCGGATGGAGCAATTACCATGGTGTGATGACAACTGGTCAGCCATTACTGTTCCAGGTAATCACAGTAGGTGTGTATTTCCCAGACAGAGAGCTGTGTGGTGACGAGAAAGAGAGAAGGAGAGGTGAAAATGTGTGGAAGAAAGAGAGAACAAAGGAAATAAGTGGTAAAACATATTACCCTCATTCTGTTGTTAAAACTGTTAACATGATGACGCGGGAAGTTGACATGTTGCTTCCGCATGTTCCAGTACCCTGACATCGACCCCATTCTGCTGAGTTACTGACAATCTCCCATCAGACACTTTAGCATTAGTTCAAATTCGTTTTCACTTGTGGTGCGACTGATAGCATGTTGCATCAGCAGCTTGGGTAACCTGGGTTCTTATCATGTGTTGAAACCAGAAAGTATAATCAGCCATGTACCTAAACTGTTTGCATAATCAGTAGCCAGTATGATTTGGCAGTTCCCTTAAACCTCTCAGATTACATTTTAACTTCATTGACAGTTAGGTTTAGGGTTGGGGTGTGGCGGTTGTTAAAGGGATAGTTCACCAAAAAATGAAAATTCAATTATTATTTACTTACCCCTGTGTTGTTATAACCCTATATGACTTTCTTTCTTTTTCTTAACACAAAGGGAGTAATTGTGAAACAATTTTGTGCTCAGTGATATCATACAATGGCAGTTTATGGTGACTATCTCTTTAAGCTTCAAAAGAATGCAAAAGTATAATTCAAAAGTCTGATAAATTATTCCACAAGACTCAATAAGCATACAATAAGGTTTGGCGAGAAACAAACCGAAATCTAATGTATTATTTAGTGAAAATGTTCACTGACCATTGATCTCCTGTGCGCGTTCATGACAGGGCACAAAAGCAACAGTTCATGCAGCGCCCTAGTGCATTGGGGCGTTCAGGCGAAAACTAATTTTGTTTATCTAAAAATAGGTCCTCCACAGCAATAGCGACAACAGAACACAACACAGCTGCACACAAAATAGAGAACAGAACTTACTGAATATGTCTGAAGAGTTTGTAGATGAAGAATTGATGCATTTCTATGCCCAGCCTTCTGTTGTCGCTATCGTTGTGGCAGAACTGTTTTTAGATTTAAAAAATTAGTTTTTGCTTGTACGCCCAATGTCGCGAGGGCTCTGCAGGAACTCTTGCTCTCGTGCCCTATCATGAACATGCACAGGAGATCAACGGTTAGTGAACATTTTCACTAAATACATTAGATTTCGGTTTGTTTCTCACCAAACCTTATCATATGCTTTCATAACAATCATGAGTCTCATGGAACAATTTATCAGACTTCTGAATTATACTTTTGTGTCCTTTTGAAGCTTGAAGAGATAGTCACCATAAACTGCCATTGTATGACATCACTGAGCACAACAATTTTTCCCAATTCCTCCCTTTGTGTTCAGAAAAAATAAGAAAGTCATATAGGCAAGGTTGGGGAGTAACGGAATACATGTAACGGGATTACGTATTTAAAATACAGAACTGTATTCCACTACAGTTACAATTTAAATCATTGGTAACTAGAATACAGTTACATTCAAATAGTATTTTGGTTATTGAAGAGATTACTTTGCATTTTATTGTCATTTGTTTCATTTAATATTTAGTCCTTTCAGATGGAAAACATTTATACATATAAACGATGCGATCCAAAGTGCATTTGAACAGCGGTGAAACACTTTCTTATGATGTGTTACATTCATACGAGCAGACAGAGAAGTAAGTTTGAATTAAGTTTGGAGCAGAGGAAATAGAAATAAACCTTGTGTAAATTGTCAGCTTTACGCTAAACTAAAATGCTATTTCTAGCCATTTTACATGAACATGTTATCAGGCACGATCATATTTTTTATCAAGAAAATTCACGTTGGATAATAATTTCTTTTTTTCTAGTAAGACCTTTGATATTAGGGCAAAAATCGTATTCTTGATAATAAGTTTTGTATTGTTTTCCTGTAAAAATATCTAAAAATCCTTAAAACAAGATTAATTTGATTACAACACTGTATAAGATATTTATGTTTTTCAGAGAATGTATTTTTAACATGTGTATTTTGTCTTATTGTACTGGCAGAGTTTTTATAGTCAAAACAAGTGAAAAAATCTACCAGTGCTGAAGAAGTAATCCAAAGTATTTAGAATACGTTACTGACCTTGAGTAATCTAACGGAATACGTTACAAATTACATTTTACAGCATGTATTCTGTAATCTGTAGTGGAATACATTTAAAAAGTAACCCTCCCAACCCTGCATATAGGGTTATAACAACACAAGGGTAGTAAACAATGACTGAATTTTCATTTTTGGGTGAACTAATCCTTTAATAAAATGTGTATTTCTCTTCACTGTATTACATAATTTACAGCTAAAAACAACCAGAGACTATTTAGCAGAGACAGGCCACTACTGTTCATATGAATGGGAGAAATTTGAATGCCCAATGGTCAACAGATGCAGAAAGGAATTCCCACCTTACAGGTAAAAGAGCTAAAACCTTTTAGGTACAGACATCACCCTTCAATCAACTCAAGAACACACATGCGCAATAGCTATACAAATAGCTTTTTTTTGCATAATTTGAGGTAAGGAGCACAATATATGATACCAGTGTTGTCAGATTTTACTGCTGATTTAAAACATGCTCTTTGATCATAATCTTAACCAACTGTTTTGGAGATTTCATTTTTTTCCCCATTCAAATAGATAGGAGCTGTACTTGTATAGCGCTTGTTTACATAGAAAAATAGCTGCTCCAGAGCTTTTCAAAGATGGCCACCAGTGGACTGACTTGCTAAAAACAACTCGCTTTTGGCGCCACTCTGCAGGCATTCACCCTGAAACTAGAGCTCACACGTGCCCTCACGTTCAAAAACACTTCCTGCTTCGGCCACTGGGGACAGTGCTTCAAATTTTGGTAAGCACAGACCGAGTTTAGCTCAAGAAATTTCAAGCTATTGTTTCCAAATTCAGAGATTCTGCCATGACACTGATGAAATGGTCAGCACCAGAGATCCATCGAATGATTTGGATCTCAATGGTTGAGCTCCCAGTGGCCTAGACTGCTGAAATTTCTCCAGATGTCTGTGGACCCCCTCACAGAGGGTTGGACCTCTACATGTGGGAGCAGTTATGGGATGGAGAGCGGGAGAGAGATGAAAAGTGGAAGCGAGGAGATTCCTTGTTTCTATGGCACCTGAGGATGCCATTTGTGTGGAAACCATTCAGCTGCTGGCCAGTGGTGGAAAATTTCAGCATGTGGTGCCCTACGATGGTCCCTGGCTCACTGTATTTGTTGAAATATGAGGGTTTAACAGAATTGAGAATGTTTCGGTCTATGTATATTTCCACTTGTAAATATTTGAATACTTACTCTCCACTTTGCCCCTGTAAAAGGCAAATTTAATTGAAGACCTATTAAAATAGAATCTTGGGTTATGAATATGAATTACTCTGCATTTACATGTATCATTTGTGAAATGACGCAGAAGGAATTTGAATAGTGAGAGAGGGGGTGAAATTACAGGCTGAGCTCTTTTCTTCAAGAAGAGTCCTGAATCTCCTTTAGCATTGTGAGGAAATGTTTAATCTGTCTCCCGCTGGGAAACCGAAGCCTAATGCAGTATCTCAGTGCCTCTGCTGTCTGGAGGCAGAATGGCGGAGACATTTTAATGCATTTCAAAGTTCTTCTCTAGGTACGAGATGATGGACGGAGGAACCTTATATTTGTGAACACCCAGGGTTTAATGCACTCAGCGGCGCTCGCCGCCTAGTCTTGCAGCCAACAAAACATGTTCTGCAGAATAAAAGAAAAAGCAAAGCACAAAATTATTCTCCCTGCCTTCTATCAAGCTCCTGCATTCAGCAGTGCGTCTGAAGGGCACGTCAGTCTGCCTGCCTCTCTCAAAGAGGTAATTATCCTTTTTCCTGTCACAGGGCTCCAAATGATCTCTAACCACTGGGGAGCTTTTTTAGGGGCTCAGCTTTGTCAATAGGAAGTCGAAAGAGCTTTAATTTTCACACAGCTGCACATGTACTTTCATCTCTGTGTTATTCTCCTAGCGGTCATCCATCCGTCTTTGTTTGTGACGTGGCGTGGTGTATGTGTACAGCCTGCCTGCATTAGCATATTTATTTATAGACTTACACTTTCCTTACAGTCATTTTTGTGTAACAATTTTCACACTTGACATTGTCTGCGTGTAATTTCCCTTTCAGTGTCTCTCTGTTTTCTCCTCTCTTTCCTTCCCTTTCAGAAAGAGACATGAATGGATGGAAAATTATCACAATTACTCACATAATTGAGCCGTCTTTGTGGCAAGTGCAGCTCAAGGAGCCCTTTTTCCATCAGCCAGAATGGTTTCATTATAGGGGTTTTCATATTCCCTGACACGGGGCACGGGGGGGGGAGGCGGGCGGAGAGGGGCTGAGGAGCGCTGGAGTGCGCAGAAAAGTCGCTGGGGGAGAAGGGTGGATCATTAAGGTCACAGTGGGGATAATTATCTTGACTATGGAAAGAGCATCCAGCACCTTTTTCTCTTCCCCACCACAAAAGCACCGTCCCTGGCCTTTCGGCACAAAGAACTTGGAAATAAATGGCGCTTCCACCTACAACTTATTCAGAAAGAGAGATGGAGAGAGAGACTTGTATCAACATGACAATTTTCTATTATTAAGACTAATGGCAGGCTGCCTTAGGAGATCAAAGGAAGAGGGGAACGTGTTCAGGTGTGCTGGAGTGCTGACCTCTACCCTGGCTTTGTTTGAGACTTAACTCGGAACAAAAACCAAAAAGAATACAGAGCCCCCTCGGAAGGCTCGCTGCCCCCTCCACTGCACCTAATTATTTAATTAGAAAATTTGCATGTTTTCTGTCTTTATAGAGGCATTAATTGGACAATGTGAAGTACATTTGCAGCCATGTAATCAAACCTTGTTTCAACATGCAAAAGAGAGGAACCAAAATGAATAGTATGTAGCTAGATTGTTTTTTTCCTGCTCCCAGCTGTTTAAAATCATCCACAAGCCTCTGCTCCACTGCATCCACGTCTAAATGGTTCTGTTTTCCCTCGGTATGACTTTCATTGATTTTAATTTACTGCTTAGTTTGAAGATTTGATGACTGCCTGTCTAGAGCCTTTAGCCTCGAGACACAACAAGGAAAAATAAGATTCTGTGCTGATCCGATCCAATCGACAATAAAACCACTGCTGAAACGCAGCCAAACATTGTGGTAATCGTGCAACACGTACCTACACCTATGATTTGCCTCTAGATTTCTTATTTTAAGGTAGGAATGGTATTTTTAAGGCCATGTGATCGTTTGCTTGATATGAAGCCTGCTCAGAAAACCAGAAGGTAGATTTCACAATTTATTTATTTCGGTAAACATCAACAATGATTAAAACTTTACATTAACAGTTATTTGTTCTAATCATTACAATACAGTTGTTGGGGTTTTTCGTTTGTTGGCTTGTCTGTAGATCCACAGAGTAACACATTACTTTTAAATACTGCTTTACAAGCATCTAGCAACAGGCTAACAGGTCTGCATACAGCACTTACAGTGATTGTGTGTGTTTCTGTAGGTGTGAACCGCTGGCCAGCTCTGAAGAATTCTTCCATTAAGAGTCAGCGGAAACTGAAAATATTCAACAATGTAAATATTAATACTGCATGAAAACAATATAATGAATATATGTAAATCAGTAAACAGTTCATAAACAATTTTTTTAGTTTTTATTTTTTTTATTTTTTTTGGGGGGGGGGGGGGTTAGATTAGATTGCTGGCTTGGTGTTAAGCTAAAATCTTGAAATTTCCATAGACTCCACAAAATAAAATTCTAGCAAGCTGTTTTGAGTTATTTTCCAAAGTTATTTTGGAGTTATATGCAGGTTAAAGGGTTTGTTGCCTCTTTTATTATATGCCTACATAGACTGGGGGAAAATATTGTTTTATTCAAACATTTTTTAAAGTTCCACTTTATATTAGGTGTCTTTAACTACTATGTACTTCAGCAATCAATACAATTACTTATTATATACATACGTGTTGTTGCATTGTACTTACATTTAAAGTACCTGCATTTCATTACATTTGTAGTTACACAGTTAACCTTACATCTAACCCCAAACCTAACCCTAACCCATTCCTTACCCTAAAACCTAACTCTAACCCCTAACCCCAACCCTAACCCTACTCCTAAACCTACCTGTACCTCAACCTCAGTAGCAGCAAGTGTGAATCTTGAGAGAATTTTGCAGAACAGCTTGTAGTTACACACTAAAAACATTGCATTGAATTTATTTTAATGTTATTACATAGTAGTTAAATACATTTAATATAAAGTGTGGCCATAACTGCTATAATAACATGAAAATACATATAATAAATGTATTTATTGTGTAACTACTTGTTGTTCTGCAAAATTCTCAAAGATTCCATTTCCTGCTACTGAGGTTGAGGTATGGGTAGGTTTAGGAGTAGGGTTAGGGGATAGATTATGGTTAGGGTTTAGGTTAAGGGTGGGGGTAGGGTTAGAATAGGTTAGGTAAGAGATTAGGTTTACAGTGTAACTACAGAAGTCATTAAAAGCATGTACTTTAAATGTAAGTACAACGCAACATATGTATGTACATAATAAGTACATTGTAATAAATGCTTAAGTACATAGTAATTTAATACACCTTTATAAAGTGGGTCCCACCAACAAATAATTTTATGGGTTACATCAATTAGACTCTTAGAAATAGATCCTTAAAGTAACAATAGAGAGAGCGAGAAAGAGAGTTCTTGTGTAGTTTTTGGCAGTACAGTGCATGCAATAATTATATTTATTAGCACACATACTAATCAACATTTTAAGGTACTAATTCAAAATTTACAACTTATAAAGTGAAAAATAAAACTAAAAAAATGCAATAGGTTATATTAAAATATCTGAATATCCATCCAAAGCACTGTAAAAATCTTGAAAATACAAAATACCTCCGTACCTGTTTGCATTATTTTAACGTGACGCTTAACCCTTCCATACTGATTGACACAGTAATCTGTGGTTACGTCTCAGTGTCCTCTCGCTCTCTCAGACACATGTTGCTCTGAGTCGCAACAAATGCTCTCACAGTGTCTCTTTGGCCATTGGAATTCAGTGGAGCAGCAAATTGAAGGTGCTGCCTGCTTAAAACCCTCCAACTGAAGCCCAGAAAACCACAGCTGTTTTATCATCAGGATTCATCAGATACTCTGAAATTGAATCATTACATCTGATCGAATTTGCTGCTCTGCCTTTGCACTTGGAAGTGCAGAACAGGGGTGGATTCATATAAGCTGGTGTGTGTTGCTTTGTAAGTAAGATGAAATTGGAAGTCCCTGGGTAAATACTGGGCCACATCCTCGAACACAGAGCAGATGCACTTGGCTAAGACGTCAATGTTAACGCTGTCCTAATAACTTTTTTAACTGCTCCACTTAAACCCTGATTTGTTCAGTCCAAATACAGGTATGTGATGGATGAAAGCTAAAGCGCTTTCTCTCTTTATGCTGTCATTTTCAATGTGAATATGTGTGTGTTTAACTAATATGATAATGGGATCATATTCCATTTTATAAGTGCTCTGTCTCTTTAATATGAAATAGCCCTTCACCATAATGTAGGGTCTAAGTAGGGAACATTTTCATATGAAGTGAGCACATGAAGTGTTGACTGAACTATGACAACTATGTTTTGATACAGGGTTTATGGTTTATGTAGTGCACTACACCTTCTTTATAACTTACCTATAAATCTTTCATAAAGCTAATGTAAATGGATTTAATTCACTGCATTTTACCTGGGTGCTGATTCGTTCTACCTGGTCAACAACTGCACATGGGTCTGAATTGATTGGAAATGTACTTATAGGAATATTCCAGGTTCAATATAAGTTAAGTTCAATCGACAGCATTTGTGGCATAAGATTGGCGTGCACAAAAACTAATTTCATCTCATCCCTCTTTTCTTTAATAAAAGCAAAAATCGGGGTTACAGTGAGGCACTTACTGTACAATGGCAGTGAATGGGGCCAATTTTTTAAAGGGTTTAAAGGGAGAAATGTGAAGCTTATAATTTTATAGAAGCACTTACATTAATTCTTCTGTCAAAACTTGTGTATTATTTGAGTGTTAAAGTTGTTTAAATCGCAGTTTTTTTTTTTTTTTTTGTTTTTGTGGTTGTTTTGGGGGTTTATGGAGTTACGTTGTCATGGCAACAAAGTTGTTTCATTGGACATAGGATATCACTTTACAAAGAAATCGTTTGTAAGTGATTTTATCACACTAAAATCATGTTAACACATATTGTTTACGTCTTGTGGCTATACTTTTGAAACAGTGAGTATTTTAATGTTTACAGATTGGCCCCATTCACTTCCATTGTAAGTTACTCATTTAAACCACTGTGTTATTAACACATATTTACTCGAAAGCACTGTGCTCTTCTAACACTAAAATACATATTAACGTCAGGTTATAAATTTAGCAATACCTATTTATAATTTCTTTTCTTCCTTATTACTCTAGATCCATGAAACTTGAATTTAATATTTTTGATTTTCATTTCCAATTTAATGTTGTCTCACAATCTGTTAACAATTTTTAAAATGATTAGGCATCTGTGCGGATTTGGGGTCTGGTTCTCAGGAACACTTTATCAACAGGACATCTCATGGGTCACACTAACCAGAGAGTTGGTAAGACAGCTTCATATTGAAACAATTAAAACTCCCAAAGAATCATGTGCCACCAATAACAGAAATTAATCAGGGACTTTGCCTTAAATTTACTCCGGACACAAATTCAGAAGTCCCCTTCAGAATCAGACCCTGTTGAAAGGATGGATGAGGCCATAAACTGTCTCCAGTTGAAGCAGTTTGCCATGTAAGCTGATGTCTGTATCTGAAGCGCGCGCACACACACACACACACACACACACACACAGTGAGTGGGCCTGGATTGGTGTGGCGCACTAAATCAGGGCAGCATAGCAGGTGTTTGACTTGTTCTTGATGATCCTCTTCTATGGAAAGTACTCTAACTCATCACCTCACATGCTGCTTTATATTTGAGTTGCGTCTAAACAGAAAACTGCTGTGGTATCATCCTGACACTCTGGGCAGTTGGACTGTGCTGTATAATTTTTTGGGACTGACCACATGACTATAAGAGATACTGTTCAGTGATATCAATATTTCATTTAATAGAGGCCATCATTTTACTTTTGCCCTTAAATTAAAACTGTACTTATGAATTGGCTAGTAACTACAGTGAAAAAAAATAATGTGCTTCATGAGGTGACTAAATTAACTGGTTTTATTCAAGTCAAAAAAAATATGATCTAACATTAGTGAATCAACCTGACTACATTCGGTTACACAAACAAAACTCATTTTAATGGTTAGATCTGGCAGAAATAGCTCCTTAAGGGAACAATTGCAGGTTGCCACCTTTAGCAGTGTAGGTTACCTTTAAAAAATAAAGAACAGACTTTTCAGAAAATGTTGCTAAATAGCACTTAGCCCTAGCAGAACTTGTTTTTTGGTGATAGAACATTTTTAATTCTGTAAAGGTCTAGTGCAGGGGTAGTGAACATACAAAATAGCATACATTTCATCTTAAAGGGTTCTTTAGTTATGTGGTTCTAAATGTAACTATTGATACCACTAAAGAACCTTTAAGGAACCCTGTCTTTTGCTGATTTTTGATGAACACCTTTAATTGTTGTTTTGTTGTAAGTGCTCATTACTTGGTTGCTTCAATTGAAAATCACAACACTCTTAATTTATATATATATATATATTACAATCCATTGTCTAATTAATTAATTTTTGCATATGTGTGTAATTATCAATGTTGGAGCGAGACTTGTTTTATCTTAATGAATTTTGCCATGTAATACTGTGGGCAGTATGTGTTTCTCATCATTTAAGTTAAACCGGAGACAATAAACACCAGAAGCAACTGCAGAGAACGTGTAAAATATTCTGTGTTCTGTATGAAGATAATTATCGGTTGTAATACTGTCATTATTTTCGCTAGTGATGAAGGATCTCGAGGTAGTTTGCGAATGTCATTTGAAATACAAATTGCTTTAAATTGGACCACTTTGAGGATGGTGGATATCTAACATGTAAAGTCAAATATGGTCGACTGTCCAAATCATCTGAGCATCGTGTTGGTACCAATAACATTTTTTTCCCAATATTCTGGAGTTTCAAGGCTATTCCTATTTTTTGTCTATTTTATTTTGACGGAATGTAAGGTGATTCATGTGGAGATTGTGAACATTTAAAGGAAGACTTGGAAAATGCAACAGCACAGAGAGAGAGGAAGAGAAAAAGAAACGAAAGGAGGATGTGGAGGTGTGATCTGTGTTCACTGGGGAGTCGCACACATACGGTATGACTAGTTTCATTGTGCTTCTGTTGAAATAAGCATTTTATTTTTCTCTTCATATCGTGATACATAGGCAACTTGAAGACGGCTAGATATTTCAGATTTTTGGCATTGTCATCGAATATCTAAGCAAACGCTGTGTGTGTTTGCGCTCATACGGTTTATATCTAACATATTTTAGAATAATCTTCAAATAGCCTATAGGGAAATGTTCCAGTTAAAGTCACTTATCATTTACATTCAATATGTTAACGTCAGTTATCTCCGAAATGTTTTTTATTTATTTTTTTATTAATTTATTTTATTATTATTATTATTATTATTATTTAGGTTTGACAGGTTATAAATTAGTAACATTATTTGAATATTGCAGAATAGTGAGTGGGGGCCATATTGAATGGGATGGCAGATACACAAGATCCACATACCTGATCATATTTATCATAAGCCATGATCAAAAATAATTCTACATGATTTTAACTGTGTTAGTTTTTTATTTTTATTTTATCCTGTAGCATTTCGATATAATTAAATAGCCTATACAATCATCTGAAAACATATGTCGCTATATTAGTAAACAGACACACATATTTTAAATGTTATTAACGGCTCAGTAAGTAGATAAATATACTTTTAAGCATTTGTAGCTTAAACCTAAACTGAACTGTGATTTCGTTTCGTACACCTCCGAATTGTGGTCCAATTTGCTATTAATTTATTTTTAATAGGAAACATTGTATTTGAATTTTTTATAACATTACTGGGCATATCACATGTGGATGAATCAATCACGTTTAAAGTTTAACCAAATTACCAACTCAAAGAACAACACAGGTGGATTTTTTTTACAATCATACAATATGAAACCAACGCATCCTCAACCAAACTCAGGTGTGAAATTAATTCACGGAATAACAGGACTTGTTATCAACAGGGACCTGTCTCTGTGATCCTCGAGCGCGTGCGAGTGATGCGAATCTGCACAACACTGCGAGTGTTAAATACACGGCTAATTATGCAAAGGAAAATTAAACAACAGTGTAATGCTAATTTAGCTGGCTTCAGCTGTGTCTTCGAGCACTCGAGACTAGCATTTTAATCAAATGATTCACCAAAGTAATTCATCTTTGCGTGGAGACGCACATTTGTACCTTTATTTAAGCATATTTGTTTGGTGTTAAATGCTCTTTTCTCAAAAAGACAACAGAAAAATCAAGAACATGCAACATGTGGTCACCATATCTGCCTTTTTATGATCGATGATTGTAATTTTGATGAAGAAATTTTGTTTTTATGGTTATTACATTTTATATGAATAATTTTGCTTATGAAAAATTTATGGCTTTCATGTAATAATAATAATAATAATAATAATAATAAAGACATCTGATATATATGGCCATATATGAACATCAAATTATAGTTAACACATACAAATATTAAAATTCCACTACTGGGATAATGTGTTACATTTTAAGTAGTTTTAAAATATGTTTCACGCACAAGAATGTGACTTTTTATATCAGTGAAAATATATATACATATATTTCATATATGTATTCTGCATGTATTGCCATATATATTAGATTTATATATGGCTAACAATAATAATAATACAACGTCGACATAGTCATTATTATAAAACCATTAGGAGAATAAAATTGTTTGCCTACTAGATGACGAAGAGAAAAAAATCCCACAAATGTTATTGGTTGATTTTACAGGTGTGCTGAAATATTATTGTCTCTGTGTTAATTTGTTAACTGCTGTAACACTGTTATTAAAACGAACAAATCAAAGTTTTTATATTTTACACCATGTGCGATAAACACATTTGGTGGTTTGGCATGAAAGTGTTTGAAAAGGTTTTGCTGAAGCTTTTTCTCCTAGCAGTGAATGACCCCTCCACATATACGGCCCATGTGTTCGCGGTCTATTCCCTAAATTTCTACATGAGCATTGCGCAATGGAGTCACAGGTTGGTCTTATTTCTTGAGTTGATCAGGTCTCTCGGACCCGACCCTCGGATTACCAATCCGCTTCGTTCTTGGAGGGAGTGAACCAATCAGAGAGCACCTTGGATAAATATTCATGATTGCCCGATTCAAACCTTTGAGCGAGTTTGTGTGGATTCACTGCATCGTACCTAGACATTTCACCGAGACAAACTACATTTTCTTATGAATGGAAAGTGAAAAAATCAGTTGAGCTTAAATTGGGATCCATCCTTCACTCAGATCATAGAAGAAAACAAAAAAGCAGGAGGAGAGTGAGAGATTGCGCCAGAAGACATGACCATGTCTACAATACCAGAGAGTCTAAACAGCCCCGTCTCAGGAAAGAACGTGTTCATGGAATTTGGGCCACCGAGTCAGCAAATGTCTCCTTCGTCTATGACCCACGGACATTATTCAATGCACTGTTTACACTCCTCCGGACACCCGCAGCACGACAACGCATACAGCCCTGCTCCGTCCTTCCCCAGATCCCTGCCTTATCCATATGTCAACTCGGTCGGTAGCCATTCCTCCAGTCCGTACATCAGCACTGTGCAGACTTACCCAAACAACTCGGCTCTGGCGCAGACGAGGTTGGAGGACCCAGGTAAGAAATGCGGCGTGTCTTTTGGTCTTTGCTGGTCGTTGCATTTGTCGGCGCGCTGTGAGAATGTCGGGCTGGAGTAGCCCAGATGTGCTGTTATTAGGCTTGGTAATTATTTATTGCGTAGTGCTATAAACAATGTATGCAATTAAGGCTAATTATACCTAAAGTGCCGCCTGTGAAACTTGTGCACAGTGATGTGAGCTGCGCTGCATGAGCAGTCTGTGAGACATTTTCTTTTCTTTCTCTCTCCCATGCAGCACCAGAGTCAGAGAAAAACACCGTGGTGGAAGGCGGAGAGGTTCGTTTCAACGGGAAAGGCAAAAAGATCCGCAAACCTCGGACCATCTACTCCAGTCTCCAGCTGCAGGCTCTGAATAGGAGGTTCCAGCAGACTCAGTATCTGGCTCTGCCCGAGAGAGCCGAGCTCGCCGCATCACTGGGGCTCACACAAACACAGGCATGTTTACTCAGCTTGAATTTAGAGAATTTGACATTATGAATGAGTCAACAAAGTCGATGCATTGGGAATGAAACGCAAATGGCGCATTTACAACAAAAACTTTAGACCGTTAAACACTGTAAATGGTTTTAGAGTTATTTTGTAATTGTATTGCTCTTTTATCTACTGCAGCTTTACACTACTAGCAGGGACATAGCAATCATTTCAAAAGTGAGGGGGACAGAACGATATAAATATAAAGCCTAAGACATATTTTTAAGGCTCTAAGTCGAGAATTAATTTCATGACTGACCAGTGAATTTTAGCTTTTGCATTTACACATTTAGACATTTGCTGTATGAAAGACACAGAGTAAACACATTTTCCCTGTGAAAAAGTGCGGGGGGAGGAACTTTGGTTTTATTGAATGTGAGGGGGACCCCCGCATCCCCCGCGTATTCTACGCCCATGACTACTAGTATGACATGCTAAACTATATGTAGGCTAGTCCTTTAGTAAAGGGATGTAGCTTTTTGAGGAATAACTTTGGGGAATATTTGGCAACGTCAAAGTACGATGACGTTCTTTTATTTAAGGATGCTGTTTCTCAGGGACTACCTGTCCTTTAATCATCTTAATTATCCTGCTCTAAATTATTCAGGCCATACGGGAGATGTTCGAATGATTCCGAGTGAATCGCGATCCGATTCAGACTGTTTGAGCAATTCATTGATTTGTTTGCGAATTCAGCATGGCTAATTCTGATGCTAAACTAGGCGACATAATATTTTTTAAACCAGTCAACAATCCGTCTTTTAAGAAATCTCGCACCAGTTCAACGCATAACAAAGTTCTGAACAAAACAATAAATACATAAATAAAATAATTCGGGGCTTGAGCCCGAGCCCCAAGCAAGCCAGTTAGATTTGATTACAGAAGACGCTCGCACTGTTTAACGTGGGTTTCTTTTTCTAGGTGAAGATCTGGTTTCAGAATAAACGCTCCAAGTTTAAGAAACTGATGAAGCAAGGCGGAGGAACAATAGACACAAACGCCTTGGCAAACGGCCGCGGACTGTCTGGATCTCCATCCGTAGCGCCCGTCTGGAACTCCACAGCCGCTGTCAAAACATCCACTCCGACCTCTTATATTCCCAGTTACACCTCATGGTATCCGACAACACACCAGGACACTATGCAGCAGCCACAACTCATGTGAAATAGGACTGCTGAAACAACCCCACCCCTCTATCCACCAATGGCCCAATTCAGGGACCCGACACAGGCCAGTCACTATGCGGCCTTACTCACCCTGGCCCTCCGCAGCCCAGACCAGATGTGATCCAGAGACAATCTCAAAAGTGGCCTGCATGTGAGGACTGATAAACATCAGGAGAGGAAACATGGCTTTTTTATTTTGCCGGGAAAGTCAAATCAAAGCTGCTACTCTCCCCTTTTCCCGACATTTTGTTATGTAAAAATAGACGAAATTGTAAGAATTTTATTAAAAGTTTTTTGTTCTTCACATTTGTAATTTTACATAGGAAAATTGGAATTACCGATCTGCCCCGAGCACAAGAGTGCTGGCTCTTCTTACGGGCAATGAGAGCATCATGAACCTCGCACCAAACTGCATATGTTCAAAAAGCTTATGCGTCACATTGGGCGCATATTGTCGCTTCAGGCTTCGCCATGGCGCGGTGAATGTGTAATAACTGTGATAAATCACACCCTGAACATGGATGAACGTTTCATGAGTTTCCCCATTTTAAAGGGAACAAAGAAACCTTTAAACAAAGTTATTTTGGATGTATGGCTCATTGTGTCTATTTAAATATAACTTATTTAGAAAAGTGTTTTTTTGTTTTTGTATGTTTGTATGATTATTTAAAATAAATGTTCTTTAAATTATGACGCTGCACTATAAAGTAGAAACACTCCCCTGATTTGAACCCAATTTGTAATCCCGAGTGTTTTTGGACGTACAAAGAGGAGCATAGTGCAGATAAACGCACCTATTATCACCGTTAGATGGGAAGTGTTGACGGCTCTAATGTACAGAAATAGTCTTTTTCGTTGTGTGCTAAATCATTTGTGCAAAGGGATCTTAACATGCTTGTGTTTATTAAAATTCATGTGTTTTGTTTTTTGTTTTGTTTTTTCGTTTCACATTGAAAAATAGTTTTATAGCTTACCGGTCACATTAATTTATTGTTTTTGTTTCATGGAACATCTTGTATAATGTGTAAACTCTGACAGTAAAATCTGCTTATGAAAGAAGTGAAAAAATGTCATCGCAAGGTTTATTGAATTGGATGAAACTCAGGTTACTGTTGACAAAACCAAATACCATGAACTAATGCAATACACGAAACCACATGTTACATGGTACAAAAAAATAAAATAAAATAAAATAAAATAAATAAATGCTGGAAAAATATCTCGAAAATAAATCTAAATATTTTGCCAACTACGTTTAAGTATCCAAAAGGTATTCCATCTATTATGTTTAAATATAATTGTATTAAAACAATTAGATTATACATTTTTAAAATAAATTCTATGAACCTGCATACCGGTCATTGATATGCTCGTAGAATAGATAAATAAATAACAATAAGAATTTGCCTATATTTTCAGATTTTGATACAAAATTTTGGCTATTTTGTCTCTCTTTCTCCATTTTTCGTTGATCTGTGTACCATTTCATTGCAGTCTGAATCAGCTATTAATCTTGTGGTTGTTTCTGTAGCATAATTCATCTGACAATCAGGGCACTTTTCTTTTCACTTTCGTTTAGCTGCTATAAGCTCTTTTCTGCTCTTGTGTGGCTGCTTTTGATGGCCGTGTGTTAAGTGAATAATCGGGCAGGTGCCGCTCATAGAGGGGCAGATGAAGAAAAGCTAGGGGTGGGAGGGGGGTAAAATGCAGATAGGTAAAGAATGACATGTTCAAAGTGCCTTTTGTTTGCGGCTGATGGTTTAACTGCGCATTTTAAGAAAATTCTGATGCAGATAGATGCCGACAAGCAGCAATAAAAATATTTTTTTATGACATATCTCGTAAACAGTGGGCCTTTCTTTGTTCTTTAGAGCACCTAAGACACATTCGAACCTGTAGAATTGTTGCTTTTATTTTTTATTTTATTATTATTATTATTATTATTATTATTATTTTAATAACTTAATTAATCTATTAGGCTAATTTGTTTTTTGCAACAATCATTTTCGCGCCGAGATTAAATATATATATATATATATATATATATATATATATATATATATATATATATATATCTTTCTTTTCGCTGGCTGAGATTAACCCATCAGCATCCTTGCGTTTATAGAAATAAAATATATAGCTGTACAATATACCTTCTATTTAGCTTAGAAATTCATAAATGTGACCGGCATCTGTTGTTTGAATGTTGAGAGCTGTTCCGATTGCAGTAATGTCAGTGCTGGAGGTGAAGTAATTATTGTGACAAATTTTGACACTCTTCATGTGTGGTCTTTAAAAATGGTCTGGCCAAAGCAGGAAATGGCCCGCGCGCTCTGTGATCTAGCAGCTCTCTCTCTCTCTCTCTCTCTCTCTCTCTCTCTCTCTCTCTCTCTCTCTCTCTCTCTCTCTCTCTCTCTCTCTCTCGCTTTTTGATTTTATTACTAGTTTTATGACTTTGTACTACCAATGTAAAAACAATAGGCTATAGGTTAATAATGTTTCTTAACATCCCCTTAATCTAATTACAATATAACAAATCCTTTATAGCCAGCGTCATATGTGTCGTTGTTTGTTAATAATAATAATAATAATAATAATAATAATAATAATAATAATAATAATAATACATGTGGTGGTATATCGTGTCTTAGCTCGTTAATAATTTGCTTTATGTTTTTGATGGTTTGTCTATTTCTTTTTTTTTTCACAGAAATTTTAAATAATCTTTTATTTATTTATTTATTTATTTATTTATTTTTCTCATGCACGGCGGAGACGGAGAATTCCAGATTTCTCGCCGATTTCTGAGAAAATTGATAAATAACGTTTATCCTTCTGGTTAAATGTGTGTTACAGGTTGAACTTATCTGGCTAATTCTGATATCTGATTAATCATTTCAATAATCACTGGTCCAACTAGTGTCACCAAAGTATAAAATCTAAACCAAATCTTACTTTGTCTTTCAAAAAAAAAAAAAAAAAAAAAAAAAAATCAAATTGGGGGAAGGCATAAAAGAAGAACCCGTGTTGTTCAGTCTCTTTCTCCGTCATGCAGCTGTGGAGCAGAGAGGGTCAGCGTTATTTCACTCTATTCTCCTCTTGATTACGCGCCGGGCCCATCAAACCAGACATAATTACAGTCATTCCCTCCTTACTTATTCTAATGCAGCTTCCCATCTACGGGATAATTATGAGCAATTTTGGTTCGCACGTGGAATCTTTTGTTAACAAAAGATAGCACACTGAAAGAAAATGTGCTGTGCGATGGGGGTAAAAAAGAAAAGGAAAAAAGAGAGTGAAATAGGTGCGCAGCGGTAGTTATAAGTAAGGATGGCAAATTGCTTGCAGGTGTATACCGAGAGATTTGTCAATGAGAGAAGGAATCAAAATGAGCAAACGCACAATGTCGGAGTGATGAAGGCAGAGGTGAAATTATAGAACAAGGGCTGCTTTATTTTCGACTGGATTCTATAGACAAACTATCTCGCAATTTCAGAGCGCTTTATTAATGAGTTCGACCATGTTGGTCTGGTTCAAACCAGCATATGGTTTATATTTTGTTTTCTCTGTCCAACCGAGGGACCAACAGACATAAGATATTTCTGCAAAACGCATATTTTAAGGCGCCAAATTAATCAAAATGCATAAATAGTGGCCTATTTTTGCTAGATTTTTATGTTACTAATGTCTAAGATTCTTTCAAGTTGATTTCGAAATCATGTTTTGTTCACAAAAATGTGTTATTTGTATATTGTAATGCAGAAATGATCGCATTATCATAATAAGCTATAATTCACATAAAAATGTAAATAAAAGTAAAAAGTATAATAATGTAAATTTCCCTCTAAAATGAGTAAATCAAATGAATTATTCTTACCTTACTCTCTAATAAAAGAGCACTATATTATAAAATGCGTATCACCTTTCTTGATAGCAGAACGTGAGTGTCCAGTAGTCAAGGCATGGTTCGGCTCTTTGGGTCCCAGAATGTGCCTTCTCTAGCCGGGCTCAGAGCTGACAGCCGCTCTCCGAGCAGAAATGAAAAATCCTGCTTTATTTTCCCTCTTTATAGCTGATGGAAAAAATAGCTGATTATTAGCATAAATGTTTACTCCTCATTACGCTGATGACATTGTGCACTCGAGATCTTGGTAATCTTTGGGAAAATTATGAGTAATTTTTAAAAATTTAAAGCAGCAGTTAACATGCAATTCAGGCTAATTTTGCGTATGCTCCAAACGGATATAATTATCGCAGAGTCAAGATGTTATGCTAAAACTATGCATTGATATTACCATTTATTATGTACATACAACTTTGACAATGTTGATGCTTGAAATAGCTGGAAATTGTCTTGCACAAAAATTACAGTCCATATTAGGACATCTAAAATTGCGAAGAATTATATAGTAATTGCAGGCTTTCAGATCGGGGAGCAAGAATGCTCAACTGGAGCAATTGTGGATAAAATTACAGATCAGAGTATAAATTAGGGATGGGGTATGGCATTTTTCAAGTTGTCTACAGGATTCCGGAAGTGTCTAAAACCACATTGCTAATCTTTCAGAGAGAGAAAGATGCCTGCAGACAGCTCCAATTCAGCTTTACGTTCGTTTGTATTTGCAAGGTGTGACACTTGTCCATGCTAAACCACCTGTGCTGAGAGACTCAATCAGTGTTAACACGTGCTATGGCCATTTTTCCCCAATGTTTTTTCCTTCTATTGCGAGCTGGCTGGCAAATATACCGAGACAGCAAAAATACAGGCTGACAGAAAACGGTGCAAAAACTGTTGCTGCATGTGGTCAAGGGCCTGGCTCGTTTTACGTTCGAAATACTGGTTAACATGGTCTGTTCTGCTCGAGAATTAATGCGATGTTTCAATATTGTTGATCATAAGTTAAACCAGCTTGTCCCAAGGGACAGTGTGCGTTAACTGTTCTCCATTAGCAGTGCGTTATTGAGAAGTGTCCTTATAGCCGAGGGCTAGGCCTTTACCGAAAGGCACCCTAAAGGAAGCATTCCCACTTTTGGTTAAACATGGCATTCCCTTTACATCTAGTGTTTATTCTAGTGAACAGAGACTGCTTGGGCCTCGTGGATCTCTGCGGGGCACATTTCAATATGGGTGCAGTCTTAGCTCGGAGCGACACCTAACATCTTTGGTACTGTGGCAATCACTGGCAGGATACATCCTCATTACATTTGTCTGTTTGATAGTTTTTCTGAACCCTCAGACAAAGAGATTAACATATAATATAAAACAACCTGATAAACCTGAAAAAGGAACAACAAAGGTTAAGTCGCGTATATGGTGCGCACATTTATCTTTTAATTTGAGAAATAAACTAGCTGTGATGCGTGTCATACATTATCAGTGTTGTATAAAGTACACAATTGTCGTAAGATGTCTTGGTGACACTTTACAATGAGGTTCCATTCGTTAACATTAGTTAATGCATTAGGTATCATGAACTAACTATGAACAATTGGCATTTATTAATCTTTGTTAATGTTAGTTAATAAAAACACAACTGTTCATTGTTAGTTCATGTTCATAGTGTATTAACTAATGTTAACATATACAACTTTTGATTTTAAAATGTATTATTGTGTTGAAATTAATGTTAGCCAAGATTAATAAATGCTGTAAAAGCATTGTTCATTGTTTGTTCATGTTAACTAATGTTGTTAACTAGCCTAACTAATGAAACCTTATGGTAGATTGTTACCAATATCTTTATGGAAATTGACATGTAAAAGTTAAAGTAACTGATTTTAAATGTACCTAAGCATCAAAAGTGCATGAAATGGCATAACGCCTGACTACCACACATTGTACGGGGTTTTTGATTCTGATTTGCACATCGATTCGTGAAACGAATCATTCGTTATCGAACCGATTTGACCGATTCAAAATAATCGAATGGATCGAAATATTCGATCCATACAATTCGTTCGTGAATCGGACAGCACAGTCACTGATCCTCGAGCAGTTTACATTTGCAAATGTAGGATATTATGTTTTATTTTATTTGTTGTGACTGAACACTGCAAAACATGGTTGGAGAAATGTATGGTTGGAGTGAAAATAACCTAATAATTGTATCATAAAAATGTACTGAAGTAAAAGTCAAAGACAATAAAAGTATGTATAGCTACTCAAGTAAAGTAATAAAATATTCAAAAAATTTACCGAAGTAGTACTTTGTTAATATACAACTCTGTACAACTAAAAGGCCAAAGTGCTTGTAGTTTTGTTTGAGCAATTTAGAAACAGCATATATGGGCATCCTGCATTACTCAAATTCCTATGTTGCGCATTTGGCATTTTAAATTTCCACTACAAATAATCACTTCTTTATATTTTCCTTGTTATATGGCGTGGAAAATTCATGTAGGCTACCGGGCAGCCGATTCCCATTACAAAGGCCTTGTATTGTGTGTGGGGTGGTGGAAATGTTTCCATGTTGTTTAGCTCGGGGCATTTGTCAGCCTGCTTTTTTTGGCTGGGCTGGCTTCATAAAAAGTCTGGAGCGCAGAGCTCTGACTCCAGAGAGTCTGAATCCAGCCGAACGCCTTCGTGTCGGGGCGTGTTTGCTCGCTCATTCCCTGCCCGAGGCTCTGTCGCACTTATATCTGGCTCGCCGAGCCTTTGTCTATAAGGTTAAACAATTTAATTAAATTAAATTAAGGAATATGGCTCGACAGTCTTTCGTCCATTTAAAAAAGGACAATTCGCCAGATAGTTTCGAATCCGAAAAACCTTGCATAAAATCTCTCGACCTACTTAGTACGGAGTGGGCTAGACACACCTGTCACGTTAGTCAACAAAAGATGAATTTATGAGTTTTCTGTAAAACATTTACAAGACGTTGAATCTCGTCCCCTGCCAGACTTATGAAAGACTAGAGATTCAACCGGCGCCGAGGCAAAGAGAAGGGAGGCGTGGACAAATCTGAGGAAGAAACCCCCCCAATGAAACATTCCAAAAGTGAACTACAGACAAAAAAAAAAAAAAAAAAAAAAAAAAAAAAAAAAGAAAAGAAAGAAAGAAAGACAAAGAAATCGTCAATAAATGGCTACAGCAGTAAATTCACATTAAACATTTTATTTAAATAAATTTGATTCATTATAGTGGCAGAACTGTTCATTCGGATTTCAAAATAAATAAAACTAAGAAAATAATCTCATAACATTTGGACAATCAGTAGCTTGCGAGTGATTTTCATTAGCGTTTTGTCTATAATAATTGAACAAAAACAGTGAGAACCCTATATGATGTCCTATACGAATGGCAACATTAATAAGAAGACGCGGTAAAACACACAAGTACAGAGACAGGTATCGTATTTCCAACTTACCTTATGTTCTAAATATAAAACGAACAAAAAGAATGAAATCAAAGACGGGCACAGAAAAACACATTTACGGCGAATATAAGGACAGTGAGGTCATTAAAAAAAAAAAAAAAAAAAAAAAAAAGAAGAAGAAGGCTTCAGGTTGTGCTACATGTGCTCTGATGATTATTATACACCCTGCTGCAATATATTTACTCCTATAATGTTCACATGAGTTCTCTAGGCTTTGGATGATAGTGGTTTACTGAACAATTAGTTTGAATCCATTGATGTACCACCCCTAGAAAGAAAATAAATAAATACAAAAATAATTGTATATGTTTGATTATTTAGTTCTTGCCTGCATGAAAGCCAACAGTGTTGCGTGCAAAAACAAACTGGCAATGATCAACGTGGCGATAGTGAAGAAGTCTCACCAGTCAGATTGAAAACAGGCCTAAAAGTCATTTTAGTTGCATGTTCACAAAATGATTTCCCCAGTTTTTCAAGAGTCATTTGAGTCAAAATATGGTCCCAGCGCTGACAGTTGTGTTGTGGTGATGTGGTAGCTGTAGATGGGTCGCAGAGTTCGTGGATGAGTACCAGGGGTAGTTTGTCAGGAAGGAAGGGGTCGTTGTGTTCGGAAGGCTGTTGCTCTGGGGCAATGCCGAGTTTACAGTGTTCATGATCGGATTGTGAGTGAAGTCCCAGGTCGTGTTGAGAGGCGGCGAGTGCTGAGGTGGAGACTCGCTGGTGGCCACATGCTGCTCGGGTGGGATTTCTCCACTTTTCCACAACTTCTTGAACTTTGAACGACGATTCTGGAACCAGATTTTTACCTGAAAGAAAATACAAATAACCTAATGTATGGTTTCATGAAGAACTTTCAACATGTGGAATCTCCCTATTGCACAAATGTTTAATTGTTGTTGTGAAACAAGGTTCTTTACAATGAAAAAAGGTTCTTCTAAGCCTTTATTTTTAATAGTACACAACAGCATTATACAAGAAAAACCCCCACAAACCATTTTTGTTTTACTTATAATGTGTGTGTGTGTGTGTGTGTGTGTATATATATATATATATATATATATATATATATATATATATATATATATATATATATATATATATATGAGATTTACTAAAAATGCATAAAGATTAAAAATAGAGTGTGTTATATATATATATATATATATATATATATATATATATATATATATATATATATATATATATATATACACAGTGGCGATTTTAGGGGTGGCCTGTGGTGGCCTGGGCCACCCCTGAAATCTCATTGGCCACCCTGTGGCCACCCCAGAACTGATTGGTAGTTCATCATGTTCTTCAACACAAGAACGAAGAACCAATAGAAACACCTGTCAATCAAAGATGACATCTCAGGTCATTTGTTGAGTTAGAGCCACACTGACCCAGGGTCAGTTTTATATTTCTGACCATTATAGTAGTGGTGGGACTGAAGCTGTGTGAGCTGATCTTTGATCAGTGGGGGGAGGGGCAGGCCGCGGGTGGCCAGGCAGGTGCCGCAGGTCGCGGGCAGCGGGCTCCAGGTCTGGAGTATTATGGTCGGTCAGAAGCACGAAGCTGACACGAGCTAGCGTCTACCTCCAACTTCCAATGAGTTGACGACGTTGATTTATGGTCAAAAAGAAAGCTGTTATTTGAGAGGTATGCTCATCTAATCTAACGTTTAATTTATCCCGAATTTCCATGTGAATGTGAAAACATTTTTTCATTGTTACAGTAGCTAGGTTAAAGAGTAAGCTAGACCCTAAACTACATTCAGCATGTCATCTTTATATTGACATGAAATATGAAATGCCATGTTTTCTGATTTAATGTGTAAAGGTGTGTAAAGCGTTTTACAGATGTATATGTTCAATAGCTAAAGTTATATATATGGCCAACCTGTGTGTGAAATTGGAAGGGTTTGTGCTGTGACTGTACTTTAAATCTTTACATGAGTTATTTATGTGCTCTTTATGTGTATTATTGGTCAGTCAGACAAATCAAATCTTCAAAGTTTTTATACTTTATCTGACATTTTAAATATGTAGAGGCAGGGCAAATTGCACTTAAATGCCGCAAATGATTTAACTAACTATTTTATTTGGTAATATTCAAAGTAATTGAAGCTATCAGAACGTGTGGAAAATAAACCTGAGTAGACACTGTAAATAGAGTTTTGTTTTTTACTGTATACAGAGCTCAATCTGCAATTTTGGGGTTTCCAGACAGACACCTATAAGCCCTCGTAGCCAATTTCACACACTGATTTGTACCCAAATTAACAATATTTCTGCTGGACAGTGCAGCTATAGCTAATAAATGAATGAATAATTAATTGAATGATTGATTGAATTGCGCCTCAATCAGTTTTCACCTGTACTTGTATCTTTATATGATTATACACTATACCTGATGTTATACGCAGATTAATTTTCTACAATGAGAATAGCTCTGAAAAATGTGTAACTGACTTTTCCTACACAATTACTGATTTAAAAATGGATGTTATGTTAAAATAACCAGAGATTCCCAGAAACTGTAATAGGTTGAAATAGAACAGGAATAGAAAACTGTCAAATGTCAAAACAACAGTCTGATATTGAATACAAACAATTCAGTGAATGCTAACATGAGTTTAAGAATTCATTTATTCAACATGTGTGGATGTTGAAGCAAAGCAATGCGATATTTACACATTTTGATCATGTGCCATTCATAAAGGTTCTGCCGGTATCGCCACCCCACACTAGGTCTGTGCCACATCTTGGCCACCCCAGTAAAAATGTCCTGGATACGCCACTGTATATACATACACTACCGGTCAAAAGTTTTGAAACACTTACTCATTCTTTATTATATATTTTTTTTCTCACATTTTAGAATAATAGTAAAGTCATCAAAACTATGTAATAACATAAATGGAACTATGGGAATTATGTTGTGACTAAACAAAATCCAAAATAAATCAAAACTGTGTTATATTTTAGCATCTTCAAAGTAGTCACACTTTGTCTAGAATTTGCAGACATGTACTCTTGACATTTTCTCAACCAACTTCTTGAGGTATCACCCTGGGATGCTTTTTAAACAGTATTGAAGGAGTTCCCATCTATGTTGGGCACTTATTGGCTGCTTTTCTTTATTATTTGGTCCAAGTCATCAATTTCAAAAAAGTTTTTTTTTTTTTTTCTAATTAAATTTTAGTTTTGTAATGAAATAAATTAATATGTTGGCACAATTATATTTTTGTCTACAAAACTAATTTCAAACATTTAAGCATACGCCTTCAGATCAAACGATTTTTAAGATCATGAGAAACATTTCAGTCAAGTGTTTCAAAACTTTTGAAGGGTAGTGTGTGTGTGTGTATATATATATATATATATATATATATATATATATATATATATATATATATATATATATATATATATATATATATATAAAACTTACACTCTATTTAACATAACACATATTTTTAAGATTTACGCATTTTAGTTTTAAGATTTTCCATTAAACCGAATTCAGTAATCTTCAATCAAATTAAATTAATAAAACTTAAATAATAAAAAGGGTGGAAATATTTTATTAAACACAACAACACAATATTGTGCATTAATAATAATAAAAATAAAGTTTAACTGCAGATTTCTGCATCTAATTGTCAATTGTGTTATGAAAGCTCACCTAAATTAATGTAAATATAAAGATAAAACAGTAATTAATTTGTATTTATACAGTAATAACAAAATCATAATCCAAGCGCATTTGTTAACTTAGTTATTTTGTAATTATATCACAGACTTTGAAACGCATAACTCTTTACCTGTGTTTGCGTGAGGCCCAAAGATGCGGCCAGTTCAGCTCTTTCCGGCAGGGCCAGATACTGAGTCTTCTGAAACCTCCTCTGCAGGGCCGCCAGCTGGAAACTCGAGTAAATAGTTCGAGGTTTTCTGACCTTCTTTGGTTTTCCATTAACCATTCGGATTTCAGGTTCACTTTCTTCTTTTTCTGTGTGAGAGAGGAAAAAAAAAGAACTTGAAAAATATAAAGTCAACTATCGGATCAGATTTATGTCACAGAAACTAATCTGTTCAAGCAAAATATTTAGGCAAGCAGTAAGAAAATGATATAAAGAACTCATAGGTTACACATATTACATGCTATTAGAATGAATAACAACAACTTTCGCAATTATATAACTGCTCCGCTAAATATTTAAGTAGGCTACATGTTGTACTGAACATTATGATGTAAAATGTGACGAAATGTTACATTAAGGACTGCCCTAAAAGAGTCCTAATAGTAACAAGAGAGACATATTTACCAGCATCCGCAGGAGTTGGTGAGTAGCAGGAGCCGTACGTGCTGTAGGGGCCAAAGGCATTGCCAAAGCCCAGCTCGTATGACTTGGTGTTGTACTGGACGCTGTTCATGCTGTTGTTCTGGTACTGGTAAGAGCTGATCTGGTCGTATGGAGAGCCGGCGCACTGTCCGGCCTGCTGGTTATTATTATAGTAGCTGCTGTCAGTGGCGGTGGAGACAGGTAGAGTCGGTGATTCCTGGGATTTGTGCAGACTGTGGTAACTGCTGGAGGTAATCTGGTTTGAATGCATATCTGTACTGAGGCTGTCAAAAACTCCAGTCATGTTTTTCGTAACGCAAAAAAAAAAAAACTAACAAATGCAAGTCCAACAAAAGAGCGAACCCATGCAAACTCTTCTAAAGCGCAAAACTACACAAGTTTTCTGATGAAGACTGCATTCCACTTTGGAAGAAAACCAACGCAGACGCGACGCAGAGCAGAACTGTGATTGTCTGTCAGCAGAGATGCGTGAGGACGGACATTTATCGCGCGTCACGGGGGAGGATGAACTTGTGTGCGAGAAGCAGCCAATGAATGCGGGATACACACAGCTCATATAGGCCTATGCAGGCTCACGAAATGTGTGCGTCCATACTTGGTGATTTACTGCGGCATTGTGGTATATGGTACATGAAACGCCACTAAACATTATACACTCCAAACAAATATTTAAGTATATTTTTAAGATGTACGCATTTCAATTTCTTAACACATTTCCGTGTAATCTTTAACATAATAAAATGAATAAAATTATTATTATTAAAAATATAAAATTGTGTTGTTGTTGTTGATAAGATAATTTAACTTATTAAGTTTTGATTCTATTAACTTATTCTACTCACTTAACAAAGTTGACTGAAAAATAAATAATGAAGTTAGTGTTGTAGGCTTATTTTATTTTTATTTTATTTTATTTTATTTTATTTATTTTTTTGTATCGATTTGTATTCTTTTTTTGTGCTGTTTTTGTCATAACTGGTAGTTAATAGTTGTGTGGTGATGTTAATAGCTTATATTTTATTCAGTGGTGTTTGTTGAGTGTCACCATTACTTGCCTCCTGTTTAAACTATTGATTGTCCAGCCTTTACTGGTGTTCATAAGTACTTAAACATCAAAACTTTAAGTGCTGCAATGCATCCTGGGTAGCCTTGTGTGTCACAATATTAAAGTTATCTGAACACCTGATAAATCCAGATAGCTAAAAATAAACCGTTTTGTCAATGGGTTATTTTGTTGTCTCGCTTAAACTTCTTAAGTTGAAAGAACTTGATATTTTTTGTTAATGTAACTTGACTGAGTCAATGCAAAAAGACAACTAGCTTAAGTTGAGTTGAGTTAACTTTTTTTTTTTTTTACAGTGATGTAGGCCTATATCAATATACATGATCTGTCGAACATGAGCTATTAATATGATTGTTTTAAACAGCAAGGTCATGGATATACGATAAATGAAACTACACTGACTCATGTATCATTTTCTTTTTTGGTCCGGACCAAGAGAACCGAACTACAAGTGTGAACACACCCTTAAGTCAAGCCCTGAATGTTTTCTGTTCGGAACTTTTTTTTGCGTGGAACAAAAGCTAAATTAATTAAGGAAATGTTGGTAAGTGTTACTCAGGTATGCCTATTTCATAAAAACGGACTGTATTTGACTGTCTGACTGGCTAAAATATTTAAAGTCGCCTGTTTAGAATCAGAACTAGCGATGCCCGATTCGCAAATGAGTCTTCTTTGAGTCGGTTCTATTTTTGCTCAAACAGGGAGCGTTTCCCAAAAGTTCCACGTTACCAACATTGTGCAACGACTTGGTGTTTCCCGAAACCACTGTTCCAACGAACATACACAAACAGTATCGCAAAGTTGTGTTGTTAGAACTACAGATCTCTAACTGTGGTTAGAAGCATAGTTCATTGTTAGTTTGCTGTGTGACATCATTTGACTTCACTGAGTGTTCTGTATCTTTTATTCCATATATATATATATATATATTTCATTCTGTCAACACTTTGGCCACGTTTACATGAATTTAAGAAAACGGCTTATTCCGGGGTTCGCAGACAGCGCTGTTCGCTGTTAGAGATCTTATGTGTTAAGGTATAAATGGCATTTATATGTTTTTGAAGAGTGCATGTGCTCAGGTGCGTCTGGGGAACCCCGAAATTTGATGTAGAGAGAAACCAGTCTATTGCAGCATATGTAGGCTACTGTATCTGCACAGTGCATGCAGCTTTCCTGTCTTCAGTAGCTTTCTCACATTAAACGGCTTTCTGATGTACCTGTAAATGAGTTTTTATCATTTAATATTAATTTAATAAACACCCCCTGCATAACGTCATTAAGAACAGCTCTTTGTTGTTGGACCAACATGGTTTAACAGTCGTGACTAGCTAGTTTTTTCTCCCACGATGCTTGGTACTATGCTGGTTAAAGGTGCTGTAAGCGATTTTACAGTTTTAAATTACACATGACTGAGCCTTTGATTTAGCCACGCCACATCTTTCCAAAACGCTGCACGGATATTATTGAAACCGACACAAAGCATGTTCCCACGGTTGTCAAACATAACAGTAGTGAAATAGCGCCCTCAACAGACAAATTGTAAATCAGAAAATGTCATAGAGCCTCAATAATTCGCTGCAATACTATGAGAACACGCAAAATGATTGACAGGCAGAAAGCGTCAGAGACCACGGCCCACGCATATTTGTTTGATGTTTACAAAGACTAACTGTCACGGAGACTGGTGAGATATCATGACACTTATTTCAGTGATATATTTCAGGGAGTAGGAACATTTTTTGCATACCTTTTCATGAAAAAGTCACTTACAGAACTTGTTAGGGTTCATTTTGTCCCCTTTTGAAATTTGCTGCTTTAAAAAAAACATGTTTTCCTTCAGCTCAGTGGCATGAAATTTGGTGAATGTTCCTACATTTGCTATACACACACACACACACACACACACACACACACACACACACACACACAGGCATGCACACAAAATTGGGCTGGAATCTGGTGGTGTGACAAAAATACTAACACTCTTACAGTTCGGGGTCAAATTTGACAGCACATAGGAAATGAATGGCGGAGACAATAAAACCAAGCATTTCTTTTTTCTTTTTTTTTTTTTTTTTTTTTTTTTTTTTGACAAATAAATCAGCCACACACACAAAAATTAAGGGATGATACTATAACACATCCACAATGCGGAACACACATGCTCACATGCTCACACACACACACACACAATCACACACAGGAATGAATAGATGACACAGTAATAGAGAGCATTTTTTATTGAATTTGTCAAATAAAATCAGCCACAATGCAGAACACACACAGAAATGAAGTGGTGAGACCACAACACATCCACAATGGAGAACACACACACACATCTGCAAGGCTCACACCGTTTTCACAACCTTCTGCCATGTGTGTGTGGATTCATAAACAAGACTATAGTTTATGATGATACTTAGCATTGACGTGCACATAACGGGGGCTTTTCACAAATCAAAAGGTTCTGAATTTTCATGCTTGAAAAAATGGCAAGTTTGCCATTGTAAAAAGTATTGTTTGTACACAAAACAAATTATCACTGTTCACTCCTGTACATTTCTGTTTATTGCTGTTGGTTTTGTTGATTTTTTTTTTAGTAATAGAGTTGAATTGGGATATTTGAAATAAATTATAGTTAACAAAAATCTTACTTTAAGTCTTCTCTTTGTAACACCATGGTCAGTAATCATAATGTGGCATCATTGCAAAAATTGACACTTCAAAACACCTAAAAAAAAAAAAAAAAAGAAAAAAAGAAAAAAAAAAGAAAGAAAATGCTAAACTTTGACAAAAATAGTGAATTTTGAATGTCCAAATATATATCCAAATGCATAACTTGTGATAAGATCTAAAAAAAAATGTTCCAATCCAAAATCCAGCAGATGGCAGCAATCTGCCCCTAAAGCATGTTTAAAAATATTGAATGAAAATGTAAATCTTCACTGAAGTGAATTTAACATTTAAAAAAATCTTATTTTATATGAAAATTAATGGTGTAGTTTAGTAATTTTGAGGCAAATAAGGTCAAAAATAACATAAATACCCCCCAATAATGTACAACTTCATAGTTAATAAATGAATAAAGTGAGTGATATTGCATTTGATTGAAAAAATTTCATGAGTAGGGTACAAAATTACACATTATTGTTTGGGTCATAATTGACCCCAAACAGAATGAGCATGCACCCGAAACTAACAGAACACAAGGGTTAAGCTGTGAGTTACGTCGTTGTATGGAAAACGCACCCCAGTTCGGCAAAACGGCCTGAATCGGTTTGCGGTTCATTTGGAATCATACAAACATCTCCCGTGCGGACTGAGACTGAGTTTCCCGAAGCACTAAAGTGGACCATTAGAAGGAATTAAGTAGTACTTCATCTCTACGGCGCGTGTTCCAAAAGCATCGTTATCTAATAATACAAAAGCGTTCGTAAATTAACGAGAGCTTTGAACTGCTCTTAAGTCCATTAAGTGCAACTTAAACGTTTCCTTCAGAAAAAAGGGACATTTAATAATTATATGAAGATATTTTGATCATTGTTTTGCAATTTACACTATTTCTGAGGATAAAAAGTATTGAAAAAGACACCCTGCACATGCGAAATGATAGGTCTAAATGTACATGACACATAATCCTGTTAATCTGTTCATATTAAATAGGTCTTAAGAAGACATACACTGATCAGCCACAATATTAAAACTACTGACAGGTGAAGTGAATAACATTGATATTCTCGTTACAATGGCACCTGTCAAGGGGTGGAATATATTAGGCAGCAAGTGAACAGTCAGTTCATGAATTTCATGTGTTGGAAGCAGGAAAAATGGACAGGCATAAGGATCTGAACGTCTTTGACAAGGGTCAAATTGTGATGGCTAGATGACTGGGTCAGAGCATCTCCAAAATGGCAGGTCGTGTGGGCTGTTCCCAGTGTGCAGTGGTCAGTACCTACCAAAAGTGGTCCAAGGAAGGACAACCGGTGAACCGGCGACAGGGTCATGGGTGCCCAAGGCTCATTGATGCGCATGGGGAGCAAAGGCTAGCCAGTCTGGTCCGATCCAAAAGAGCTACTTTTCATAGTTATTTTACTCAAATTGCTGCAAAACTTAATGCTGGCCATGATAGAAAGGTGTCAGAACGGGGGAATGGGGCTGCGTATCCGAGTGCCCATGCTGACCCCTGTCCATCGCTGAAAGCGCCTACAATGGGCACGTGAGCGTCAGAACTGGACTATGGTGGCATGGTCTGATGAATCACATTTTCTTTTAGATCATTTGACAGCTGAGTGCGTGTGCGTCGTTTACATGGGGAAGAGATGGCAGCAGGATGCACTATGGGAAGAAGGTATGGCAGAGGCTGTGTGATGCTCTGGGAAATGTTCTGCTTGGAAACCTTTGGTCCTGGCATTCATGTGGATGTTACTTTGACATGTACCACCTACCTAAAGATTGTTGCAGACCACGTACACCCCTTCATGGCAACGGTATTCCCTGATGGCAGTGGCCTCTTTCAGGAGGATAATGCGCCCTGCCACACTGCAAAAATAGTTCAGGAATGGTTTGAGGAACATGACAAAGAGTTCAAGATGTTGACTTGGCCTCCAAATTCCCCAGATCTCAATCCGATTGAGCATCTATGGGATGTGATCAAGGATGGATTAAGAACTGAGAGGCCCATGATGTGTCACGTGACTACATTCACTTTTATGCGCTACAGGATGATTGCCAGATTTGGTTGGATTTTTCAAAATGATGGAAGAAAGGTTTGGAGCAATGTCTTATATGGCCAGTTATATGTACATTTTTAATTTTGAACGATCAAAAATCTTGCGTTATTAATAGGGATGTGCATGGTATTAAGATACCAAAATCACTATTAGGTTATTCTGTACATGTTTATAGGTCTTCAACCCGATCTGAGTCCAACGTTACCCGAGTGTTTCTTAATCTTATGACTTGTTTATTTACTTTGCACTGTTCACGGTGCCTCCCCAGGCAATTTAGGGCCCAATGCAGCCACCTGTAATGCCTGAAGTGCAGGCCTGCCTTGGTTGTGCCACAACTCACTGTAAAGTTTAAAAGAACTTTAATATTTATAACCACATCTCGAGACACCTGTGTTCTGTTTCACCATTTGTTGCACTGCATCAAGCTTTTTCAGCTCAGGTGTCACAAATCGACATTCTGATGAAGTTCAGGTTGCAAAGAGGAATTAATGTGACTGTTACACATGATTCCAGATTGTTTTTCACCTGGCAAAGTTTTAGCGCTTAATAAACGGTGAGCCAATGTTTTTTCCCCATTTTGCTCTGATGTGCAGACAATAATTACACAAGTTAAAAGCTGAATCATTTAAAAATCAATGCAGGCAGTGACAGAGATTATTTTTGTTCATCTTTAATGTGATTTTATCAATTGAAGATCTATGTATTGTGCTATTTAGGCTATAGCTCACTGTGCACTTTATTCCCTGCTATCTGAGATTGTATTTGTACACACAAAAATTGACTATTAAACTGAACAAAACAATAAAAGATATGTGGGGACAAATCTGCTAACGGATTTAACAACAATCCCACAGCAAGGCAATTTAAGTCAGCTTTCAAAAGAATGGTAGCAAGACATGCCATCAGAGCTAGTGGCAACTGTTCTCCACTGGATAGCACAGTGGTACTGGAGGCAACACCATTTGATATGCTGGCATTTCGGCAAAGTGACGTTCAGCCTGAAAGAGAAGACAGAGAAAAACATCACTGTAAGTCTTCCCAGCTTGTCCATGTTCAAAGAGGCTGTGGTGGGGTACTTCAACAGCACACACACTCACATTTGACACCAAATTTAAATCCAGGGTCTCCACAAAGGTTCTGGAACTCCATGGTTGTTGTGCATTCAAGGAACTTGAGGCACACATGTTCAACCTAGAACCATACAACAATCACATCTTCATACTCATAAAGTGCACTGCAGGAAGCTACACTAACATCATTGCCAAGGAAACATGTGCTGCATCACACTCCAAATGGCTTAGGAAAACTGTGGGCAAACTTGTACTGCAAAAAAATCAGTAAGATATAAAGATCAGTTCCTACTGCCAGCAACCCTCTCTGCAAGAGCCAAGCCCATCCCTAGAAATTAAATTTTGACAATGATTATCTTTATATATATATATATATATATATATATATATATATATATATATATATATATATAACAATATGTAACAAAGATAAAAAATAATATAAAAAAAGAGATGAGAAGTGTATTATATATACATTAAAAGGGATAGTTCACCCAAAATGTAAATTCTGTCATCATTTACTCAATCTCATGTCCTTCCAAACCTGTATGACTTTTTCTGTAGAACAAAAAAGATTATATTTTAAAGAATGCTTTTGTCCATATAATGAAAGTCAATGGTGACCAAAACAAGCTTTTTTGCTCACCATTTACTTTCCTTATATGGAATACAAAACACCTTCTTTTGGGTTCTGCAAAAGAAAGTCACATGGATTTGGAAGGACATGAGGTTAAGTAAATGATGACAGAATTGACATTTTTTGGGTCAAATTTTCTATTAATTTTAAAAGTTATAACTATCTAAAACACAGTAATTTTATAAGATCATTGTTATACTGCATGTTGCAAAAGTATCTACATTGCAAATAAAAACAGATAGTATAATCTTTTTTTGTCTATTCTCTTACCTGTTAAAACAGCTCTTCAGTGAAGCCAGGCTGACTATTTTCCTAAGCTAATGTTAGCTACATAGCTAATATTCATTTAGCCTAAGAAAATAACCACATTGAATGTTCAACGTAAACAAAAGTTACACCGTGTAATTATGTATTCAGAATAAACACATTAAAACCTGCAAAACACATGTTTGAAAATGTCTACTGATATCTTACCTCAGTTTCTTAAACTTGTTTCTATTGAGGTAACACGTGCTGAAGGTAATGCTGCTGCCATAAAGTGTAACATAACACACTCGCACTTTCAATAAGCAGGAAAAAAATTAGTCCAAATAAATAACTAATTACATGTATAGGAAGACTGCATTGTGATGCTGTATATGCAGACTTCAATTTTCTTTTTTAAAGTGTCTGGATGGGTAAAAATTACTCCCCAAAAACAGATGATTTCCCATTAAGACCCATAGGGAGTACAGAATGTTAGGGAATACAAAGATGGCGGCGCAGTAGCTTCACTGTTGTGATGTCATGAGCAATCCAGTTCTGTATTATAGATCAGTGTGTTTGACGCATCCATGGCAATAAACGTTTTTTATTCCCGAGTCCAGACTCCTGACAAATAACAGAATAACTGTTCGTGAACTCTCGCTTTTAACCAGATATTACAAAAGGTTACCGTGCACATATTTAGGGTATTAAGGCACCTTTCTCTTTATAATTAAACATGAATTGCATGCATACATTTTAAAGTCCTCTATACTGTTGCACGAATTCTGTCGCTTATATTTAAATATATATATATATATATATCCCCATTTCTCCCAATTTGGGATGCCCAATTCCCACTACTTAGTAGGTCCTCGTGGTGGGGCGGTTACTCACCTCAATCCGGGTGGCGGAGGACAAGTCTCAGTTGCCTCTGCTTCTGAGACCGTCAATACACGCATCTTATCACATGGCTTGTTGTGCATGACACCGTGGAGACTCACATCACAGGGGGCTCATGCTACTCTCTGCAATCCACGCACAACTTACCACGTGCCCCATTGAGAGCCAGAACCCCTAATCGCAACCACAAGGAGGTTACCCCATGTGACTCTACCGGGCCAATTTGGTTGCTTAGGAGACCTGGCTGGAGTCACTCAGCACACCCCGGATTCAAACTCGCAATTCCAGGGGTGGTAGTCAGCGTCAGTACTCGCTAAGCTATACCCAGGGCCCTTCTGTCGCATATATTAATTTAAACCATCAGCTTTGTACACAGCCAGGGTAAACTGCACCTTATCTTTGTGTTTGGAAGCGATTTGTAAATTAGACTCTGTTCTCTGTAGTCCTTCAAATAAACGCTCTGCACCTGTGAGATGCAGATTCCTTGAGCAGGCACTCGAGTCGTCCAGCACGCATTCGGCCGAACAAATGGTATTTCACATAAGGCAAACATTTACATGGATTTATAATAGATTTCTCAAAATAAATAATTGATTTAGAGCCCTTTGGGTTTAGAGGCCCCAGGACAATGGCCCAATCGGCCCGGTGGTTAATCCGTCCCTGGATGTGCTGGACCAACAAGTCCGATCCATGGAGGCCCCACCTTTCAACTTACAGGACTTAAAGGATCTGCTGCTTACGTCTTGGTGCCAGATACCACAGGACACCTTCAGAGGTCTTGTGGAGTCCATGCCTCAATGGGTCAGAACTGTTTTGGCAGCACATGGGGGACCTACACAAGTTGTGGCTGATTGGTTGATGTGAGTAATGTGACCCTGGAGTTTGAAACTTAAATAAATAGTTTTAAATAATTAAAATACAAAAGAGATTGTGAGAATGTGCATGTTGAACAATGGCAGCAAGGCTACAAGTGCACAACTCCAACCAGATGATCTATTATTTAGATAGGTCTATAAGCATTTTAATACTGATGCCCATCTTTTAAATCCTGTTCTTTGAGCATCTGTTCAGTTTCTATCCAAAGAAACAGCCCCTTATTCACATTGTGTGCATTCACATTACATGCATTTCTTGCTTAACTTTCAGTAATCTCTATGAAGATGAGCATCAATACATCTGGAACCCTGTCTTACCAAAGCCATCATTATTTCTTTAATTAAATTCAGTAATATTCAATAACTTTCGGCAGTAGCAGTGCCGCACCCTCGTGCCTCGTGTCAGTACTCTGTGCTAAGGGTGGGTGATGTACCAGTTGCAGTGTTACCAGATCTCTCAAGAAAAAGGGAACTGGACCTTGTTTTCCACAAGCGAATTTATTATTTACCACGCTGGAAAATGTCTACATTTATTTTCTTAAATTCTCAACTTAAAGAAAGGCTTACATATTAAATATTTTTGTTCATTTTATGAAGAACCATCAATTAGTGTGCTTTTACACAATCACTGTTTTGTTCATCAGAACGCCTTTTGTCTGGTTTTCCGGCATTTTTGATGTTTTTTCATTAATGTATTCTTAATGTATTCTTAAAATTAAATATATCCCCAAAATATTTAAAAATACATCTGGCCATCTTAATCAATTAGGAGCCAAAATCTCTCTCTCCTGCATTCATGCATACACTGCTTGGGCGTGTTTGGACTAAATGTCATTTTATGCGGGCCAGATTATTTTATTTTAAATGTAATAATTATTTGAGATTTTTTTAAATTATTTTATTTTAACTATTTGTTTTCATTACAGATCTGCTTCTCAGTCAGAACCTGGCAGCATCATGTCTGTATCAATACATGATATCTAACAACAATTCAGTGAAGACTTGGTGAGTTGACCATTGCTTAATATCATTATGTATGTAGGTATGTGTATGCATAAATGACATTGTTAAAAGTTTTGTTTATAAATAGTTTTGAACACTACACTACATTACTTTTGCATTTGTATTTCATACAGCAGGAAAAAAAAAAAAAAAAAACGTTTACAATGTACTTCTACAGCTTTGTGTTTGATTAGAAAAGGATAAATGACAGATGATCAGATCCAATGTCCTTTCTCTTTTAGGTGACAGGTTTATCTTAGTATTAATATACAGTCTAAGGTATAGTCTATTCTTGACTCATAATTTAAAAACGGTGCAAATTTTTTTATTTATCATAAACAGCAAACAATCTGAGCATGTAGCGTTGTTTTCCCCCTCATATCTACAGCACAAAGGCACATTTAAGCCATGCGCTTGCAGATGTGCAACTCGTGCAAGTGATCAAAACGCGCAAACATTTTATTTCAAATTTTACCCACTACGTTCGGGACTCGAACCAGTGTCTCCGGCATGGGAGGCGGGTGCGCTAACAAGGAGGCTAAAGGCTCTACCGTCAGTCGCTAGTGCACCTCTTGAGGTCAAGAGAGTGAGGTTTATACACATTGCACAGCTATCTATCAGCTGGCTCCTGTTACAGTTGTATTTTGGGAACCCCTAAAAGGTTCTATATAGAACCTTTCCACCTGGCTCAAAGAACCCTTAAGGATTCTTTTGATAGAACCCTTAAAAAATTATTCTATATAGAACCTTTTAGGGTTCCAAATATGAAGCGAGTGATAGAACCCTTTAGGGTTCTATATGGAACCTTTTCTTTTAAGAGTGTACATCCACAATGTGCAGTAAGGCAAAGAAATGTGTGATGCAGCAGTTTCCTTCAGAATCAAAGCACATGCTTATCATGCTCTACTAAAAAGAGAGAAGCATAATTTTTTGGGCAACAGGAAGTGCTTTCAGAATGAAATTAACCAGTAATTAACCGGTTACCAAACGTTTGATGTTTTCACTCTGGAACAATTAAAAGGGAGTTCGTTCTGTTTTTCGGTTATCTTGTGCAAAAAACATCATTCGTTTTTGGGTTTTGTTCTTGTTCCTTGGAATGTTTTCAGTCCCTGGTCACAGCACCTTTGTACCAGACCACTCCCAAAACGAAGCACTTTAGTATACCTTAAAGTGATCAAAGAGCTGGTTTGTGAAATAACATAAAACCTTAGTTATGATCTTAAGAATGTATGTTACAATGTTACTGGGAAACCCAGGGCCTTGTTTCCCAATAAAGAGGTTAAGAGCCTTTTCTATGAGCAATTTAATGAACGTTAGTTATTTTTTACGTGCGTTTCCCAAAACTGCACTTAAAAAGAATGCCCGCTTTAATTGCTACTTAAGAGAGTCACTGTCCGTGTTTGAACTGTTGAAATGTGACCATATGTGTCGCTCATCATTGTTACTTCATTATATTTGTGCACAACTTTATATACATTTGTAATTTACCTTGCTGGACATATTTATTTTTTAAATATTCAACCTAATTAACTACTTAATTATATTGTTTTGCAATAATTTTGTGCAGAATGATCTATTTATTTTACACAATCACTGCTTCGTTCATCAGGTGTGCATTTGTAATATTTTATTTTTACCAATTCCTCTGTCAGTCTGTGTATGATCCTGCCAATGCAAGAATTTATTGACTATCATGAGTTTCACTGTGTTACCTGTATTGCAGGGAGCAAAATAAGGATATGTGTGGAAGCTGAGCTTTGGGGACATTTGCTAAACAATGCTGACAGCAATGCTACAACGTGTGGTGTTACACACGGGTGTCAGAGAGGAAGAGGAGACACGGACGAGCCTATATATGGATGATTTTCATGCAGGGCAATTTGCAGACTTTTTTTTACCTTTGTCTCTAATTTTAATGTATTGTATACAGTTGTCTGCAACAATCATGCCACTCGTCCACAAAAATAATTGTATTTGTTTACTAATTTATTTATCTATTACTCCATTTATATAGACTATATTTAATGCATTTATTTATTATTTGTATCATTAGCCTTATCGGTTAAAATAAAAATATGTATGCTGATTTTAAAGTCTTGGCATAAAGTACTATTGTAACAAGGCAGGCGAGGAGTCAAGAGAGCAGGATCTAAATGCAGCTTTGATTTAATAAGATAAACAAAGTAACTCAGAATATAAAGACACAAACACAGGGAACAAGGAACAGAACATAACGGAACACATGCAAAGACTGACAAAGAAACCAGAGGAAACAAGGGCTTAAATACACAAGGGGGAAAAAAGGGAATCACCTGGGGAAACAATCAGGGTAAACCAATCATAAAATCAAACTACAAAAAGGACTACAAAACTAAGGAACAGGAAACAGGAATGGGGAACTAAGCAACAAGAATTTCAACATAAAAGTCTGGGGGGGGGCTCTAAGGAGCAGATTCCAGACACTCCACAAAAAATCAAATAAAATAGTCCATGGGGTGTAAGTGGGAGGGTGAAACAGGCAATTCAAGGGGGCACATGGGGCAAGGGGAGCAGAGGAACAAGGCAAAACAGAATACCAGGGTGGTGCTGGAGGAATAGTCCAGGGTGGAGCTTGCGGAGCAGGAGACTTGGGCATAGCCGGCAGAGCTGGATACCAAGGTGGAGCAGGCGGAGCTGGAGACTTGGGCGGAACTGGACTTGGAGAATGGAATTTCCTGACAGAGCCACAAGGAAGGTGACCCACGGCAGAGCCCGGGAGATGGAAAACCAAGCTGAAATCAGGGAGATGGAGACCAAGGCAGAGTCAGAAGGATGGAGAACCAGGGTGACGCTGCAGTCTCAGAGGACCAAGGTGGAGCTGAAGGGGTGGAGGGTCTGGGCGCAGCCAAGGGCCCGGAAGTCCATGGTGGAACCAGGGGGTCGACAGACCAAGGCGGAGTCAGAGGGACAAGGGACCCCGGTGTAGCCGAAGGGATGACGGACCACAATGGAGCTGAGGGGCTGAGGAGCCACGGTGGAGCCGATGGATCGATGGGTCTATACAGAGTCATGGGCTCGGAGGGTCGAGGTGGAGACGGAGGGTCAGAACCCTTGTGCTGAAACCACAACTCCAAATACCGTGGTGGATCTGGCTGGACAGGAGACCATGGGCTGTTGGAGCCCGAGGGCTGAGGAGAGCCAGCTGAGCAGGAAGATGAGGAGGAGCCAGGGAACTGGACGGAACCAGATAGTCCATGCTGGACGGAACCAGCGAAGGAGGAAGGGCCAGGGAACTGGACGGAACCAGAGAGTTCATGCTGGATGGAACCAGTGGGGAAGGAGTCTCTGGGAGAGCAGATGGAACCGCTGGAGGAGGAGCCTCTGGAAGAGCGGATGGAGCCATGGAAGACTGTGAGGGCAGAGTCACCGTAGTCAGGAGCACTGGCAGCAACTGGGAAACGGCCTCCGTGGTCATAGATACTGGCAGTGATAGGGGAACGACCTCCGAAGTAGTGCCTGGGGAGTAGGAGCCCTTCTTCTCTTCTGCTTCCGAACGGCCATGAGCACAGCTGTGGGAGACTCGGAAGGCAGAGCCGTTGATGGCTTGATGAAGGAAGGCAGAGCCATGGAGGGCTCAAGGGGCGGAGCAATGGGAGGCTTGAGGTGCGGAGCCATGGGAGGCTTGAGGGGTGGAGCCATGGTGGCCCCCCCAAAGAATTCCACTAGGGCTGAAGTGGGCATGAACGCTCTAGGACGGGTGAAGCTTGCAACGCTAGCTCAGGGATGGGCGAGGCTTGCAACGCTGGCTCTGGAAGGGGCGAGGCTTAAAGAACATGCTCGTTGGCTATGGCAAGCGTGGGCATTGGCTCGTTGGCCGTAGCAGGCGTGGGTGTTGGCTCATTGACCGTGGCAGTCGTGGGCGTTGATAACCTGTTAGGAAAGACCTTCATGGCTGAATTCACCGACATCAGTGGGGGATCATCCACCTTGGAAGACAGTGCTGAAAACAATGAGGTAAGCTCCGTGGCTGTCGGAGCAGGCGGCAGCGGAGAAACGGCCTTCATGGCTGAGAGAACTGGCAGGGTAGGAGCACTGGGTTCATCCTTACATGAAGGGAAATATCTCTCCAGTGTGATGTTGATATATTCCCTCCAAGTGAGTTCTCCCATCTCTGGTAAGTCTATATTGTGGTGGTAATTCAAACCAATCCAAAAAATAGATTTTAAGTGTGAATCACCATAGTTCAATCAGCTCATAATACCCCAAAAGCGAGCACAGTAATCTACAAGAGGAAGGTCGGCCCGAGAAAAATTCAGCTGCTAGATCCATTTTTGGGTCAGTCTTTCTGTAACAAGGCAGGTGAAGAGTCAAGAGAGCAGGATCTAAATGCAGCTTTTATTTAATAAGATAAACAAAGTAACTCAGAATATAAATAAACAAACACAGGGAATGAGGAGCAGAACATAACAGAACACATGCAAAGACTGACAAAGAAACCAGGGGACACAAGGGCTTAAATATACAAGGGAATGAGGAACACCTGGGGAAACAATCAGGGTAAACCAATCATAAAATTAAACTACAAAAGGACAAAAAAAAACTAACACAGGAAACAGGAACGGGGAACTAAGCAACAAAAATTTCAACATAAAAGTCTAGGCACAAACAGGGAATATGTGACAACTACTGGTATTTAAATTGTATGAAGTGTAATTTCACGATTGTCGTGCAGGTCACTGCATAAGACTGTTGCCTTAAAATGCTTTTAGTGCTTTACGATTACTCCAGAGCATTTTCAAGTACTACTTCAGTTACGATGGCTTTGGAAAACAGTCTGTAAATCTACGCTGAATCGTAACATGGATTCTACGATCTACTTAGGCTTAAGATGCTTCTGGGAAATGAGGCTCTGACCTGCAGGTTGCACATGTTCACATTTTTCTGTGTTTAATACTGTAGTGCTGTTAACCATGTTATAAAAGTAAAGTATCATGTAAAGTATTCATTAAATCAGAAAGTAGCTCTTTAGCTCAACACACAAAGAAGCACTGTGGACTAAGGCCAGTCCATTTTGTCCCTCAGCTGACATTTCATCCTTCAGGGCCTCATTTCCCAATAATGATGGATCTTAGACCTTAAGATCATTTATATATGTGTGGTTACGAACGTTTTTATTTTGTATCTCCAAAAAGCACTTAACATGAAAGCACTAGTACTCACCCCAGATAGAACACGTACATCTCCAAGATGTCGGTTTTAGATCTTTTCATCTGGAAAGCATCACATTCTAAATAACATCTGCTAAACATCTTATGAAGATCAGATTTACAAACATTCTTAATCATAAACGTCTCAAAGACATTTACTGAATGTCTTATTCACATCCGAGAGGAAACACCTTTTAGACGTTTTGCAGACGAGCAAACAACTTAAAAAATAAATCTTCTAGATGTAAACACACACATCAAATAGACGTCTAGGTGATGTACGTGTACTGTCAGGGACTTTAAGTGATAGGGGAAGATGCCCCCCACAATGTGCCTTTACCTTTAAATTGTAACATATTTAGATATAAGTTTAGCATGTACAGGATGATAGTGATTCATCCAATATATTATCAAGGGAAATAAATAGAAACTATAATTATAAACAGGCCAATGAATATATACATATTTAGATGCTCATAAGTGTAAATAGCACCTGCCACACAGCGCGGCTATTTGCACTCTAAAAGATTGGTGGAAACAGAGAAATTTAAGACAAACTGCACCTCTAGTGTTACTGCAGTGTAATTATGGTGTGGATTTGCCTTTTTCGTGCGGACCACCCTGATTCGATTCTGCCTTTTGTCCCACTTTTTCCCATCCTGTTTCCAATTTCCACTCTTAATATTTCCTTATATACTTCTTATAATAATAAATAAATATTAATATAACGTCTAGTAACAATGTTTGTTGGTGGAAGCCATAGTTTTAATGCAATTAACCCTGGTGTTACTACAGTTATATGATGCTAATATACACTCAATGACCACTTTATTAGGAACACCTGTACATCTACTTATCAGAATCAAGTGGCAGCAGTGCAATGCATAAAATCATGCAGATATGGGTCAGGATCTTCAGTTAATGTTCACATCAACCATCAGAATGGGGAAAAAATTTGATCTCAATGATTTCGACCGTGCCATGATTGTTGGTGCCAGACGGGCTGGTTTGAGTATTCCTGTAACTGCTGATCTCCTGGGATTTTCACGCACAACAGTCTCTAGAATTTACTCTGAATGGTGCCAAAACAAAAAACATTCAGTGAGCGGCAGTTCTGCTGACAGAAACACCTTGTTGATGAGAGAGGTCAGAGGAGAATGGCCAGACTGGTTCAAGCTGACAGAAAGGCTACGGTAACTCAGATAACCACTCTGTACAATTGCAGTGAGCAGAATAGCATCTCAGAATGCACAACACGTCGAACACTGAGGCAGATTGGCTACAACAGCAGAAGACCAAGTCAGCTTCCAATTCTCTCAGCCAAGAACAAAAAACTGAGGCAAAAGTGGCCACAGGCTCACCAAAACTGGACAGTTAAAGACTGGAAAAACATCGCCTGGTCTGCTGAATCTCAGTTTCTGCTGAGGTACACAAATGGTTGGCCCACTGCAGCTTCAGCTTTCTGTTCTTGGCTGACAGAAGTGGAACCCGACGTGGTCTTCTGCTGTTTTGTCATCTCATTCTGAGATGTTTTTCTGCTCACTACAATTGTACAGAGTGGTCAGTGGATGCTAACTAGATGTTTTGTTTTGTTTTTTTGCTTTTGCAGCATTCTAAGTAAACTCTAGAGACTGTTGTATGTGAAAATCCCAGGAGATCAGCAGTTACAGAAATACTCAAACCAGCCCGTCTGGCACCAACAATCATGCCACATTTGAAATCACTGAGATCACATTTTTCCCCATTCTGAAGGTTGATGTGAACACTAACTGATGGTCCTGACCCGTATCTGCATGATTTTATGCAATGCACTGCTACCACGCAATTGGCTGAATAAATAATTGCATATGTACAGTAGGTGTACAGGTGTCCCTAATAAAGTGGTCGGTGAGTGTAGTAACCATATTTAATTTTGTGGTTACTATGATTTTACTACAAAATACCAGGGTGATACTATGTAGTGAAACTATAGTTAATTTTTGTAAGAGAAGGTTAGGGTTATGTTTAGGGGTAGTCTTGGTGAAGGGTGTCTGTGGGACTTTAAATTGCATTTGAGTTTATTGTGTTATTGTTTGCATTATTTTGTTTTTACAAATTCATCTGTTCATTGTGGCACAAGCTTCCCTAGATCAGTGGAAACTGCTCATCGGTTACACTAAAAACGAATCATTGTAAATTATAAAGATAATGATCATACTGTTTTTACTTCACTGTAGTGTATTCAGCATCCTTGTGGGCACTGCGCTTTAGGGAGATTCACCAACCAAGTGGTTGTCTGCTTTATATAAAATATAAATAAAATGATCCTGATATGAACACGTTCACTACATCACTGCATTGTTCACTGTATTAAATTTAGGTGCAATTTTGTGGTTGTCCTGCAGATGACTTCATGAGTCTATAACCTAATTTTGGCACTCAAGGATTACTCCAATGAACTGGTAGATCTACAACGATTTTAAGTTATGAAGCTTTATGGAAAGAGCCCTTAAAATAGCTTGGTTGGGACAGTTGTCATTTTTGAAAGACTGATAGGAATCATTTTTACACAATAAATACTAAAATGGTTTATGTTTATTGCACTCTTTGTTTAGAGTTTGATTATACTTTTAAAATTGTAATCATTTTATGATGGATTTTCATAGTTTAATGAAAATAGACTTTCCCCAACCTTAACCCTAAACCAAACCCTCACACAAACTCAGAGTTTTACATTTTCATTAAGACATTATTTAGTGTCTAAGCTGTTTTATTTGTAGGGACCTTAGGTAGGCTACCTGCAATAGTTGAACCCTATTTGAAATGTTTTAGACATCTTAAAGGAAATATAGACAAGAGTAAATAATGATAATGTGTACAATAAATCACATAAGATAATGACAGTAAGAATACAGAAAAGGGAATATTAGTATCGCATAATGTCAATAGAGAGATTTGCCCATTTATTATCTACTTAGTTGCAAGACACTATGTGCAGTTGCTCTATGTGACCAAAACCAAAGCTGGGTAAGTGTAAAACAAAAATGTGTACATTAGGCTACTATTCAGCCATGTCTCAAAAATATCCTTTCTGATTTCTAACTCATATGTTGCTATCTCATAGGCTAATCAAACATGACACAAATAAAATTCAAGTAATTGTATAGGGATATTTTAGAGATTCAGGGCCAATTATTTTTCTTGTTTTATAGCTTATGTTTGACCCACTAGTGGTAAACAATCCGCTTGTTGTGCCAGGGGTCATTACAGTAAAAAGAGCAACAGCATCTCCACTGGCAGTGAACGGTATCATAGCCAGTGACCACTGGCTGCAGGAAGCGAATGTTCAAATCCTACTAATCCAAAGACTCATGAATATTAATTACGTTACGCGACGCTCACCCAGTTGGCCTATGTGATTGGCTGCAAGGTAGACGCTGGTAAGTGGGTGTTAGCAAAGAGTGTTTAGCCCAAGACGGAGCACTTGTCTTGTATTAATATGAATAGGAGAAATGTAGAAAAGGAAGTTCCGCCTATAGGTAAAAGAACATATGCTGAGTTCGGAATGGCATACTTCCCATACTACTCTTACTTCTTCTGCCATGTGTGTCTATGGCAGAAATAATCACCTTTTAGATACAGACATCGCCTGTCAATCATCTGGAAAACGTGTAAGCACATTAGCTGGACGTCCAGCCTAAATTTTATTCTGATTTGATATATGTACTTTGATCGTAATCTTTACCAACTGTTTTGATAATTACGGTCTTTGCCAAGTAGATAGGAACTGTACTTTTATGCCGCTTATATCCATTGAAAATAGCTGCCCGGGAGCGTTCTCAAGATGGCCGCCGAGTGGACTTACTTGCCTTGAAAGCACTTTGGTCGTAGTCATCCAGAGTTCACGGATGGTACTATGGCGAAGGCTTTGCTCATATATATTAATTAGGATCTTGCGAGGTTTCTAAGCAACGTCAGGATAACCTCATTCAAATTCATGATTAATGATGGCTCTGTTCGCCTCATAATGCATGATGGTGTGAAAAGCTTGTCAGTGTTCAAATAACTACATTGTAAGTAATTGCAGCTGAATACCCTGTAGGGGGCAGTATCCCTCTGATTAGTCCTTAGCTCTGACCATGTTTTCCAACCCTGTGTCAGTGTTCAAAGTAATAAAGAAAATAGATATATTGGCACACTTTTTAGTTCAGGGTGCTGAGAACTATCAATACGAGGACTCTCTAGTAATAATTATAACAATAATAAAAAAATATATATATTATATAAAATGTATATTATTTTTTAAAATTAGAAATACATACATAGAGTAGACCAATATGCACTTGGAATGTGTTACAATCGCATATCTGTCTAATCTATATATTTATCAGTTTAAGAGTCATCGTGTGATATTTTTCAGCACCCTGAACTAAAAAGTGTGCTAATGTATCTAATTTCTTTGAACACTGGCTCTGGGTTGGGAAACATAGTCAGAGCAAAGGACTAATCAGAGAGATACTGCCCTCCCTTTTAAGTTTGGGTTGGTTGACATTGTCATCATGTTTCTCAACATTCAGATGTAGTCATCAAATACTCAGCTGCTATCAGAATCACAGCAGCTGAATTGCTTTCACATTCATTTAGAATGTGTACAGCAAATGTTTAACAAAACTTGACACATGGGAAATCTTTGTGTATCCCAGGGCTAATAAAACAGGTTTAATAGTTTGAAACTCTTTTCTCAGGCTAACAGGAGTCCCAAACTCACTGTTGATGGGATGAGAATCTTTGTGTTTGAGGTTTCTGAGCGTGGGCTATGTTGAGGAAGCTTAACGAGTAGTCCAATGCCAACAAACCTTTAAACAAGACTTTTTTTTAGCCCAGAGTGTTGTTTGATAAGCAAACACTCAAACAGAGGCTGAGGTGAGTCTTTCATATCCCAAGAGGAGGGGTTTTCACATGCAGGTGAAGAGTTCAGCGTGTGATTTTACACACATACTGCCATTACTTTTTTCTCACATTTAGGTAAACAACAACCAAATCCACCAAAGCAACAGTCCAGGCCAGTGTGATGTAAGCATTATCATGGGTTTGATTCAGCGAACACACATACCTATAAAATATGTGCTAAAAGTCACTTTAGATAAAAGTTATTCAGTGCTTACAGTAATGCATTCAAGGAACACATTATTCAGTAATGATTCTAAAAACCCGACATTGGTTGAATTATTGTGTTTTTCTTCGATTTCGCTGTCAAAGCCATTAACAGATAATCACAAAAGACATGCACACATTGGATAAGAACGGCGGTAAAGACACGAAAGCGGGGTAATATAGACACGAAAGCGGAGTAATGGGCAAAAATCGCTGATTTTCTCCCAGTATCTCACTGGAGATGGATGACGTGAGCTCCACTGTCTTCACTCTCATTCAGTGTCGCTCGTCATTTGCAAAGAGTTACATTTTTCAACTTTGTTGTGTCGCTTGCCATGCCCAAATCTTGTCGCCAGTGGTTGCTGTCACACTGTAAACCATACTGCTCAAAATATTTAATTGTTTTAAGTAGGGAAAATTAAATCATACAAATTAGTTCAAATAAATTACCTTAATGAATATTTAGACATTTCTCTTTCGAGTTCATGAAACTGACACCTTTTAAGTAACCTCAATTGTTTTATTGTTTTGAGTTTAATGAATTTGTCTCTTTAAATTTAAAGGGACTAAAATTTAACTGAAACTTTTTATTTCCCAGAATGCTTTGCATGGCATGTGACAGGGAGATTAAATGTTAAAATTATGTTTTATATAATGTGTCTTGCAAGATGAATGTAAAGGGCGAGACTTGTTAGTGTTTAATGTTTTGCTGCGTTATTTAGAAGGGTTTCTGTTATGTTAAAGTTTTGGGGGGTTACCATTTTGGTGAAAAGTGGAAATTTCCAATTAGCATGCATTCAGCATGCTAACATTCAGTGTACTTGCTAGTTCTTGCTAGTCTGCTCTACTTGAAGTATTTAAATTGAGATGTGGTACTTTTAAGCTCAGCCAATTTGTTAAATTTAGAGTTAAGTGCCATTAAAATGTATGAGGTAGCTTAATTTGTCAAGTTAACAGCAATTAACATGCATGTGTAGTACAAAATCAAAATCTGAAAGTTATATTAACTTAAACTTTGGAGTTTATTAACCTAAAAAACTGAATGTAACTGCCTCAGATGTGCATACATTTTTGCCCAAGATCTTGTATTGATGACGGGAGAGTCGAACCACTCTGTAAAGTCATCTCCAGCACATCCCAAAGACTTTCAAGGGGGTTAAGGTCAGGACTCTTGTGGTGGCCAATTCATGTGTGAAAATGATTCCTCATGCTCTCTGAACCACTCTTTCACAATTTGACACAGAAGAATCTTTGGAATTATCATCCTGGAATATGCCTGTGCCGTCAGGGAAGAAAAAAAATCCATTGATGGGATAACCTGGTCATTCAGGTAGTCAGCTGACTTCATTTTATTGCAGCATAACGTTGCTGAGCCTAGACCTGAGCAATTGAAACAACTCCAGATCATAACACTGCCTCCACACTGTAAAAATAGTTGAGAAAATGTAAAAAAACAAGGCAACTTGATGCAGTAAGACTTTTGAGTTGTCTCAACAATAGTATTGAACAACTCATTAATGATACTTTGTTTAGCCAACCTAAATTTGTTTGTTCATTCAGTGCTGATTATCTTATTTTGCTAATAAAGATTTTCTTGTCACAGCAACAGAAACAACAATTACCGTTGAGGTAATTTATTTTTTTCTGTTTCCTGGATGAAAAAAAAAAATGAATTTACCAAATAAAGTATTGTAAGTCACCACATTATGCATTTTTAATGATTTTAAGTATATTTACGAATGACAAACATGGACTTATTCCTTTATCAGTTTATTTCATTTGTAAGCACATATGCAAATTGTAACAATTGTATCAAAAAATGAAATGTAGTGAAATGTTAATTTAAATTAAGAACAATTTAAACTCAAATGTAGACAGGAATAAGTAGGAATACTTGTCCAAATTTGCTTCAAATGCCTAATGCATAGACAAACAGGCTGCATCCAAACACCAGATCCATAAACATTCAAAACAATACTGCACCAAACTGCACTTCTAATCTTCGTTTGGGACTTGCTGACAAAAGGTATACCATGCAGTCCAGTTTTGTAGTATTCACTATCTTTTGGCAATTCCAACATTAACATTGCAGCTAAACATAAATGCTCCACACATTTAAATGCTGTGACTGGTTCATTTTAAATGAGCTTGAAATCTCTATTTTAACTGGAATTAAAAAAAAAAATGTAAAAAAAACTGTATCCACACAACACTACAAGGCATACAGTTTGTAAATATGAATGTCTTTTGAGTAAAACTGTCCATTTTAAACATTCTGTATCAAACTTAAAAGCTTTTTGTTCGTAACCAACAATAAAATGCAGTGTCTTGACAATCAAAAATTTAAAATCTAAACCTTTTAAATTCAAAACATTTAAACAACTGGAAATATTGGTCCAATTATGCCTCACCAACAACCATTTGTTTTTAAAAGAAAGGACATGCTAAGTGCATTCACACCCCAGATTTGGTATCCAAACTGTACTTCAGGTCTTTGTTTGTGACATAAAGTATGCCACCACACTGTTCCGGTTTCACTTATAACAGTTTGTTTTTAAGAGAAAAACCCTAGCTCCATGAACACATTCTGAATGGTATCAAAAGTGTACTTGAGATTTTTAGGATTGGAAAAGTTGAGTGCATAGAGAAGGCCAAAACAGGTATGCCAGAGCAGTAAAGGGATCAGGGAGATCTTCCAGAACAACGACTTCCTCCAGTACAACAGCAATGTTTTGGATCATTGGTGATGTTGTTTGGGTGTTATCTTCCAAAACATAGAGAATGCCACCAGAGACCCCTTTTGTCCCATCTTCAGTTTCCTGTGACACAAACACAATAAGAATATAGTTGAGCGTAGAAATAAAGTTGTTATAGAGTTTTATCCACACACAAAAAACCAAAACAAAAAAAAAGTAAAAATCAAGTGGGATTTTAATGTTTTATGAACAGGCTATGCATTAGACTAGTTTTCCACTTTGTAGTAGATAGTTTTATAATATAAAATCATTAAGCAAAAGTGAATATTATAATAAAACACGTAAAGAATGGCAAGCCCAGGTCTAGAACAAGTAAATAATGAGCAGAAAACACCAAATCTGAAAACAGTTTAAACTAGGGGTGTCCAATCCTGCTCCTAGTGGGTCACTGTGCTGCTGCATTTAGCTTTAACTCCAATTAAACATATCTGAACCAGATAATCAAGGTCCTCATGATTACTAGAAACTTCGGTAGGTTGGAGCTGCACTCTGCAGGACACTGGCCAAATAGGAGCAGGTTTGGACATCCCTGCTTTAAGCCTTTTTAAATCTTTGATACATGCTTTACATTTCTTGAATAACTTGGTTGGGTCCTCTCGAAGAAACAAAGGCAGGCCTTCCAAAGCAGCAGTCCTTCTGTGATTAACAATGTCCGTCATCTTGAAAAACATACAAAAGAAAACCAAATAGCCAAAGTATGAAAACTGTGTTTATCATCAGCCAAACTAATGTAGACCAAACCATCAAAACACTTAAATACTGAAACTGAACTTGCCCTTTCATCAAGTCTTTCTAGGAGCTCATCCATGTCCTGTCCAAAAGCTCTTTTTCTGGCTCAGCAAAGTTTAAGGTGCTTAGGTGTGTACTTGTCAATGGCTGCCATGAAGACTCCCAGAAGGTCTTTGTTGGTGATGCAGAAAAATTCCTCACAGATCTGTTTATAACAAACAATTAAATTGTGACTTAAAACAATAATGAGTACACATTATTTACTGTGATCTAAACACCTATTAAGAAAGAAAAAATGACTTCATTACCTGTTCTTGAAAAAAAGAGTGCAGGCCACCTCTCCAGAACCTCTACAATCATTGGTTGCTCTTGGACCACTTCTTTTCTCCTGAGGGAAAATGTTAGTTCCATTTTTTCACTTATGGCTGCCATGTTCCTTCTTGCCTTTTTTGTTTCTTCCACCAAGAAAAGTCTTTGCTCTTCAAGTGAAGTGTCAGTGTGGTTGCATGTATGTTCCGGGACATGATTGACTTCTCCACGCTTTGCCTTCTTCAGGGTGAAACTACGACCATTTCAATCATCTTTTCGCTTCCCGTTCACACTAACTTCATCGCAACCTGCCTCACGCAACTTTGCCTGATAATTGTTTAGTTTGTTCTTTATGCTAATCAACCATCCCTCATAACCCTATACTTGGAAATCAGTGCAGATGCAGTTTCTTGGTTGTCAGGATATGCCTTTGTCAAAAACAGCCTGCACAATTTTGTCAAGAATATCAATTTTCATGTCTCTAGTCACATCAGTGCCTATTTTTGTTTTTTCATACGTCTCATTCCCATGTTGTAGCTTTAGCTCAAAATCAAATGAGAGAGTTGGTATGGGGAATGGCAAAGGCCATTCTGAGGCAGTGCATAAATACCTTTGTACAGAGACTGTGGGGCTGTGCAAGGATCCTTCAGAAGTGTCGAGACTAGCAGTATCAAGAGATGAGATAGATGGAAGGCTGTTGGTTTCAGGAAGTGATGACCTGCACCACAGAATATGCAAGACTGCTCTTTCACTGTGCAGTTCTGAGTTCTCAGACAGGTTGCAAAGTGCATTCCCAAAATCAGGGTCCTCAAATTGCAGAAAAAAAAACTGTCCTTGTAGTTGCAGAATACTGAAGAATACTGATGAGAGAGTCCATTGATTCAGGCACTTTAGGAAGCTGGACTCGCCGGGCTTCAGTGGAGGAAATGACGACTCGCAGTAGTAAAGTCTGTAAATCAAGAAGAAGCCAGTTTCAATTACTTAATTAAAAAATATACAAATAAACAAACTTGGCACATACCATTATAAGGCACGTTCAGTGCTGTAATATATGTCCTCAGGGTCACGAACACTTTCTCTCCAAAACTGTATGGAATCAATGGACATCAACGAATGAAAAAATGTTTCTCATTACAAATCTCTCGGAATTCACACAATTCACAATTAAATGTTGAAAGTTCTCGATTGACCGTGTCACTGATGTGGTGTGATTTAGATAGGTGGGATCTTAAAGCACTTGCAGTGCACAAACGCACTCCGTATGAATGCAAGGCCAGTTGGAAAGTCTTTGGTGATGCAGCTGATAGAGCTTCAGAAGGACATCTTCTCTTGAACTGCTGTTTTTTCACTGCATTAAATCTTTGGATCATCCTGTAAAATAGGAAATTATCAGTTACAAACTTTTTTTATTAAAATCACAACCTTATATTAATTACAATTATTATAAAAATAAAGTTAAAATGCAATGCATTTAAGAGCCTTATTCTACACTTTTAGAGCATATTTTACCTTGATGTCCCCATATTTAAAATCATATGTGAACCCTCACAAACCAATTATGTAAACAATGATAATAATAGACCAAACAATGATGATAATGTACAAAGAAATCTCTATGAATTTTAAGAGTCATCTGTTCTAATATATATATATATATATATATATATATATATATATATATATATATATATGAATTTAGGTTCAAAAACTCTGCAAATGTGTGCATTGTTGCAAAAAACAAAACTGTTTTTAGACATCAATTAGATGTTATGAACTTATAATAAAAATCGACACCCAGAAGTGTCCAAAAATGTGTGAATTAAGAAATTAGACTATTTTAAACCAGTGAGGACTATGGCTATTGATTTGCTGGTATGGTCAAATAACTATGACATTTATAGTTAATATACTGTAAATGCCATTTTAATGATGGAACTGCACATAGAAACAGCTAAAATACATTTAAATAATATAAGCACTTTGCGCCAGGATCCTGATCATTCATTGAATTGCTTAAAAGAAATGATCTAATTTCCGCTAATCTGGGTCTCAGAGGACTTTAATGATCTAATCCTTCTGACACAACCATCAAAAATGTTTTGATGCCGTTTTTGCACTTACATCAAACCTTTTTTTAATTGGATAATATAATTATAAATACATGTCAACATTTATGAGTTAAAACTTCGTTAAAACTATACATGGATTATCCGCTGTCTAATAATTTGCATTTTTTAACCTTACCCAATGATTCTTATGACTAATAACACACCGTCAGGTTGGGAATATGAAATTCATCGCATGCATAAAATTAAAAGTATTATTATTACTCACCTACAGCCGTATGGCAATATTTAGATACTCGAAGAATCAGGATATGAGAGAAGTCCAATATGGCACCAAAAAAGAGAAGGAAACCCCATGCATTGGCATGATTTTCGTGGCTCATCACGCATGCGCGAACTATTTCAACATCAACGTTGCTGTTCAACATAAAAATGTTTGTCCAGAAAACTTTGTTCAAGATGTTGCTCTAACATTTTGGAGAATATTGTTGGACTAACCTGTATTTTTACGTAGATTCACAGTTATTCACAATTCCTAGTATATGTGACTCAAAAAGTACAGTATGCTGGACAAATGGTAATTTCATTTTTTACAGTGCAGAGACTTGTACAGTGGGCACTATGCATGACGGGTGCATCGCTTCATGCGCTTCCCTTCTTACCCTGACGCACCCATCGGTTTGGAATAGGGTAAATCTGGACTCATCAGACCACATGACCTTTTTCCATTGCTCCACAGTCTAAACTTTATGCTCCCCAGCAAATTGAAGTCGTTTTTTCCGATTAGCCTCACTAACAAGTGGCTTTCTTGTGGCCACACAGCTGTTTAGTCCCAATCCTGTAAGTTCTTGTCACATTGTGCGTGTGGAAATGCTCTTACTTTCACTATTAATCATAGTCGTGAGTTCTACTGTCGGTTTTTTACAATGTGAATTCATTAAGCGTTTTAGTGATCTCCGGTCACGATCATTCAAGATCTTTTTCCAACCACATTTCTTCCACAGAGCTGACAGTTCACTACTATCCTTCCAGGTTTTAATAATGCGTTGGATAGTTCTTAACCCAATTCTAGTGATTTCAGTAATCTCATTAGTTGTTTTCTTTGCTTGATGCAGGCCAATAATTTGCCCCTTCTGAAACACAGTAGCATCTTTTCCACAACCACAGGATACGTCTTCTGACATGGTTGTTTAAGAAATGAGAAGCTACACACTGCATCAGTTAGGGTCAAAAGAATTGTTGCCAGCTGAAACATGTTATTCACTGCAATAATGATCCAATCATAGGCTCTTCAGTACCTGCTTATTTAAATCCAAACAGCAACTTTGTTTTGGCCAGGCAGTGTATTTACTAATAAGGTAGAGCATTAATTTTTACATGTTTGAAAGTAGAATTTACTTAATATTTTGAAGTTCATGCTTAAACAAACGTATTCATTGTATTATTTTCAGTGAGAGCTGGAAACTTCCGGCAACATGATGTGGGCGTGTAGAGATGCAACAAAGTTGAGAAAAGTTTAACTTTATGCAAATACAGAGCGATATGGCACAGTGACAACCAATATTTAATGTTGTCATCAATTTTACTGTTCTTTATCGTTTGTCTGTAACCACATACATGGGTACCATATGAGAAGCTGTCAGCATTATGAGTAAGTTTGATTCATAAATTGATAGATTGTTCACCTTGTTTTTGATATGATGTATTGATCACTGCTGCAGTTTATATAAAAAACACTCTCCACAATGTTCAGTTTTAGAGGCAAAACTAATTATTCCTTGTCAAATACGAATGATCCCTTAGTTTTACCGGAAATGAATCTCATCAGTGATCAGATTTTACTGGAAATGTATCTCATCATTGATCCGATTTTCTAAATCTATGGCCAGTTGTGCAGCCGACCAATAACATTGGAGAGACAGAATGCCCACTAGCGACACAGAATACAGAGACTAGCAACAAAATCGCTGACAATGTGAATGGGGATTTTATCGCTGCGTGTTGCTGGCGGTGTGAACAGGGCTTTAGGGACCCAGCGCAGCAGAATTGCAACCTTTGTTTACAGCAATTAAATATTATTTAATTTGAATTAAATATGAGTAAGTCTACATATAACAATAGCTGACATTCTAAACTTTATCAGAACAATGGCTTTGCAGGAAACAAATTGCACATTAACTGTAAAATCTTGCCAAAGTCACACAAAAAGGTCACAGATAAATTAAACAATACTAACACTCTGTGCTGTTCTGTCAGTACAAAAACTTTGTTTTATGGTATTTATGGTCAATCAAATAAACTACATTACACAGAAATGGGTATTGTTTTATTATTATTTTGATAACACCAACAAATATATCATCAAAATCAATAGTCCTCATTAGTTTTGAATAGTCACATTTCATAACTGTTTATGAATTTACTTTTACTGTTGCAGAAATAATGATAAAACATAATGGGTGTTAGATGGTGCATGTGAACGCTTTACTGCCACCATGCTCTACTTAGTTAGGAATCAGATTTACTGTCAATGTTAAAGCATAATTGTTACCAAATCCATGGACACCAGTTTGTCATCATTGAATGGGATTTGTTCAATTGCTGTTTTTAAAAACAGTCCATACAACTATAATATTGTCTCACATATAGGAGTTGTGCCAGGTTGCACCAGGCAGTGCAGGCCAGCTGAGTGTTATATCAGATGCAAATAACGAGATGAGACAGGAAGCAGGTGGTGTACCGGGTGATGTCAATTCCCTGTCTTTGCAATTCTGTGTGCATGTTTGAGGTAGCAGAGTGCTATCATTTAAATCATGATGTCATCATAAAATTTGCCATTCCATGTTACATTGTGGTCTTACAAATATTCTAACTGATTCTACTCAAGGACTCAATTTATACAAGGTCAGACTCTTTTCTACAGCAGATTATTTATTGTAGACCTACAACAAAAAACGTTTTGTCGTTTTCACCAACAGGGTTGGGAACCTAGAATCAGTTCTTGTTCAGAACAGTTTTCATTTTTTTCTGAAATGCTGAAACCATATATTGAACAACCTGTTTCGCTCTAATATACATCAGATTAAGAAAGTAAAAAGGGTTGCAAAATATGAAAAATGCAACTTGATGGTTGGTTTCTTGACTCAGTTTTTTGGAGGTCTGTGTGATAAACTCCTGCAAGTGGACTGACTTCATTATAAATTCTTTAGCACTCAATAAAAATGCACATGAATTATCACAAATTTCTAGAATGTCTCTCCTTCTAGTGTTGTCTATATCTTTTCTAATGTGTAGGAAATGATTAGTTTGAAAAGACAGAAAGCACAGATCAGGATGAGACTGGACTAAAATGCTTGTGATTTTACACATTGTAGTCATAATAATAACAGACAGTGACCTCGTCCTTTATTCACACCCCTATTGGCCTAAAAACAGACAAATACTGTTATAATCAGAATGTTGCCCTTTTCAGCCTAAAATGTGTGCTGGCACCTAAAAACAGTTGAAGAAATGCCAGTTGCTAATACACGGACACACATTGCACCCTATTTTCCTTTCTCGTTCAGTGTTTTTAATGGTTTCTGTGGCAAAAACACATTCCAACCGTATCTCCACCACTGCCATGAAATCTGGTCTCATAGCAACTGCAAATAAAACTACTCCCTTTCAGGATGGTGTCTGTTTGTGTGGTTAAAGACCAGCAAAAGCGACCCGTGGGCGTGCCAGCCAAGAAAAGAAAAATCTAAATATTAATAACTACAGTCTTGACCAACACAAAATAGGTATCGTTTTTAAAGCTTAGAAGCTCTAATTTACAATGCATGTAGGCATTATGTAGGGGGCCTGGGTAGCTCAGCAAGTAAAGACACTGCCTACCACACCAGAGTCACAAGTTCAAATCCAGAGCATGCTGAGTGACTCCAGTCAGGCTTCATAAGCAACCAAATGGCCCAGTTGCTAGGTTGGGTAGAGTCACGTTGGGTTAACCTCCTCGTGGACACTATAATGTGGTTCGTTCTTGGTGGGGCGCGTGGTAAGTTGTGTGTGGATGCCGTGGAGAATAGCATGAACCTCCACACGCACTACATCTCCACAGTAACACGCTCAACAAGCCACATGATAAGATGCACAGATTGACTGTCTCAGGCACAGAGGCAACTGAGATTCCTCCTCCACCACCCAGATTGAGGCAGGTCACTATGCCACCACAAGGACCTAGAGCACATTGGGAATTGGGCATTCCAAATTGTGGAGAAAAGGGGAGAAAAAAATACACCTCAGAGCTTAAAGTGTTAAACAAGCTATCAGGTAAACATTTGCTGTGTCTGTGGCTGCATGCCAATTCACATACTTTTACGCACTACAAGTATGTACTTCAGTAAAAAAAAAAAAGTGTTTAAAGGGTCATGAAAAACGAAATATGTTACCCAAGATGAAAGACAAATGATAACACGCATGTAATTTCCATTTTAAATGTTAGTTTGGAAATTCAGAATAGGTTTTAAAGTCCTTGTAGAGCAGTTTAAATGAAAAACTTGATTGAAAATCATGCTTTAAATATGATTTGTCTTTAGGCCCCCAGTGAGCAAGCCAAAGGCGACAAAACTCCATAAGATGTTAGTTTATGGAGAGAAAAAAAGGCTTGAGGGAAACCAGGCTCAGCTGAGGGAGCCAGTACCCCTCTGGCTAGCATGAATATAATTCCAATATTATTTATCTCTGTGTAATATAAGTCATGTATGAATTGAGTTAACTAAGTAGATGTTGATGGGCAATGTTTAAAACTAAAGGATATTGATTGAACTGTAAGAATAATGATTAAGTGTCTTTGAAGTCCATCCCAAATTGACTGTGGAAGTGAATGTAGATGCAGTGTCCTGTTTTATTTGGCTGATGAAGACTAAAGTTGGCATTTAATTATTGTCTATGTATTGCATTTTAAGAGAGTGTAGTCTATCCTATGACCAAGGTGATGCAAGCAGATGTAATTGAGGTGTGCCTCGCAGACATTGCTCTTTCGGCTGGAAGATTGTGGCACTTTATTTCTGGTAAATTTCATCCTAAATCTGAGTTGCAGGCAGTGGCCAGTGAAGTTTCCCTTGTTGTACGGTTGGAGTTGGCAGTTCATCCTTTGTGAAAATCATAATAGATTGAAGTGATACATACAATGATTTTTGAAGCACCCCTCACTTTCTGGTTGTCTCAAGATATATTGTAGAGATGTATGATTTGTAGCTCTTAATTATTCATGAGAAGGTGTGGCCTTATCCTTTAATTTTTTCTGCCATTCTAGACCGCTCTTGTAAAATTTTAGAAGCATAATCAGTAAATTATAAACTAGTTATTGCTGTTGGCTGGTAATGAAATCAAAAATATAATCATGTAATCCATAACAAATAACTGTCATCGAATTATACACATTTTAAAATTATGTAATAAAAAATACAAAATGTAATCTAATTGCAAGCACTTTTTTTATCTGATTATGTAATCCAGATTACATGTAATCTGTTGCTACTCAACACTGTTCGCTAGTACTGGGGAAAGTATCTGCTTTTTAGTGTACAATAATACAACAGGGCTGTATTGGGACATTAAATAAACATTAAAAAGCATGTTCCACTAACGTTTGACAACCAGAAAGTGTCCAAATACGTTTTGTCTTCATTTTGAACACAAGTGTTCAAGTGTTTTTCTTGAAAAGTGTGCTTTTACTTTGCTATTATGTTATATAATACAATGACATTCGTACATCTTAAGTGTCCAAGAGCTACTGTAGTTCACACAGACACAGAAAGACTATTTAGGGTTATCCATCAGTCACTAGAGGGGAATCAATAGCTAGTGTAATCACCACTCAGTCATCAATCACAGGCAGCAATTAAAGAGCTCAGAAACCACGAAGAGAGTCTACAAGCTATTGCAAATACAGCAGTATTCTATCTGTAGGATAATTTCACAGGTTTACCAACATGCCTCTCATCTCTTCTCTAGAGCTACAGAGAATTTCCCCTTTTTTGCCCATTATTTGAGCACTAAGCTTAAAAGTGCAATTGATTTCAACAGTGGGGGGAGGTGGGAGAGACACAAACCTGATTGCTGAGGGTCAGCCAAGGGAAAATGGTCTTGGTGGACATTAATGGATCCACAGAGGGGAGCATTAAATTATGTTTCCTGTTACGTATAAATCAAGTCTAGCACAACCATTTTCCTCTTCCAGTCTGAGCCCATTCAACACAGTTAAAGCAATATTCCTTTTATTCCTTCAATGAGTATTTTAACATTTACAGATTTGCCTCATTAACTTTCATGGTAAGTGCCTCACTGTTACCCAGATTTTTGCTTTTTTTTAAAGAAAAGGTGGGACAAGTCAAAATTATTTTTGTGGTAATCAACATTATGCCACAAATGCTGTTGATTAAGCTTAAACCATGTGTTGCCTTGCACCCCCTTGTTTTGAGCACAAGCAGGGACATGCACAGACATTTTGGGGGGCAGGGGCTCAAGTGGAAAAAAAGGGCACTTCTCATAATTATTTATAAAAAAAAATAAAATAAAAAAAAATCTTCAATTTTGAGATTTTGGTCTATTTTGCTTCCATGTCTTCTTTTAATCTAATGGAAGGAAAACTTCCAAAATACACATTTATGTACATTTAGGTGTTTGTTTAAGCCTACTACCCTTCGTCTGTTTGCATCTGTAGATTTCTTCTAAATTAACCAAAACAAGCTAATCTGCATATTTAAACGTAAATGGTGATATGCTTTAGTTATTTTGGTTATCCTATTCACCTGCAGTGCCGTTAAATGTATGCAAATTAGTGCATTTTAATTAGGTAACGCCTAATTTGCATATCAATGTGGCGATTGTGATGACGTTATTAGACACAAATTTTACTAAATATTTAGTACATTTTTTTATTTTATTTAAATAAAATTTTTTGTAAAGTGATCCGCAATTTTGTTTCCATAACATATTTATATGAAGTAATATGACACTGACCTTGTTGATGCATAGAAATGCAATGGAGCTAAAGCCACAAGTATGATAATTTTCTATTTCAAATTTGAGGATGATAACTAAAACTCTCAGTTTTATTTTTAATTTTTTGGATTATTCCCCTTTTTCTCCCAATTTGGAATGGCCAATTCCCAATGTGCTTTTAAGTCCTCGTGGTCACGTAGTGATTTGCCTCAGTCTGTGTGGCGGAGGACGAATCGCAGTTGCCTCTGCGTCTGAGATCGTCAACCTGCGCATCTTATCACGTGGCTTGTTAAGTGCATTGCCATGGAGAAATGCACATGTGGAGGCTTCACGCCACCCACCACGGCATCCACGCTCAATTCACCACACGCCCCACCGAGAACGAACCACATTACTGTATAGCGATCATGAGGAGGTTACCCCATGTGACTCTACCCTCCCTAGCAACCAGGCCAATTTGGTTGATTAGGAGACCTGGCTGGAGTCACTCAGCACGCCCTGGGATTTGAACTAGCAAACTAGTGAACTCTAGGGGTGGTAGCCAGCATCTTTACCACTGAGCTACCCAGGCCCCAAACTCTCAGTTTTATTAAACATTTTCCAAGACCATGTGATCTGGCCACGTGTAGCATTAGCCATTAGCATTAGCACCATGAATGCACAATCTAAACATGACAAACTACACATTTATCTAGTGCATATATCTTACATCCAATAATAATCAAGTTGTTATAACAGTGTCTTTTACTGATCTCATGTGGATTCCATTCATGAAATGAGGCAGAAAGCAGATTATTTATAGAATTTCCAGCTTGCACCTGATGGCAGAAGTGCAGCTCTTCTGCACTGACAGCTCAAGAATGGTCAATAAACATATAAAAATAACAGAGAAAATGATAGATAAACCATATATTTTGTCATCGTCTATTTATTTACAACATGTCTCATCTCATTAGTTTTATGCTTAACACTGAGTTTATAAGGGTAATATCCTAACATGCTATGGTATGTGGAAGTCAGGTACTGAGGTAGGCATGTCATAACTTTTTTCTTCTATGACCACATTCAGAATGAAAATGTAGAACTTGTGCACCTTCTAGATGTCTGGGGGAATTGAGCTCACCATATGAGAGTATTAAAACACCTCAGTGCTTCATATCACATAACTTGGACAATGGTGAAAAATGGACATGAATAATAATTCTTTATAAAGTAAATATATCCATCAATATTTTTGTAAATGTGCACACTTTTGGACTAAATGTTCTATTGGATGTTGTTCACTGAAGCTTGCTTAGGACAAATCAACAAATCATATTGCTTTGATTTTTGATATGTTGACATAAATTAAGAAATGACTCTCGCAGTAACATTTCTATCATGAAACAGTGGCTAAATATCAAAGCTGGAGTATTAGACCTCGTGAGGCCGCCTGCTATCCCCGCTTGGAAAGGGGTTTTAACTTGTATTGAACCCAGAATATTCCTTTAAATAAGTACTCATGAACCTGCTACAAAGACCATCTTAACCAGCATGCAATTCCCATTCTGGTCTAGGCTGGTTTATGCTGGTTAGTCCTGTTTTGATGCTTGTGGTGTACCAGCATAGCCATGCTTTTCATCAGCAAAACCTAGCTGTTGAAGCTGCCTGGCCAGCATGGTCTTTCGTATAAAGCTGGTCAAGCTAGTTTTAAAGCCTTGTAGGGTCACCAGCACACCAGCATCCCTTGCTGGAAGACTAGAACTCAAAACAAAACATTAGCTTTAAAGCAGGGAGGCTAAATGTACAGCACTTGAATTAAACACAGTATCCTTAAACGTGACGTATGAATAAACAAACTCTCAACATCTATACTTTACCTTTGCTTATATGTTTGAAGGAATACTGTGATCACAAGGATCACCATTTTCAACCGTAACATTTAACTTCCTGTATAGACAGTGGCCTAACAGATCACAGTGAGACAAAAAGCCAGTGTCAGGACAGCATGTAGGCATTTCTGACATGACTCTGTTTATCATCTGCCATATGGAGAACTGCTCTTGTTAAATATCAGAGAGGAACACAGCAGCAGTGTCTAAGGATGACAACCTACAACCTACATGCTTTCAATGCAGATCAATGCACGTAATGCATTCAAAGCATTTAATTTATTCACAACCCCCAACATGAGGGTGCCATTTATTATCTCTAAAGAGATTCAAAGGTAATAAAGCTGTAAATGATGATCATCATTAATTAGCTGCATATGGGTAATTGCCATTGACATGAATAGAATACCAAGCATTCAAAATGCCCCAATAGTGATGGAGTTATCACATTATTTTATTACACTCTGACTGGTCTTGTCTTCTTTGGATATATTTGACAATTTGTAGTTGCCTTAACACTTCACAGTGGCTATGTTTCAACTCCAGACACAATTGGTGTTTATCAATGTTATTGTGAAAGTCTTACAACCTTGAAAGAGCAAACTCGGAAGACTTGAGGACATAAAATGATCTATGCAATTTTTGAGATGTGCTGCGATATGCAGATTCAACAACCTCTTAACTAGTTTATTTCTTGGAAGTGAGTGATGACGTCAAACAAGCCCAAAAGAACATAAGAACACAAAAAGAAAGGACACTGAGAAACAGCCAATGTGAATTCGGACAAAGTAGGTTGTCGAAAGTTCTTCAGCTGAAATCGGTCTGTGCTTACTGAAATGCTAAGCACTGCCCCCAGTGGCCAAAGCTGGAAGTGTTGTTGAACATATGGGCACATGTGAGCTCCAGTTTCTGGGTAAAATGTCCACAGAGTGGCACCAAAAGCAAATAGCATTTTTAGTAGGGCTGGGCGATAAATCAAATATTCAGGATACAATAGAAATTATTTTTCTGATGATATAAAATTAAGAAATATCATGAATATCGCAATAATTTTAATGCACTTTTTATATGGCCACTGTATTTCCTAAAGAGCAAGTCATTACTCTTGCACAATTAATCAAAATCAAATCAAATTCGCTATGTAGTCAAATGGCAATATTAAACCGCAAAAGGCTGTAATTTTATGACATGAATACATGGTCTGTGCGAGCTTCAGAGGGAATGGGTGATGCGCTGCTCTGTGTGCACACGCAGGGCTAACGATATAAAGAGCTTGCATGATATGCTGTTTTAGAGCTCTCAGAGCGGTTTACGTGCATTGTAAAGCAAAGTGTTGCAGGTTCACACAATCGCGCAATTCCAAACATTTGTAACCGCTACAAGTTATTATACAAATATAAAAACACGGCACAGTATCACAGAAAAAAAGTAAATCACAGCATCTCACTAGATTTGTAATGAGGAACACTGTAAACTGTCAAATACACACACTGACACTGCAGTACACTTTCAGTGTTCCACCAAAATAAAAGCTCCAGGTGAAATAAATATGACAGAAACATATTAATATTGTATAAATAATAGTAATAATTATTCAGTATTATAGTGTATTAATAATGAACTTGACTGGGTCCTACAATAATAATTCAGTATTAAATAATATTCAACTGGGTTCCAAAAATAAGTGAGGAAAGTTTATTTGGAAAAATGTTTAAGTAAAATTACACTCACTGAGTGTATGGTCCTAATAAAGTGCCCCACATGGTTTTCTGCTGTTGTAGCCCATCCATCTCAAGGTTCAAAGTGTTGTGCATTCTGAGATGATATTCTTCTCACTACAATTGTACAGTGTGGTTATCTGAGTTACCGTAGCCTTTCTGTCAGCTCGAACCTGTCTGGCCATTCTCAATTGACCTCTCTCATCGACAAGGCGTTCCTGTCCACAGAACTGCCACTCACTGGATGTTTTTTGTTTTGGCACCATTCTGAGTAAATTCTAGAGACTGTTGTGTGTGAAAATCCCAGGAGATCAGCAGTTACAGAAATTCTCAAACCAGCCCATCTGGCACCAACAATCATGCCACGGTCGAAATCACTGAGATAAAATGTTTTCCCCATTCTGATGGTTGATGTGAACATTAACTGAAGCTCCTGACCCATATCTGTATGATTTTATGCATTGCACTGCTGCCACTTGATTGGCTGATTAGATAATCGCATGAATAAGTGGTGGACAGGTGTTCCTAATAAAGTTCTCAGTGAGTGAATATCGAATATCGTCAATTGGCTGAAAAATATTGATATACAGTATATAATTTTGTAGACATATCACCCAGATTTTTCGTTGTAAATGATGTAATATAGTCAACAGAAATGCATATTTTATTAACCCTAGGCCCTAGCCCAAACCCCACCCCTAAACCTAACTGTCAGTGGAGTAAAAGTGTAATTTTAGAGCAAAAATTAATCTTCTGAATTGTGCTCATTGTTTATGTAAATGTATTACTTCCTGGTTTCCATGGGACCAGAATCCGTGTCTCTGTGATCGCTCACACAACGGGCTATCAGTAGCGCTAGAGGGAAAAGTGTTTATGCTTGAATTGATGCAAAAAATGTCTGACTGAGATGGCATTAGTCAGTAATTCAACTGAATGGGATTGATTTTAGTGTACATGAACTTTCAGAAACATTTTGAGTTTCCATGTGATCATGATGGTCGATTCTCAAGCTAACAGAAAATAAGATATATGCTGAATGTCATGACAACAGCAAAGCAGTTCTGATGCAGCATTTCATTTACACAGAACCGAAACCTTAAACCTACTGAACCTACACTTACCTAAAACTGTAACACAGTTTTTTGCCTCCTTGCAAGCAGTGGTATTTCCTTCAGGAAGTGCAAATTGCAAGTTCAAAGGTTTCTTTCTTTTCCCATCTAAACCAGTGGTTCTCAACTGCTGGATTGTGGACCCAAAAATGGGTTGTAAGTCTGTTCTGACTTTTTGCCTGCTAAAATCAGACTTTGTTTTCCAAATGATCAAACTACCCCCACGTGGCTGAAGCTAAAATACAGTCATGCGACCCTTCAAAACTGCATTCTTTCACTTACTACTTTGAATGGATGTGATGTAAAAGGCACTGCACTTCCACCTTTTGGAAACATTTGAGTAGTTTTAAACCTAACCCTAACCATAAAAGTACTGAGACCAAAACAGTGTTCTTTCACTTCTTTGAATGGATTTGAAGTGAAAGGCACAGCACGTCCTATTTTCAGAAACATTTGAGTAGTAATATACTCCTAACCATGGCTTTACATTAACTTCTTGTTTCACCGACCACTGTGGCTAATGGTTTTCCAAGGTCACTAACCATTCAAAATTTTCCCAGTCAAAATCCCCCAACCCACAAAAAGTGATAAAGTTAACAGGAATGTAAACGCATGCATTGGTTTGGATATTTTATTTGAATGAGAATGGGATGAGTTTAGCAGGTCACAGGCCTAATGATTAAATTAATCTCTTGGAATATCTGAAGGCAAACATGGCCAGTCAGAACAGGAGTAGGATAGAACAGGAGGAAAACTGTCAATGATTTGTTCAAAATTCATGGATGTCCAGACTTTAAACCCCTTCATTCAAAATTGTACTTGCCCTTATGAAAGTTTACCATTGTTCTTCCATTGTTTAACAGTGGCAATTCTAATAATAAGGCCATAACAAAAGGTAAGACAACTGATGGCTCCTTACCGTAGATTACCGTGGTTAGGTCAATGTACAGTCTTTCTAAAAAATAAAGTTTAATACAGTATTTCTTATGAAACACGAATAGTCTAAACACATTTAGAAACTTCAACAACTTTCACAGTTGTAATAAATATGAAGTCTTATATGGTAGTGATGATGTGTTGTTAAAAGAGTCTTGAAATTTGTGTTGGTGCATGGCACAGTGTTGTATCCCCTTTTCCTTTTCAGTGCTGTTAATAATGTCGAGGCTGTCTAGCCGTTTGTGATGCTTGACTTTCTTCAAAGCGTAATATACAACAGTCTGTATAGAATTCAAATGGATTGGAAGAGTTTTGTGGTCTGCAGTACAATATCGAGGAGGAAAGTCTAGTAAAATCCTGCATGTGATCCACTCTACACTATCCTGTCTCTGGAGCATGCATGATAGGCTAGTTTACATGAACACCAAAATGCTCATAACTCCCAAAAATCAACTTATTTAAAAAAATCTGACAAAGTAAGAAAACCGTGTTTACATGAGATTTAAAATAATAGAGTTAATTCTCCGCTTTTGACATCAATCCATGAAGAGGCATGCGCACAACACTTATGTTCATAAAGGATAAGTCAGTAAGAACGCCAGTAAAGGTGTTTACTTGCAATGCGAAATCTTGTTTATGGGCAAAAATCTACCCATGTTGATCAGTTTTTTTCTCAAGCTGTTTGTGAACTTACACCAATAAATGAAAGCCATTTAATGCACTGACATGACCACACATGCTGTCGGGTTATTAAGCATAATCGGTGTAAGAACGTGCATCTAAATGCGCTCAATGATGGATAATGTGTGGATAATGAAGGAAGCCCAGTTGACCTCCACACCTCAGAAATAGGAAAGTGAATTTGGGCAGAAAAAAAATATTTGAAAATAGCACAACAATTTCCTGTGTGATCATGTTTGATAGGGTTGTGAACAGCACAGAAAAAAACAATGTGAAATGCATATAATAACATCCAACTAACCATATAATAATGCATAGGTATAACAAATAAATAAGCTTATCAACTTTCAAAAGCGAGGAGAAAATGCTTTACATATCTTTTGGTTTTGACTCCAAAGGCTGACATTCCAATAAAACTGTACTGTATTTTGGCAAAAAATCTCGCATTTCATAGACAATTGAAGAAACTGAAGCTAGACAAATACATTCATGTATTTGGCAGATGCTTTTATCCAAAGTAACTTACAGTGCACTTATTACAGGGATAATCCCCCCTGGGGAAACCTGGAGTTAAGTGCCTTGCTCAAGGAACAATGGTGGTGGCTGTGGAGATTGAACCGGCAACCTTGTGCTTACCAGTTCTATGCTTTAGCCCACTACGCCACCACCACAAATAAGGCAGATGCCAGCATAGGCAGGATGTCTGACATGCCCTCATTCCTAAAAACCATGAACAAAGCTAATGTAATATAAACTACAACCCAGACTACATTAAATTCAGGTTATGGGGTAGTATTGTGTTGGATTGCCAATTGATGTCCCTAGAATCTGGGTCCTAAAATTAAAATTTCATTTAAGAAGTCTAGTATTTTTTGTTCTTATACTTCACATGCCTTTCTAGTCTTTTGGAGACCTGTAGATGTGAAGATACGAAGTTGAGCAGATGTTAAATGAAATGATTTGTACACTGTGAGGGATGCAGGGGGTCAAAGTGTCGGATATTACTTCTGTTATGTCAGCAATGAGCTGTGACCGGTCTACAGGCCTACAGGCGAGCCCCAATCCCTCCAGCAGTCCAAACACTCAATAAAGAGAACACCTTGCAGGATTGGGCCTTACAAATCTAGACCAGTCAAACAGTGCTTTTAAAATAATATTCAATGAAAGAAAATTCCATGACATTTCATTTATGTGTTGCAAACACATTTCAGGCTGATTTCCAAATAAAGAGTATCATACTGAATCCTGTCAACTACACACTTCATATTGCAGCTAAAAGACTTCATGAAACAGTTTGGTGCAAAATTAGACTTGATTTACTTACCCTCAGCAATATACTCACCAAATTTGGTCACACTTTAAAATTACACATCCTGGATCAGTTATTATTATGGTAACACATTACAATAACGTTCCATTCGTTAAAATTAGATAATGCATTAGGTAACATGAACTAATAATGAACAATATATTTTTTACAGCATTTATTAATCTTTGTTAATCTTAGTTAAAAAAAAAAAAATTATACAATTGGTCTTTGTTAGTTCAGGTTAACTAATGTTAACAAATGGAATCTTATTGTAAAGTTTTACCATTGTTATTATAATAAAAAAAAAAAAAAAAAAACTATCTGTTAACAGATAAAGCCATTGCATTGTTTTAAAAGTATGCTACTAACTTTTTCATTTTCAGTACAACTAACTTTTTCACAATAGTGTAGCTTTTCCAGTAACAAGCAACATCCAATTGTCATATTGTATTGTGAACGCAGCAATGGAGCTGAGGGAGTAATGAAACACACTTACCTAAAAGCCTTTGCACACCAAACATTAATTTTCTTTGAATAGAATCAATGGATTCCTATGAAGCCATTCATACCTGTCATTTTTTTTTTCATCCGTCGATGAAATACCCTGACCACTAAAATATGAGCTTTGGATCATGTGTCAGGAGCCGCTGTAGTTACTGAAACCAGCACTACTGGTGGCGCTAAAGCACAGAAAGCTGTTTTGACCTCGACATTAAACGCTGAAGTAACTCGAGGAAGAAATCCCAAATCAGCAGTAAGGACAGAGATTCTTTCATTTGCTGAAATAACAACCTCTGTGGCTCTATCATAGAAAAGAGAGTAAGGTCCCAAACATACTCTACTTTAGACCGTGAACGCAGACGTATCTTGCTATGCGTGTATATTTAATGTGTCGATGCATTGTAAAATGAGTCAGAACGCAATTCATAACACAACGCAAGTACACACTGTATTCTCAGCATTGCCGCAAGGGGACGTTGCCTGCAGCCTGTCAACGTCCAACCAACACATACGCATGGACTAAAGAAAGTGACTCTCCATAGTTCTCTTTTTTTCTTTTTTTTTTCTTTTTTTTTTTTTTGTCTTTCCAGCAAATATAAAAACACACACTCCTCAACTGTTGACATGGTGGCTAACTGTATAGCGACTCCACCACATCCGGTTTTGTGGTGCCTAAAAAAATCTTTTGCCCCCTTGTGGTCCGAGTTTGTAACCTCCAGAGCAATGCAAGAGTGCACATAATATATGTACAACAGGACCACACGTTGACCATGCGTTGGCCAAGTGCTGGCCTCTGCATACTTGCGTGAAGTATGTTTTGGCCTTAATGGTCAACTAGCGTGTTAAGCGAGTGCCCGACAAACAAATGGGGAGAGTCTTCTCTTATAAAACAGCAATTTTATCATTGTAAACATAGTTCATCATAGTTCATTCCAAAAGGATTGTTTAGTGTAAAACATATTGACGATTAGCGGACAGGTGGCCACATCATTAAATGATGACCTGTTTTATTATAAAAGCAGTTTTTCAGTGTTAGGAAGCATCTCCTCCATAGACATCCACTGAAAAAAACTGCCTATTTTCTCCTCATCAGTGCACCGTCCATAGAATGTCTATGGGACCGCCGCATTATGCTATTTTTTATTTTTTATGCTAAGCTTGCAGGTTCCCCTGAGGTGAGGATGTATATTTAATTGGCATCAAATGGCTTCTCATATGGGTTCTCTTAACATGTAAATGTTAGAATTGTTAGAATGTATAGCTCTATAATAATGCATATGCAGCATCTTTGCCTTTGTTTCACTTTTTTAATAAACAACTTTACGTATCTTAAGTGCTTATATTAAAGGTGCACTCAGTAACTTTTGTGTTTGTGTCATCTTGGAATTACACTGACACCTAGTGGCTTGGATGCAGCATCATTTAAAATCAATAGTTTTCA